>NW_012140969.1:2283660-2285476 GCF_000956105.1 Propithecus coquereli
TCTAACTGCAGGCACCTAGCCGTGTCCAGAGCACCCTGAGGACAGAGGTGATTCCCACGAGTTCAGTCAATTCAAGAGGACAGAGCCCGGGTTCCAGGCAGGTGGGCACTGGCCCTACGGGGCAGAGGGAGAAGAACAGGCAGGAGGGGCCCCTGCAGGGATTTCTCACTGGCTTGTTCTTGGATTTCACTGGGTTCCTGGAAGCAGGGCAAGGTCAGGCAGCCTGAAAGGGAGATGAGTGAGGCTGCGTCACCCTTGACATTGAGCCCATTGAGCCCGGGGGGTTGAGACTCTTCATTGCTGACGCAGAGAAACCCGGGAAGCCAAGGTCGGCCAGGTGGCTCGGGGGAGCGTGCTTTCTTCTTTCCTTTCCTTTTTCCTTCCTTCCTTCCTTCCTTCCTTCCTTCCTTCCCTCCTTCCTTCTTTCCTTCCTTCCCTCCCTTCCTTCCTTTCCTCCCTCCTTTCCTTATTTTTTTCATTTTTTCCTAATTGTGAAATACACATAATACAAAATGTACCATCTTAACCCTCTTTCAGTGGCATCAAGCACATTCACGTTGTTGGGAACCGTCACCACTCTCCATCTCCAGAACTTTCTCATCTTCCCAAACTGAAACTCCGTCCCCTTCCCCAGCCCCTGGCGCCCACCCACCATTCCACTTTCTGTCTCTACGACTGTGACCACTCTAGGGACCTTGAGTAGGTAGCATCACGCAGTGTTTACCCTTTTGTGACTGGCTTGTTTCGCTGCTTAATCACACTAGGACTACGTGACTATGACATCCTTGTAAAGAAGTCTAACGTCACAGGAGGCGGACCAGACCAGACCAGACCCGACCAGGACCCAGGGCTGCATAAATCCCAAGGTTATAACCACTTGCGACTTGGATAATTGATGTCCAGTCTTAACTGGGCTGGAGTCCTAGACTCTGACCCATCTTCCCCCCTGCTGACGTCTTTCTCGCAACCTTGGTTCTTCCAGCCACGCAAATGCCAGATAACGTACAGTCTGTTCCCAGCTGACGTGCAGCTGATGTGCCCACTGCTGGGAGACGGAAGCCTGGCTCTGCCGTGCCTGGGAGGCCCCACAGCTCGGGCCTTTGTAGACCAAGGGTAGACTCTTGGTCAATGGAAGCCTTACCTTGGTCTCTGGAAGCCCCATGGAGTCTCAGCCAAACTAGAAATAGCACCTGACCATTCCTCCTCCCTCCTGCCTCGGCCTCCCAAAGTGCTGGGATTACAGGCATGAGCCACTGCGCCGGGCCCCTTCTTACTCATTTCTTGAACCCTTACTACTGCTGTACTGTATTTAGTAGGTACTGGAGATACAAGCTGTGGTGTCTGCCCTCACCCAAGTGTGAGCACTTTGTGGAGAGTATCAGTGACCACTGAGCTGAGGCAGGTTCTTAACTGTACCCAGTGGAAGACATGAGGCCTCTGTGGTTCCTCACCCTTTCTCTGCTGACTGCTGGGTGAAAGGCCAGCCCACAGCTGGGTTGACTCACCTCTGCCGAAAGGCCAGGCTCGTTTGGGTGGAGACCTATTCTGCTCTGAGCCTCCTGGTGCATTAGAGAGGTGGAAACCAGGAGAAGGTGGACAGGCCTGCTGTCCATTAGAATAAGGAAGAAAAACTAGCCGGGTGCAGCAGCCCACGCCTGTAGTCCCAGCTACTCGGGAGGCTGAGGCAGGAGGATTGCTTGAGCCCAGGAGTTTGAGGCTGCAATGAGCTATGATGATGTCACTGCACTCTAGCCAGGACAACAGAGTGAGAGCCTGTCTCTTAAAAAAATAAATAAATAAATAAAAATGAATATGG
>NW_012140969.1:2287106-2298725 GCF_000956105.1 Propithecus coquereli
TTTCTGGGGGAATCCTCTAGGCTGCCAGATTTTTTGTGGGGTTCAGGCAAGTTTCTCACATGTGCCTTTTTAGCAAGGGGCCTCTGGCTACCCCATGAACCCCAAAAGAAGACTCCTTGATTTTAAAAGTTGGTCTCCACCAGCTGTCTGTGGTTTAGATACTCAAGTTCAACTGTGAAAGCCCTGTTTTGTTTTGATTTTTGCTTGGGGGAGAGAAAGCCACCCTTCTGTTTGTTCAACTGGTCCTAAAAGGATAAATCAATATTTATGACCCAATGCTCTAGATATTAGGTCAAGTGATTTTTGAAATGTTTTTGCTCATAATTCATCCAAGTGCTGGATCCCACAAAACAAAATAATTTTTTTATGGTTGTACTCTTCGTGATGATTTTATTTAAATTCCTCATTGATCACTGTTTATAAGGCAATTTGGAATAACCATCTAAAAACAATATACAACTAAAAACGGAGCTAAAAATCTATATACGATTCCTAGAAAGGAATAAGGCAATCTAGAAGGGAGTGAGGGAGGAAGTTTCCAATATTTCTATTTTTCTTTTGAGGCAGAAAGGAGATTGTCACTAGGCAATGTGAAAGCACAGTTGGTATCCTTTGGGAACCAAACAGAAACGTAGCAGTTGAAAGTTGAGAAATTTCACGGGGATCTTTCAGGAGACTCATTTCCAATTTTTAGGAGGAGGTCAACTCTTCACCCCAAGACCGAAGTACAACAAATTAAGCCCCCTGCCTATGGAGTCGCTTTGGAAGGACTGGAATCCTAGCCAGGACTTCACGGGTTAAAAAGCAGATGTCACATCAGCCGTTCAAAACTCCTCCTCTCCCAGTAAGGTGAAGACATTTGAAAATCACCCCACTGCAAACTCCTCCCCTTGCTGGAAACCTCACATTGAAATGCTGCAAATGACTAGGGCTCCGCGTGCAGTCGCGGGAAGCCTGAGTTTCCAGCGCGGACACTACGGGGTCATGACGTGGCTCGGGAAGTTGCCGGCAGAGGCTGCCACTATGAGGTCCGGGGGCTGGAGGCTGCGCTGGACTGTCACCCTGCTCCTCGCCGCGGTGGGGGCTGCAGGTAAGGCTTGCTCCAGGCGCCCGCGCGCGCCCCTTGGGAATTTAGATTGCCCGGCGGTGGGTGAGGAAAGAGAAAATTAACCACTCCATCTTTGGGAGACTTGTAGGAAAATGGCACGAGGTCTTTCCCAAACAGCTAGAGGGGGCGTGAGGGTTGGAAAGAGTAGGAAACGGGGCGCGGCTGTCGCCCCAAGTCCCTGCAGGTTAAGGGACCCCCTTATTTTTCCTCAGAGCGGGGTACCGGGACCTCCAGTCCTAAAAAGAGGGACCGCCCCCAAATCTGTCATTCTACTGGCAAGAGCGACTCGAGGCCCGGTTTCCCAGCTTGGGGGGTGAGTCCCCACGGGCAGGCGTTACCGCGGCGCCCAGATCCACTTTGTGCACCTCGGGGGGGCGCCGCTGCCTCCCCCGGGGCCGGACGCAGCGTCGCGTGTGGCTCGCGGGCGCCGCGCCTGGGACCACCTCCTCCCGCCACGCCCCCGCCCTGAGGCCACGCCCCCAGCTCCCATTGGGCGCCGTCCGAGCAGGCGAGTCTCGGGCCACTCCCCTCGTCCAATGGCAGGCGGCAGAAGCGGAGGCGCGCGGGGCGAGGCGGGGCCTGCGCCGGGGGGGCGGGGCCTTCGCGTAAGTCGCGGCGCTCAGCGATCCCGGCTAGGCGGCCTCCTGGGAGCTCTGGCGCCTCTCGGGGCTTCCTGTCACAAAGGCGGCGACATCTCCGGACCCTGCGTCAGCTGCCACGAGCGCAGACGAGGCACCCACCTGGTGCCCGGGTACCTCGGCAAAGGCCCCGGTTTCCGCCGCGCTCTGTGGACAGACCTTTGTCCCCCTGGTCCTCGGGGCCGCCCCGCGCGCCGCCCGCCCGGGTCAAGTTCACCGCGTTCCCAGGCCATCCTCAGGGCCTCGGTGCCTCCCGAGGCTGGAACTCGCTTTAGCATCTCTCCTGATCCCTCCTGGGTCGAGACCCTCAGCCAGGGCGGGGCAGGGACCCAGAGACAGCGACCCGGGAGGGACGGGCCCCTCAAAGTGTCCTCGTTAGTTCAAAGACTCTAAATGGGTCCGGTCGCGCTGCCCACGTGGCGAGTTTTCGTTCGGGGAGGTGGGTTCGGCTTTAGACCGGCAAGACGCCAGTTGGTGCATGATCAGTAGAAAGCTACTGCTTTCTTAGATGGCTTTAAATTAGCTGCGGAAAGGCAGCCAGCCCTGCCCAGCACAGGAGCTAAAAGGCCCCGTTAGTCCTCAGAACCAGCTCAGCCCTTAAAAGGACTGGGATTGCCTGGTGCACAGAATCGCAGGAAGTTTTTGTTTTCGTTTTTTTAAATTTATTTATTGGCAGGATGTTGGTTTTGAGTGGAGGCAGAACTTTGAACTCTCTCGGAATCTGTAACTTGTCAGTTTCCTCTGGGAGGCCAGGAAGGGAGGGTGCAGAGAAATAGCACGATGGTTACTGCAGTAATGCGGTCGCCCAGTTGTGTAAGGCCCAGAGAGCGAGGCTTGGTCGAGAAGTACTACATTCACTCGAATTTCACTCACTCACCAACTCCTTCCCTAATAAGAGAAGGTGTTGCAAGTGAAATCTTGAACAAGACCTTGTCAGTTTGGTTTCTTCTCACTCAATGGCTGGGAAGCTCACGTTTTCTTCTGTTCGGACTTCTGAGAGCTCCTTGACGGATGTTTATAGCAGCTCTAGCTGTACCAGCTTGCTTTGGAGCTGGCTTCAAGCCATTTTTTCTGGGGGGAATTTCTTGTCTGTTTCCTCTAGGAAGTCCTGGTTGGAATCCGAAACTGCACACGCCCTTACCCCCAGCCAGATAAAAATCAGTAAACAGTGGTATGTGGATTGTCAAACGGGGCTCACCCACATTTAGAAAAAGTAGATCAGCTGGGTTTGGAGTTGTGTCTGCTTTAGCAACAAGTCCCAGGGCATTCATTTTTCATTTCCTGACATACCTTTCTTCCAAGGGACACTGGGGGGAAAAAGATAGCAAGAGCTTTGTTGAGACCAAAAACCTGTAAGGTTATGTTCTTCATTCCTGCTCTGATCTGTAGAATTCTTCCATTGATAGGATCCAATTCTAGATGCTTCTCTTGCTCTGTGCTTTGCTGTCCCCTTTGCATTCCACATCAAGTGCATTAGTAGCATCTACACTCTGCCCTGCTGTCAAGGAAATGGCCTTTTGTTGCTATGGCATCTTGCTACTCCTCCCAAAGGGAACAGGCAACATAATCTACCACTGAGTTCACCCTGGCGAAACTACACACCCAGTTTGGAAAGGAGCAATGATCCATTGATTTCTCATTCATTTTCAGCTGAGTCTATTTCCTCCAGCCAGAGGATTTTTCTTTTTTTAAGGAAATGATTCTAGCTACGATGTTGATTTCCTGATGTAGCAACTCCCTTCAGCAGCATGGGAAGGAAAACATCGAAAGCATCTACCACCTCATTTGTGTGTTGGGGAAAAAGCAGAAATGTGTGTTCTCCTTTTCTGTTTCGATAACCTTGTTCCTGACTTGTCACTCGTGACACAAGAGAGATCGGAGGGCTTGGAGCTGATAGCGTTTTTTGTTTGTTTGTTTGTTTTGTTTTGTTTTTTGAGAGGGACGCGATGTGTATGTAATTTGGGGCAACCGCAGCACAAGGGGACATGAGGATGGACATGAGGATCGCTGCTCTGAATTGCTCTGGCTGAAATGCAAATGATCTAAAAACCCAAGCTTTGCTCAAAAGAACAAGAAAAATGTGTGGTTTCTTTGGGCTGTGGTGTTTGCAAGAGGACTAGTTCCAACCCCTTGCTCAGGCTGTGCTGTGGGGACACCCCCCTCCCCGCCATGTGCTGTCACTTGGCACACTTTGTCCCCACTTGCCCAGCTGCGGGGGCTTATTTTGCAGGTGAATGCTGTCTGGCTACACTTGTAGCAATACAATCTACTTTTTAAATATTGTCTGGAGGGTTGGTCGGCTGTGAGATCGCCTGTCCTGACAGAAATAGGTAATGGTGGGGTCTTCCTGTTGGTGCGGTCTCGAACACATTTCTGTGGATTCCCTGAGAGGCAGTGTGGAAAGGTGGCTTTAAGTGGCTCTCCGAGTCATTTAACTAGAATGACTTGGGCGAACTGACTTAAAATCCTTCTAGGCCTCACTTTCTTGATCTGTAAAATGGGGCAAAATAGCATTCTCCACTTCCTGGAGAGTGTTGTGAGAATTAAAGAAGAGAACCCAAAAAAGAGGCCCTGCCCAGATCCTCGTGTAATAAATAAACATCAGCTTACAAACAGACACACAGATGACATGTCCATTCAGTGGAATACCACTCGGCAATAAGAAGGGACAAACAGTAGATACACGTGTTGCTGCCTCTGGCTGGCACATGCCTGCGGAATTATAGCCAGGGAAAGATTGAGGGCTGGGGAGGGGTTTTTTAATTCTTTGTCCCTGTTTAAGGGGTCTTTCAGCTGTAATGAACATTTCTAGACTTTCCAATGGCGAATTTTGTTGGTAAGACAGGCCCTTGTGCAAACAAAGCCTGGGAGACAAGAGCAATGGATTAGTGGTCACCAAAACTGTGGTCACCCAGTGGGGTGATAGAAGCTCCTCCCTCGAGATGTTCATTGCCAGCACCACCGCTTGCTGGACCTCCCTTTTATTTATTCTGAGTCGCCTAGAATCCCAATTGCTTTGTATCCGCCCCCTGTGTCAACAGGCGAGAAGCGAGTCATGTCCTCCTTTGAGCAAGATCCCAATTCAGCGATGAGTCAGTGGGGTGTGGGGGACATTGTGGGAGCACCTCCGAGGGGGACATCCCGTGCAGATCAGTAGCTGGGCAATAGAACCACCAGGGGCTGTGACCACAGCACATTCCAAAGCTCAAGTCAGTCGCTTCTCTCTTCCCTTTCTATTTTTGACCCATTCTCCTTGTCACCTGGGTTCCCAACTCTGTGGCCACCTCTGGGACATGGCCTCCTTGTAATTCACAGTTACCGAGTTGTTGATTGTTCTAAATCTTCTCTATATTTCTCCGTCTTTCCCATCTCCATCCTTGTTTGCCCCTCCACCCCGCCCCCCGCCCCATGCCTTTCCTAGCGGGTTCCTACCCTCTGGCAGGGTCATGGGGCACTGGACTTGGAAGCCCTAAACTAAACTTTCTTTTCTTTTTTTTTCCATTTATTTATTTTTTAGAGATGGAATCTCAATGCGTCTCCCAGGTGCAGTGGTAGGATTAGAGCTCAAACTCCTGGGCTCAAGCGATCCTCATGCCTGAGCCTCCCGAGTAGCTGGGACTACAGGCGCGGTGCCACCACACCCGGCTCATTTTTCTGTTTTTTGTAGACACAGGATCTCACTTTTGCTCAGGGTGGTCTTGAACTCCTGACCTTAAGCGATCCTCCCACCTCAGCCTCCCAAAGTGCTCAGATTACAGGCGTGAGCCACCGCGCTCTGCCCCTATTCTATATCCTAACCAGGAGTAGTTACATGGATGTCGACATTTACCAAAACTTACCTAACTGTTCACTTTGTATCTGTTCATTTTATAGTATGTCAGTTACATCCCAATTTAAAAAGAAAAGAGGTGGGAGGATCGCCAGAGGCCAGGAGTCTGAGACCAGCCTGGGCAACACAGTGAGACCCCATCTCTCCAAAAAAATTTTATTTTAAAAATTGGCTGGGTGGGGTGGCCCACGCCTGCCTGTAATCGGGAGGCTGAGGAGGGAAGATCGCTTGAGCCCAAGAGTTCGAGGTTATAGTGAGCTACTGCTCTGTAACCCAGGTGACAGAGACAAAACAAAACAAAACAAAAAAGGATATAGAATAGTTCTAACCCCCTAGAAAGTTTCTTCGTGCCCCTTTGCTGTTTAATCACACCCCCCCAACACACATACACCAGGGACAACTAGTCTGATTTCTGTTATTTTACATTAGTTTTGCCTGTACTAGAACGTCACATAAATGCCACCGTAGTATGCACAAAATCCTATATATGTGACAATAGAAGCCAGAAACAGTGTGTTTCAGAGATTTGCCTGTGGCAGTGTGTATGAACTGCTTGTCCCTTCTCATTGCTGAGTAGCATTCCATCATGGATATGTCACCCGTGTGCCCGCTTGCAAGCTGATATTTATTTATTATGTCAGCGTCTGGGCTATTCTTTAATTCTCACAACACTCTCTAGGAAGTAGAGACTGCTATTCTGCCTCAGTTTACAGATCAGGAAAATGGGCTCCAGAAGAATTAAATCAGTTGCCCATGTCATTCTAGTTAAATGGCGTGGAAAGCCATTGAAAGCCAGGACTGTCTGTCTAACCCCTTTTCCACACTGCCGCTCAGGGAGTCTACACGGACATGCTTTGTGAACCATCAAAGCAGAAACGGATGAAGGGCCAGACCTTTCCTCCGTGGATCCCTGTAGCAGAAATGTCAAGTCCAAGGGCTCCCTCTGGCCACGCATGTTTGAAAGGTCAGATAAATACGTGGATACTCTTAAGTACAGTGTCGAAAGCATAAAAACACACACGGACACATACATACATGTATATATAAGCAAATAAATAAACAGACAATCTTGGCCCAGCACAGTACTCGTGACTATAATCCTAGCACTCTGGGAGGCTGAGGTGGGAGAATTGCTTGGGGCCAGGAGTTCAAGACCAGCCTGAGCAAGAGTGAGACCCTATCTCTACAAAAAGTAGAAAAATTAGCCGGGCGTGCTGGTGAGCACCGGTAGTCCCAGCCACTCAGGAGGCTGAGGCAGGAGGATCGCTTGAGCCCAGGAGTCTGAGGTTGCTGTGAGGTAGGATGACGCCATGGCACTCTAGCCCTGGCAACAGAGCAAACCCCTGTCCAAAAGCTAACAAACAAAATTATTTAAAATGCAATACAGTCAATAGCATTTTGATCTCTTTTCCAAGATGTGAAAATCATATATTTTAGGAAATTTTCCAAACACTTACTTTGTTCTCATTTTTACCTAATAATCCAAGTCTTTGTTTTCCTAGGAAAAGTTTTCTCTTATTATATCTTTTGTTAATGTTTCTGTCCCATTTCTTTTCATTTGATATATTCAGATATACAGTTATCTTCACTGCTGGATCTACGTTCCCTAGCTTCTATATTTATAATTTCTTACAATTCTTTATCTCTTTATGTTTCCTTTCTACCTACTGGAGAAAACTCCTCAAGTTTCCTTCCACCTTAATGATTTTGCTGTGTCTGTCTTCCTCATGACTGTTTTTAGTACATGTTTTTAATACACCAACTACTTTTCATTTCTCCATTAATGTACACGGAAATTCTAATATTTTGTTCCCCAGCGGGGCCAGACTTTGGAACGAACATCATTATCGTGTCAAGGACTTTGTTGCTAGTTCCCTCTTTTGGGTTTATTCTTTGCACCCTCCACTGTACTTTAGGGTTCATGAATATTCATTTGTCGTGTGTGCTTAATTTCCTGGGATTCCGGCTGTTCCTGATAGAATTACATTTCCAGTTCATTCTTCAGTGGACAGGAGATCGACACCGGAGGCCTGGCTGGTGTCTGATTCTGCCACTGAGGAGTCCCCTTCCCTTTATTCTCTCTCAGTGGAAGACACATGTGAGAGGAACGAGTTCCGGTGTCGAGACGGGAAATGCATCTCCTACAAGTGGGTTTGTGACGGCAGCGCCGAGTGCCCGGATGGCTCCGATGAGTTCCAAGAGACCTGCAGTGAGTCCCCTTTGGGCACAAAGCACCTCCTAACCTTATTATTATTATTATTTCAATCCTAACCCTTTTTGTTGATGGCGGCTAAAATGAATTGGGATGTAGGAAGAGGAGACATGATTGGAACTTTCCTTAAAGCCATTAAATGGCCCTTGTTTTTCAATTGAGGTGAAGTTCACCTCATATGAAATCAACCAGCGCAGTGGCATTAATGCATTTACTCGCAATGCTGTGCGGCCACCACCTCTATCTTGTTCCAAAACCTTTGCATCACCTGACATGTCATTTTTAACACACTTCATTAGTTTCCTTTCTTTTGACCCGTAAAGGGTGGTGTTGGCTAGGCGTGGTGGCTCAGGTCTGTAATCCGAGCCACTCGGGAGGCTGAGGAGGGAGGATTGCCTGAGCCCAGAAGTTTGAGACCAGCCTGGGCAACATCGCAAGACCCCTCCTCTTTAAAAAAATACATAATAATAATTTTCTATTTTAAAGGGTAGGATTGAGACTCTCTTACATGTTCTGGAGTTTTCCTTGGCAATGATGGGACTAGAGAGACTGACTGGTCTTCCTTTTGAGTGAAGACTAAATCCTTTTTCTCCATAGTGTCGGTCACCTGCAAATCGGTGGACTTCAGCTGCGGAGGCCGTGTCAACCGCTGCATCCCTCAGTTCTGGAGGTGCGATGGCCAAGTGGACTGTGAGAACGGCTCGGACGAGCAAGGCTGTCGTGAGTATTGCCTGGCAGCCGCACACCCCAGGGCCGTATCCGTGCGGCCGGGCCGGCCTGTTCCCGTGAGCCCGCCGAGGCTTTGGGGGGTGGTCAGAGGAGCAGCGTGCTGGCCACTGCTCAGGAGACGGCCTCCAGCTCTTGGCGGCTTGGTACGAGCACCAAGATGACGCTCAAAGGAAATGCTCCTTGGAGCATCCCAGATGTTCGGATTTGGGATGTTCAACCAGTGAGGATAACGCAAATATTCCCAAATCCCGAACGCTGCTGGTCCCAGCATGTCGTATGGAGGATGCTCAACCCACAAGAACGACAGCAATGCTGTAGGCGGCGCTACCGTCTCGAGGGACCCAGTTTCAGGGCCTTCCACCTAGTAATCGGCCGGTCCTCGCAGCCACGCCAGGACGCGTGTACAGATGAGGAACCCGGGGCGCAGAGAGGACAGCGGCTCGGGGGCCAGGCCCTGCAGGCGTCTGCTAAACTGGGGTCCGGCCTCTCTGGGCATGGTGTCCCTGCGTGCAGAATGGGCTGGAGTCCGGGGGCAGGAGGAGATCCAAGGTGACAGGGTGGTCTCTTCCCGTCTGTCCCCGCAGCCCCCAGGACGTGCTCCCAGGACGAGTTCCGCTGTCGCGACGGCAAGTGCATCGCCCAGCAGTTCGTCTGCGACTCGGACCGGGACTGCCTGGACGGCTCAGACGAGGCCTCGTGCCCGGTGGCCACCTGCGGCCCCGCCAGCTTCTGGTGCAACGATTCCACCTGCATCCCTGAGCTGTGGGCCTGCGACGGTGACCCCGACTGCAAGGACGGCTCCGATGAGTGGCCGCAGCACTGCGGGGGCCGCGACACACATGCCCCGCAAGGCGACAACGGCCCCTGCTCTGCCCACGAGTTCCACTGTCGCAGCGGCGAGTGCGTCCACAACAGCTGGCGCTGTGACGGCGGCCCCGACTGCAAGGACAAGTCCGACGAGGAGGACTGCGGTACGGCAGGGAGTGGGGTCCCCTCATCTGTCCCCAGATTCCCCCAGGTGTGAGACAGGCGGCAACTTTAGATGGTTAAACAATTTCAAATCACTTGCCAAGAAAGTTGGTCCCATATCATGTTTGTTTCAATCTTTCTGATCACACTGAGGAGAATGCAAGTCCCCAAAGCACATTTTAATGCCCAGTTAGTCTCTTTTTGATAATGGAAAGGAGCTATGAACTGCAGTATTTTCTTTTTGTTTTCTGAGACTGGGGTCTTGCTATGTTGCCCAGCCTGGTCTTGAACTCCTAGGCTCAAACGATCCTCCCACTTCAGCTTCCCAAGTGGCTGGGACTACAGGTGTGAGCCACAACACCTGGCTAGCCTACAGTATTATGGGCCCAGAAAGGACGCTGAGCCTGCCTGGTGACGTACAAGCTCCATGACCCTTGGCTAGGGACATGACCTCATGAGTGTGTCCACAGCAGCTGGAGCTGTGCCGAGGTCTCCCTGCCATAGAATGAAGCAACGCACTGACCTTTGCAGGCTCTGATTAAAGTCTGGCACCACCCAATAGAACTTTCTGCAGAAGAGGATATGTCCCACGGCTGCCACTGTGCAGAACAGGAGCCGCCAGCCCACGTGGTCATCAAACTGTTAAAAGTGTGGCACTTGAGGTCAGGAGTTTGAGACCAAACTGAGCAAGAGCAAGACCCCCATCTCTACTAAAAATAGAAGAATTAGCCGGGCATGGTGACATGTGCCTGAAGTCCCAGCTACTCAGGAGGCTGAGGCAGGAGGATCGCTGGAGCCCAGGAATTTGAGGTTGCTGTGAGCTAGGATGATGCCACTGTACTCGCCAGGAAAACAGAATGAGACTCTGTCTCAAGAAAAAAAAAAAGGTAAACAAACAAACAAACAAGAAATAAAGAAATACATATGTGCATTCCTTTGTTCCAAAAATAAATAAATAAAAATACAAATGAAGAAACATTGGAAAGAAATCTAAGAAAACCTTCTTGGTTGTGTTAGGGTGTTTGCATTTGGGGGTGCTTTATTTTTTTTTTCTTCCTTCCTGTTGCTCACACTTTGGAGCTGTGATTTTAATAATAATTTCCCAGGCCGCTTCTTTATTGAGGCTCGAAAGTCCTGCCGGAAAAGAAAAATGTTCTAAAACCTGTATTTAAAATGCATGTTAATCTCTGTTAAGGTGACAAATACAAAGAAAGGTGTATCTGAGAGTTTCCCTCCTAGTGGGAAGGAAGGTCACCGCTTTGCTTTTTACCTGCTGCAAGAAGCAGGGTCTACTTCCTCCAGCTCGAGGATGAGCCACTGTCTGCTACTCTCCTGGAGGTTGGGAGTGTTTTCTCATCTGTAAATCTCCCTGGTCCACCAGGCAGCCCCTGAGGCATGAGGCAGCCTGTTCCTGTTTCCCGTGTTGGGAAATCACTACTGCACAAGTGGAAGGTCTTTTTTTCTGGTCGCTTGTTCTTGAGAAAATGACCACACTCTGTCTTTTCCAGCTGTGGCCACCTGTCGCCCTGACGAATTCCAGTGCTCGGACGACGGGACCTGTATCCACGGCAGCCGGCAGTGTGACCGGGAGTTCGACTGCAAGGACATGAGCGATGAACTTGGCTGTATCAACGGTGAGCTCTGGCCGCCTGGTTTCCCACCCACCACTGGCAGCGCCTTGCTGTTTGCAAATGCTCCGCGAAGTCAGAGGGTGCTTCCCAGGGCAGCTCCGCTCCAGCTGTGGGGTCCTTGGGCAATTTCCAAACCTCCCCCCACCCCACTGCTGAGCCTCACTTCTGCTTATCTGAAACATGTGCACGGCCAGGACTGTGAGGTTCCTTAAGGTCGCTGTGTGCAGAGCTGGCGTCTTTGAGCTCGTAGTTGTATGCACAATGCACTTCTTGCAAAGCAGCGACACTCCTGGGCGTGTACGCAGGAGACAGTTGTACCCACGCAGCGGAGACTGGCTTTGAGCCAGTTGCCGTGAGCTAGGCTGACGCCACGGCACTCTAGCGCAGGCAACAGAGCGAGACTCTGTCTCAAAAAAAAAAATCCTGGGCTCAAGTGATCCTCCTGCCTCAGCCCCCGAGTAGCTGGGCCTACAGGAACGAGCCTGAAGTTAATGTCTAGGTTG
>NW_012140969.1:2300292-2300665 GCF_000956105.1 Propithecus coquereli
GGCCTCCCAGAGTGCTGGGATTACAGGCGTGAGCCACCACGCCTGGCCAGAAAATTTTTTTAATTAGCCAGGCATGGTAGCTTTGCCTGTAGTCCCAGCTATTCTGGAGGCTGAGGTATGGGGATCACTTAAATCCAGGAGTTCAAAGCTGCAGTGAGCTATGATTGTACCATGGCAGTCTGGCCTGGCCAACAAAGCCAGACCTCATTTCTTTCCTTTTCTTTTTTTTTTTTTTTTTTGAGACAGAGTCTCGCTTTGTTGCCTGGGCTAGAGTGAGTGCCATGGCATCAGCCTAGCTCACAACAACCTCAAACTCCTGTGCTCAAGCGATCCTTCTGCCTCAGCCTCCCGAGTAGCTGGGACTACAGGCATG
>NW_012140969.1:2301885-2304507 GCF_000956105.1 Propithecus coquereli
GTGACCAGTCTGTGTCCCCGTGCCCGGCACAGGCACCAACGAGTGCTTGGACAACAACGGAGGCTGCTCCCACATCTGCAACGACCTCAAGATCGGCTACGAGTGTCTGTGTCCCGACGGCTACCGGCTGGTGGACCAGCGACGATGCGAAGGTGATTCCCGAGCAGGGCCAAGCCCCTCCCTCTGCCCTTCCTGACATGGCACCTAAATGCCCCTCCGTGCCTCAGTTTCCCCATCTCTTAAGTGGGCATGAAAATAGTCCCCGCTCTACGGGAGGGGGGGGGTTCATGAGACGTCACAGAACAGGTAGCCCAGGCCTGATCTTCAAAGAGCGCTTGGCTTGTCAGAGATTGTTGATTTGGGGGATTAATAAAGAAGAAATCTCGGCTGACGCGGCTTCAGTCTCTTAGCTGGGCAACTGAGGTGCATGGTGAGGTCAGGGTCATTGTTGAGGGTGCCACTTGGCCATTCCCTTGACTATGTCCCCCAGAGGACGGGCTGTCCCCTGATGCTTTGGGAGGCGTTGGCTTTGGTCTACATCCATTAGCTCCGCGCTGGGCAAAGTCGACCCCAAACTCTTTCTCTGTCTCCCAGATATCGACGAGTGTCAGGACCCGGACACCTGCAGCCAGCTCTGCGTGAACCTGGAGGGCGGCTATAAATGCGAGTGTCGGGAGGGCTTCCAGCTAGACCCCCACACCAAGGCCTGCAAAGTGGCGGGTGAGTGCGGGGAGGTGACGTGAGGTGCTGTCCTCGTCCCTCACGAGCCAGTAAGGTGGGGAATTTCGTCACCTAAACTTTCTGCTGAGGAGTTCCCTGCCCTGCTGGCGGGGCGGGGACAGGAAGCTGCCTTCCTGTCTGGGACAACCTAGTCAGTGACTTCAGGCAGCAAAAGCTGGAAAGCCATTGCCCAAGCCACCCACACCCCGTCTCGCTGGAACATAACCCCAAGAAAAGCAAATCTACTTAAAACAGAGACCAAAATAGAACAATAGCTCAGCGTGAAACAAAATTGTGGAAATAGCTGAATTTCTTTTCCACCGTGAGGGTTAGGTCATAACTGCAACCGTGTAGCAATTGTTGGACTCCCCTAGGTCAGGGGATCCTGTGTTTCCAGAGGTGTGACTGTCACAGTGGAGTTGTGAGGAGGCGGGAGGATCGCTTGAGGTCAGGAGTTCGAGACCAGCCTGAGCAAGAGTGAGACCCCGTCTCTACAAAATATAAAAAATTAGCCAGGCATGGTGGTGCGTGCCTGTAGTCCCAGCTACTCGGGAGGCTGAGGCAGGAGGATTGCTTGAGTCCAGCAGTTGGAGGCTACAGTGAGCTATGGTGATACCACTGCACTCTAGCCAGGCGACAGAGCAAGACCCTGTCTCAAGAAACAAAAACAAGATTGTTACTTATAGATCCCAAGAGGAAGGGGTGTGCCATGCCTTGGGGGGCCCCACGGGGAAGCACCCGGGCTGACCTGGAGGCAGAGAGAAGGGAAAGGAAGACGGGAGCCTTTACCGTGGTTTCCTCAGGAAGGACTGGGCGGCACAGGGAAGCAGGCTTAGCGTCGCCGAGTGCGAATCATTCTAGCAGGCTGTGGGGACGTGGGGCTGTCCCTGGTCGTCTGGTACCTGGCCCTGGGGTGATTAGGGTAGAAGGATAAGGGGCCTGGAGTCTGACAGCCAATGGAGGAGGTGACAGGGATGTGGGCTGGTCACACTGCAGATGAGGTGGGACTTGACTATCTCTAGGCATTGGCCAGGCCTGGCAGGGGCTGCCCCTCCACGATCAGCAAGTCCCCAGATATCAAAGCATCCGAAACACACAGCTAATACACCAGCGGGGTGTTTGCCGCCCCCTCCGTGTTATCCTGGGAGTCTCCTCGGGCTCAGCCACCACCCACTGCAGGGTGGCACGTGGGGGTGGGGAGGTAGATGCTCTCGGCCCCACCAAAGGGTCCCTTCCGCTGCCCTGACTGCCCTTCCGTGTCCCCAGGATCCATCGCCTACCTCTTCTTCACCAACCGCCACGAGGTGCGCAAGATGACGTTGGACAGGAGCGAGTACACCAGCCTCATCCCCAACCTGAAGAACGTGGTGGCTCTGGACACCGAGGTGGCCAGCAACAGAGTCTACTGGTCTGACCTGTCCCAGAGGAAGATCTACAGGTGAGCGGCAGCCCCGCACGCGGCCCCGGCACCCAGGTGACACGATGGCCCCCGGCCCTCAATCTCACGCTGCCCTCCTCCTGCCCCAGCACCCAGATTGACGGCGCCCACGGCCTCTCCTCCTACGACACTGTCATCGGCGGAGACCTCCAGGCCCCTGACGGGCTGGCGGTGGACTGGATCCACGGCAACATCTACTGGACCGACTCCGTCCCGGGCACTGTCTCTGTGGCTGACACCAAGGGCGTGAAGAGGAAAACGCTATTCAAGGAGATCGGCTCCAAGCCGAGGGCCATCGTGGTGGACCCTGTTCATGGGTGTGTGTTTGCGACGCGGAGGGGTTTAGAAGGAACGCAGGGCGCAGGTACGGGATTAAGAGCTAATTAGGGCCGGGCGCGGTGGCTCACGCCTGTAATCCTAGCTCTCTGGGAGGCCGAGGCGGGCGGATTGTTTGAGCTCAGGAG
>NW_012140969.1:2305244-2313076 GCF_000956105.1 Propithecus coquereli
TGAATCATATGTTACACATTTTTTTTTTAAGACAGAGTCTCACTCTGTCACCCTGGGTAGAGTGCAGTGGCATCATCATAGCTCACTGCAACCTCAAACTCCTGTGCTCAAGTGATCCTCCTGCCTCAGCCTCCCGAGTAGCTAGGACTAGAGGCACACGCTACAACGCCCAGCTAATTTTTCTATTTTTAGTAGAGACGGGGTGTCACTCTTGGCTCAGGCTGGTCTCAAACTCCTGACCTCAAGCGATCCTCCCACCTCCTCCTCCCAGAGTGCTAGGATTACAGGCGAGAAATGAAAATACAAATGTAATTAGTATTTTGCGGCAGAGTCCCCAGGCCACAGGATAGGATTGGAGAGAGATAAAAGTACCAAGGTCCTCCGTTAAGTTAGTCTAGTTTTGGGGGAGCCTTCTGCGTGTGAAGCTTGGGGACAGGACAGGGCGAGGTGTCACCCAGGTGGAGCCCAGGCGGGCATTGTGGCTGACTCAGCAGCTCTGGGCTTGGGACACCGCAACCCGCGTCCCCTGGCAGGAACATACCCCCCTGCACCCTGCCCTGTGTACTCTGTACCTGTCAGGCTATGTCTGCCACGTGGGGACGTGAGAGGTAGAATTGCTCAATTTCACAGGGGCATTGACAACCTGGGACACCGTCTGTCCTGGCAACAATTTGGGGAAGGTCTGGTCTAGGGGAGAGAACACTGGAGAAAGCAAAGGGGGCCGCCTTCTTGTGGTGTCCGGAAGTTCCAAGAAGGGCTGGGCAGGGAAGAGAGGTTCCTTTAGATGGAACAGAACCTGCGAGGGGAGCTGGGCCCGGGCAGGGCCTCGCTGAATAAGATAAATCTTGCTGGTGTCAGGGAGCATCGGATGGGGCGACATGTGGCCACACAACTGCCAGGTCAGAGCAAGAGAGAAAGAGAAAGAGATTCCCAGAGCCATCCCACTCAGATACAAGTCGCATGTGTGTGTTCTGTTGTTTTCTTATTACCCACATACCATCACGCTGTGCAAGTTTTCTGCCAGGCTGGTTCCATAACTTGCCGATGGTGCAAAAGGCCATATGCACTCAGTAGAAACTGTGCAAAAGTTTTAATTTACTTGTAACCAGTTTACTAGACCGTGTTCAGATTGGTCGGTGATACCATCTTGGATGAAAACGAATTCTGGGTGTTTTAAGAAATTCTCAAGAGGCCTGGCTCTGAGTGGCTCACGTCTGTCGTCCCAACAACTCGGGAGGCAGAGGCAGGAGGATGGCTTGAGTCCAGGAGTTTGTGACTAGCCTGGGCAACATAGCGAGACCCTGTCTCTTGAAAACAAAAGCGGAAAACAAATTCAGAGTCCCCAGGCAGCGGCCGTTTCCTGAGTCCGGGCCTGGCCGTTGCTGGCTGAATTCTCTCCTCGCTGGTGGCCAGACTCCCCCCTCGACGGCCAGCTCATATCTGCTCTGCCTGTTCCCCCTCCAGCTTCATGTACTGGACCGACTGGGGAAACCCAGCCAAGATCAAGAAAGGGGGCCTGAACGGCGTGGATGTGTATTCGCTGGTGACAGAAGACATTCAGTGGCCCAATGGCATCACCCTGGGTATGTTCGAGGGATGGCTGTCCCTGCCGGGGTTGGCCACACTCTGTAGGACAGGGGGTTCCTGAACAAGCCCTGGGGTCGTTCTAACCTGCAACCCCCCACCTGCCCCGCAGAGAGGGCGACACAGGGGAGGAGTGAGACGGTGGGGAAAATGCCACACGCCACGCCGCGAGGTTCCGGCTCACACATGGTCAGAGCTGATTTTCTGGATGCTTCTCTGCTGGGGGAACAGAGCAGCCAGCCCTAAAAGGCCCCTCTGGCAATCTGGCATCAGCACGTGACCTCTTGTCATCCACCTGTGGATTCTAGATCTTTCCAGCGGCCGCCTCTACTGGGTCGACTCCAAACTGCACTCCATTTCCAGCGTTGATGTCAATGGCGGCAACCGGAAGACGGTCCTGGAGGACGAGAAGAGACTGGCTCACCCCTTCTCCTTGGCCATTTTTGAGGTGAGACTTGGGTGCTTGAGTGAATTCTCCGCGGACTGCTGTGTACTGAGAGCGACTTACGGACGAGGCGCCAGCGCTCAGGTGGCGGTTGACACACCTGTCCCCTTCATCCAAGGCAAGATGAGCGCAGAAAACTACTCCTGTCCAGGAAGAGGCCTTGGACCTGGAGTTATGTGTGTTTTCTTTCTTTTCACCAAAAGAATTCTGAAAGGCCTAAAGCAGGGCTTCTCAACTGGAAGCAATCTTGCCACGTGGGGGACATTTGGCAATTTTGGTTATCAAAACTTGGTGGCAGATACTACTGGCATCCGGGGATAGAGGCCAGAGATGCTGCTAAACAGCCCCAACAATCCCAGCACTCTGGGAGGCCAAGGCGGCAGGATCGCTTGAGGTCAGGAGTTCGAGAGCAGCCTGAGCAAGAGCGAGACCCCATCTCTACTAAAAATAGAAAGAAATTCGGCAGTCGTGGTGGTGGCGCCTGCAGTCCCAGCTACTCGGGAGGCTGAGGCAGGAGGATCACTTGAGCCCAGGAGTTTGAGGTTGCTGTGAGCTAGGCTGACGCCACCACGGCACTCTAGCCCAGGTGACAGAGTGAGTCTGTCTCAAAAAAGAAAAGAAAAAACTCAAAATACCCTCAACAAAACATTAGCAGCCTCAAAGAGCGCCACAGTGGGGAAACCTCACTCCAAAGAAACGGTGCTGTATTTATACACCCATGTTCGTAGCAGCATTAGTTACATCAGCCGAAAGGTAGGAGCGACAAGTGTCCATCCACGGATGGATAAACACTGTGCTCCGTCCATATAGTAGAATATTATTTAAATTTATGTTAATTCATGTTAATTTATCATTTAATATTATTTAAGTAATATTCCATAGCATGGAATATTATTCAGCCTTAAAAAGGAAGGAAATTCTGACACAGGCTACAACATGGATGAACCTTGAGGACATCATGCTCCGTGACATAAGCCAGACACAGAAGGACAAACACTGTGTGATTCCACATACAGGAGGTCCCTAGAGTTGTCGCCTTCACAGAGACAGGAAGTAGGATGGTGGGTGCCAGGGGCTGGGGAGTGAATGTTTCATGGGGACAGAGTGTCAGTTTCGGAAAATGAGAAAGTTCTGGAGGTGAAGGGAGGTGATGGTTCCACAACATGTAAATGTGCTTAATGCCACTGAAGTGTTGATGCCCGGGTGCGGTGGCTCACTCCTGTCATCCCAGCACTTTGGGAGGCCGAGGTGGGAAGATCACTTGAGACCTAGAGTCTGAGACTAGCCTGGGCAACATAGCGAGACCCCGTCTCTACAGAAAAGAAAGGAGGGGTTACGATGGTACATTGTACGTTATGTGTATTTCACGACGATGAAACACTAACAGTGGCGGAGACACTGGTCTGTGTCCTTTCTCAGTGGCTAATGCGATCTGTCATCTTCCTTACTGCCCCTGTAGGACAAAGTGTTTTGGACGGACATCATCAATGAAGCCATTTTCAGTGCCAACCGCCTCACGGGCTCGGACATTAATTTGGTGGCTGAGAACCTGTTGTCCCCGGAGGACATGGTCCTCTTTCACAACCTCACACAGCCGAGAGGTAAGGATGGGGTTGGCCGTACCCCCCACTCCCCACCTTGAGACTTCCTCACGGATACTCTGGAATTTTCTGGAATATTCTGGAATTTTCTGGGCTAGTTCATTCTCACCCTGACTCCTCACTCTTTCTGCCCCAGGGGTGAACTGGTGTGAGAGGTCCACACTCCCCAACGGTGGCTGCCAGTACCTGTGTCTCCCGGCCCCGCAGATCAACCCACACTCGCCCAAGTTCACCTGCGCCTGCCCCGACGGCATGCTGCTAGCCAAGGACATGAGGAGCTGCCTCACAGGTGGGGCGCAGACTTTGCTTCTGTTGCTGCCAAGCCTCTCTTTGCTCATCCGTGAAATGGGTACCTCGAGGTCATGAGGACTTTGCCTCGCTCGAATGCTGGGTGCATTAGCATAGTGCTAGACATTTAGACCAGGGTCCTGTCCCCCTGTAATCTCATTCCTGACAGGGGCAGAGACAGGGGAAATATACCCCATTCTTGAAGATTCTTCTTAACCTCTTGATCAAGTCTCAAATTGAGGCCAACAGGTCTGGTCTTTTTTTTTTTCTTTTTTTTGAGATAGGGTCTTGCTCTGTCACTCAGGCTACAGTACAGTGGTGTGATCGCGGCTCACTGCAGCCTCCAACTCCCGGGCTCAAGTGATCCTCCTGCCTCAGCTTCCTGAGTGGCTAGGACTATAGGCACGCACCACCACACCTGGCTAATTTTTGTATTTTTTGTAGAGACGGATCTCGCTATGTTGTCCAGGCTGGTCTCGCACTCCTAGCCTCAGGCGATCCTCCTGCCTCAGCCTCCCAAAGTGCTGGAATGACAGGCTCGAGCCACCACACCCAGCCAAGAACACCTTCTTAACACTTGCAAATCTCTCTTTTGAACAACAGATAACAGGATGATCGTAGCGCGGATATCCGTGGGCATTCGTTTTTAGTTATTTCTTGGCAGCCGACGGACAGCCCTTGCTTCTCACTTGTCTTTGGGGGCACTCAGGAAACGTTTGTTTATTCTTTCAGAGGCTCAGCCCATCCCAACCACCCAGGGGACCTCCAGGGTCAGCTCTCCAGCCGTGGGGCCAAAGCACACGGCCACCCGGCCTGCTCCTGGCACCTCCCGGACACCTGAGGCCGTTTCTGGGTTCACCACGGTGGAGATGGTGACAATGTCATTCCAAGGTAAAGTTTGGGCCCTCTCTGGCTGGGCCCTTCACAGGCTACATACAAGATGGAGCTTGGGGGGAGCTCTGGCCCCCTCGCTGACTGTGTCTGACTTGGGCTGTATATTTCTGAATCCTGTTTCCCTGCCTATAAAATGGGCCCAATACCAGTGTTCCACCTCCTGGGGACCAAGGGCGCTAAATCTTGCAAAAGGCCTGAACCCTTGAAGCCGTTGGTCCTCCGTGCTGGCCAGGCGCAGGGACCCAGGTGCCTGAAATTTTACCAAAGCCCATTCTCTGCCTGATTTTTAGGACTAGCATGAGGTGAAGGAGGCATTATTTAAGACACATCATTTGACGGTGCCCCCCAAAACTCAGGAAGCCTATACGATTTTTTAATTTTATGTTTTAGAGACAGGGTCTTGCTCTGTCACCCAGACTTGGAGTGCAGTGGTGTCATCATAGCTCTCCGTAGCCTCGAACTCCTGGCCTCCAGCAATCCTCCCGCCTCGGCCTCCCAATGTGCCCAGATTACAGGCGTGAGCCACTGCACCTGGCCTCCAGGAAAATTCTAATGCAATATTTTTATTTAAAAAAATCAAATCCGCCGGGCACTGTGGCTGGTGCCTGTAGTCCCAGCTACTCAGGAAGTGGAGGCAGGAGGATCACTTGAGCCCAGGAGTATGAAATTAGAGTGAGCGATGATGGTGCCACTGTCCGCGAGCCCGGGTGACAGATCACGACCTTGTCGCTTAAAAATAAATAAATAAATAAAATCATCAGGGGCTGGCCCAGCTGGTTTTGCAAAGAAAGTTTTACCAGAGCCAGGGTTCCAAAGAGGCTGGGTCGTTGCAAGTGTAGGATAAGATACTATCTTTCTTGGAAAATTTCGATATTTTGTTCATCATGGGATTTTTGCATTCATTTTGATTTTTAAAAATAGTGTCTTAAAATATTACTTGAGTCTTGATCAATTCCTCGGTGTGTCCACCAGAGGGCACCAAACTCAATATTCGCTGCCCGGAAGTGAAGCCCTCCCGGACGTTTCTAGCAAGGGAAAAAATAGAACGCATCAGCAAATTTCAGACAATTTTTTTTTTTTTTCAGAGTAGCTGAAGCTTTTGTTCAGCCCCGAGCGAGATAAAACAGGAATTGATGTAGGTGAGGGAGGCGAGGAAGCGTCTTGCTTCCTCGTTTACTGCTAGGAAAACCATGTCACCGATGGGCCACCCAGGGACTTCTCGAGTTGGGCAAAGGAGCCCTTTGAAGGGGGAACGGTTCCGAAGGGTCCTTCTGTTGCCCTAAGTTATTTTTATCTCAAGCTTTCTTAAATAGGCACAAATGCGAAACTCGGTCTAAACGCATTATGTGCACGTGCGACAGTCAAATGGAAACCCAGGTGGATTCGAACGTCACGAAGGATGGTCAATCACCCCTCGCTGCAGGGACATGCGACCCCGATGTGGCTCATTCCGTCTTCCACCCTTTGGCCCGTTTGGAGCACTTAAAATGTTGTCTTGCCCAGGGCCCCTATGTCGTACGGCCGAGGTGAACCTGCACGGTTTTGTACTGAGGTCATTGCCATCCCATAATGTCTCTCGTTGGCCTGGGACCGTTGGTACAGGACGGTCAGGCTTTGGTGCCATCTCATCCAGGCACTGAGATTTCTGAACGCTGTGGGGACAGAAGGTGGCTCCCTGGCCCCATCCGGAGTGCGCTCATTCCGATAAAATGTACATCCAGGTTGAAACATTCCACCCTGGACTTCGTCAACCATGGAGAGCAGATGTGCAGTCTTCAGGTCTCTCTCTCTCTTTTTTTTTTTTTTTTAACAGACAAGGTCTCGTTCTGTCACCCAGTCTGGAGTGCAGTGGCACAATCATAGCTCACTGCAGCTCCAAACTCCTGGGCTCATGAGATCCTCCTGCCTCGGCCTCCTGAGTAGCTGGAACTATAGGTGTGCACCACCACGCCTGGCTAATTTTTTAAATTTTTTGTAGAGATGGGGTCTTGCTATGCTGCCCAGGCTGGACTGACACTCCTGGGCTCGAGTGATTTTCCCATCTCGGCCTCCCAAAGTGCCGGGTGTCGGGTGTGAGCCGCCGCACCCGGCTTAAAGAGCCTCCTTAAATCCCAGTTGAATCCCACAACGCCAGTGACTCCTGGATACGCCAGAGTGGCCTCTCGGATTTGGGAGGTTCTCCAGGTGCCCTTGAACTCCCCAGGACAGGGAGATGTGTCGGGTGTTTTTCTGCATGCGACTGTCGTACGCCTGCTGTGCTTTCTGTAGGCCTCACTTCTTCCCTTCTCCCCCGCAGCCCTGGGTGACGCGGCCGGCAGAGGGAACGAGGAGAAGCCCGGGGGCGTGGGGGCCCTGTCCATCGTCCTCCCCATCGGTAAGCGTGGGCCAGTCCCCCCAGCCTCACCCAGGTGACAGCGTCCCGAAACATGACCTCATGCCCAGCCGGGCCCGTTCCCCTGTTCTCCCCGGAAGGGGGTGGCCCCACTGAGTGTCCTCTTCATGGCTGGGGACACAGCTGGGAAAGAAAGAAACATCTCACCTCCTGGGGGCTGACGGAGAGCAAAGCCAGGCAGGGAAGGTGTCAGGTGGGGGCCCTAGAGCTGGGATGTGTCCTCCAGGGAGAGCTCCGGCCAGACCGGAGGGATTCGCGGGCACCTTGTGACCGGCCGGTTCTCTTGCAGGGGGGGCAGGTAGGAGAGCTCCACTCTCCCGCCTCACCCCTGCTCATTGTGGCTCGATGAGCACCATGACCCTTTTCCTGTCCCTCGAGGCGTCCTTTGGAGTTGTTGCCTAGATCACTGCAGTTATGTGGCCATGGGGTGACAAACACGGCAGTGGGACTCTCATCTTCAGGTCTTCGGGGTGACACCCACCCGGGGTCTTTCTAGTGGAGCCCGAGTCTCTGCCCACTTCTGGGCACTGGCCGGAATCCGTTACCAACGCCTCTGAGCGCGCCCGCGCCTGCCCCTGGGGCGATCGCGGTTGACGCTCACGGGAACCCTGGAGGGTGGGCCGGGCGC
>NW_012140969.1:2313836-2366362 GCF_000956105.1 Propithecus coquereli
TGAGTGAGCACTGCTTTAAACCAGAACATAGCATTGTCCAGTGAAAAGAGTTGGGAGCGGTGGCTCACACCTGTAATCCCGGCACTCTGGGAGGCCAAGGCAGGAGGATCGCTTGGAGCCAGGAGTTTGAGACCAGCCTGGGCAACATAGCAAGACCCCTGTCTGTGCAAAAATCGAAAAAAAAATTTTTTTAAAAAAAGATATAAAGGCTGGGGGTCCCAGGCATTGAATGATGCTGGGGTCCTCATTCTGGCTGTGGATTGGGGTCTCCTGTCTTGGGGGCAGCCCTGTGACCGGGTCTGCTCTGCCCACAGCATTCCTTGTCCTGTTGTGCTTTGGGGGCTTCCTCCTCTGGAAGAACTGGCGGCTCAAGAACATTAACAGCATCAACTTCGACAACCCCGTGTACCAGAAGACCACGGAGGACGAGGTGCATTTCTGCCGCAGCCAGGACGGCTACGCCTACCCCTCGGTGAGCACTCCCCCGGGGAGGCTGGAGCCCGTGGCGGCCCCCACCCGGCTCAGGGCCTGAGTCAAATTCTCAAGGGCCGAGTCTGAGACACCCCCGGTCCGCTGGGTGGAAGCTTCTGGATGCTCTCCCAGAATGGCAGTGGACATTCTCCTGATGGGAGAAGAGGGACATCAGATAAGTAAATAGATCAAATCAGACGGGGAGGGAACAAAAAAAGTCAGTTCAGAGAAGGATTTGTGGGGGCAGAAAGGAAGGGGGTGTGATTTTAGACAAGGGGGTCAGGGCAGGCTTCTCAAGAGTGGTTTTCAAAGAAAACAGCCTGTGCAAAGGTCCTGAGGCTGGACCGTGCCTGGCATGTTTGAGGAGGCCAATGTGGCTGGAGCAGAAGAAAAAGAGAGAAAAGGGGAGAGAGGGAGGAGGTGACCAGGTAGGCCCCTGTGAGCCACTGCTGAGGACTTTGGCTTTAACCCTGAATGAGGTGGGAGCCATGGAGGGTTCTTGAGCAGAGGAGGGAAGTGACTTGCTTGGGTGTTCACAGGCGCCCTCTGGTGGCCATGGTGGGAACAGATGGTGGTGGTTCAGGACATGACAAATAGCCATCCCGGGCTGTGTTTCCTGAATGTGGTTCTGATCGTTTCCGGCGTTTACCATTTTGTTGACAGAGACAGATGGTCAGCCTGGAAGATGACGTGGCGTGAACACTGGCCTCGCGTCCTGGCCCTCCCCGGAACCTCCTGCCACTTGGCGGCAGGAAGAACACTTTCTCCCGAGACCCTGCACCGACTGCCCCCTTCCCTGCCCAGCGCCCTTCCTGAGGCCTCCTTGACGTTCAAGTTCAAGTTCACGGCCTCCAGCTTCATTCAAAGAAAGAAAAGACCAAAAGTGCCGCCGGCAGCCGAAGCCCCGAGGCCTGTCCGCCAGCCAGAGTTCTGTTTTATATATTTATTCATCTGGGGGGCCCCGCAGGCTTCTGACGGCACCCACGAAATGGGTTTCGGTTGGGATTGTTGGTTTCTTTCTTTCTGTATAAAGGGGAAGG
Organism: Propithecus coquereli; assembly: GCF_000956105.1. NCBI lineage: Eukaryota > Metazoa > Chordata > Mammalia > Primates > Indriidae > Propithecus > Propithecus coquereli. The sequence continues at coordinate 2,315,348 of NW_012140969.1, forward strand.
GGGAGAGGCCCCGGGAGCTGGGGCGGCATCTCCGTTTCTCTCGGGGGAACATTGGAGCTTCTCTGCGCCTCCACTCGCCCCCCCGCGTGGAGGACAAAAGGACAGGGCTTTGAACATGCGACGACCGGGCCCCAGGCACTGCTGCACGCGCGGTGTGTAGGCGGAGCCCCCAAACTCAGGCGTCAGTGTGTTTACCTCGACCTGCAGCCTGGCTGGGCAGCCCGACTTAGCCTCTGCCCTGTCACCCCCAGATCAGGGTCCACTCAGTGTCTTTCAAGCCGGTGCGTGCCTTCCTCAAGCCAGGAAAGGGACTCGTGGCGTCATCCGTACTGATCTAGTTGAATCCACAGTGCCGGGGGTGGCACCAGCCGAGACCAATTCGTTCGCCGAAACTGTTCCAGTTCCCGCAGGGAAAGCCTGAGTCACCGGTCACCCTTAATATTTATTAAGTGCCTGAGACACCAGTTACCTTGCGCATGAGGACACGCGGCTTGCGCCCTCCCGGAGCGCCCTGCAGCCCGGGTGTGGCCGGCAGGACCCCAGCCTCGCGTCCGCCCCCACCCCAGACCCTTCCGTTCCTTTCGTCTCCTCGCACTTTCTCAGTTCAGGGTTGAACTCGTGTCACTGCGACAGTTTCGCGTTTGTGTTACTATTTTGCACTGTTCCCGGCGTGTGCGTTGGGATGGGCTCCCAGGCTAGAGACAGCCGTGAGTCGATGCTTGTGGAGGACGGAAGTCAGGTCAAAGCCACGGTCACGATTATCTAGAAACGCCGTTTTTCTTTTTTTCTTGATGTCTGCCCGCCCGGCTGGCCTTTCTACTTCTATGCAAATGCCACTCAGCCACTCACGTCCCCCGATCCTGCCGGCGACGGGTGCACATCTGGAACACGCGTGGCGTTTCTGTAGCCCTCCCATCTCGGTCGTTGGATGGCACTTCTGAAACAAGACTTCTTTCTGAAATTGCCACAAATGCCATGGTCACATAGATGATCCAAGAGGCAGTGGCGGCCGCCCTGAGATTCCTGCTTGGAAATGTCACAGGGCACTGGCCGTGGTTCACGACCGGAGGACCAAACACTGTGCCCCGCCCTCAGCAAACCGCGAGGAGCCTTTCTCTCTCTGAAGCATGCGCATGGGTCCCTGTACCGACAGCGGGGCCTTCTGTTTTGTTTGCACTTTGAAACCGTCGTCACTTATGTATGTGTATATATATATAAAATCTATTTATTTTTGCAAACCCTGGTTGCTGCGTTTGTTCAGTGACTGCATTCGGGGCAACTGTCTCTGAGATGCCTTGTCTTTATGTACAAAGATCGTTTGCACGGACCAGACCGTGTGCCACGCTTTGCAGGGCAGTGACGTCCGTGTCGTATGTATGGGTTGCATTTTGGGATGGGAATCACTTTTTAAACCACTGTACAGAAGCTTTTTATAGCCTGAATGTCTTACTGTGATCGATTAAATTTCTTAAAGGAACCATTTGGCTGGACCTGGCGCACTCTCTTCTTACACTTGCTCATCTCCTCCCTCTGCTCACCGGTTGGACTCCCTGGGAGAAGGAAGGGGACGTTTCCCCAGGCTGTGGCCTCTGAGCAGGGGCCGTGATTCCTGGTGGGTGATATGCTGAGTGGTGGTTTTGCGCATCAAATTCATTGCTACGATAAGATATAAAACTCAAAGCTGGCACAGTGGCTTGCCCTGTAGTCCTAACTACTCGGGAGCTCGAGGTGGGAGTATCTCTTGAGGCTAGGGAGTTCGAGGCCAGCCGGGGCAACAGAGCAAGACCCCATCTCTACAAAATAAATAAATAAATAAATAAATAAATAAAAAGAATTTAATACAGGAAACTCAGTATAAAAGACCAAATATGCCAGGTGTGGTGGTGCGCCCAGTAGTTTCAACTTCCCAGGAGGCTGAGGCGGGAGGATCACTTTAAGCCTGGGAGTTCAAGGCTGCGGTGAGCTATGATCGCACCACTGCACTCCAGCCTGGGCGACAGAGCAGGACCTCAGCTCTAAAAATAAATAAATAAATAGCAAAAGACCAAATAGGCCAGGCACGATGACACGCACCTGTAATCCCACCTACTCAGAAGGATCGCTTGAGGCCAGGAGTTTGAGATGCGCTTGGGCAACGTAGCGAGACCCTGTCTGTAAAAAAAAGAAAAGAAAAAATAAAAACCCAAATGTGGCAAAACCGCAATGAGATGCCACCTTGCCCTCACTAGGGTGGCTGCGATGCAAAACAAAACAAAGAAATAGATATAAGAGTTGGGGAGGATGTGGGAAACTGGAACCCTCCTACTGTGTCGGTGGCCACGTGAAGTGGCGCAGCCACTGTGGACAACGGGATGGCGAGTCCTCAAAAAAAAGAAAAAAAGAACCCAAAACATACAATTACCGTGTGATCCAGCAATTCCACCTCTGGGTATGTTCCCCAAAATAATTGAAAGCAAGAACTTAAACAGTTACTTGTACACCCACGTTCATAGGAATATTATTCACGATAGTCGAAAGGTACAAACAACCCATGAATGCATAAGCAAGATGTGTTTCATCCACATTATGCAATATTATTTAAATTTATGTTAATTTATTATTTAATATTGTTAAGTAATATTCTGTACAATGGAATATTATTCGGCCTTAAAGAGGGAGGAAATTCTGACACATGCTGCAAGATGGGTGAGCTCGGGGACATTATGCTGGGGGACATAAGCCAGTCACGAAAGAGCAAATCCTGTGCGATCCCACTATAGCAGGTCCCTAGAGTCGTCGCATGCACAGAGACAGGAAGTGGAATGGTGGGTGCCAGGGGCTGGGGAGGGGGTGGGGAGTGAGTGGTTCATGGGGACAGAGTGTCAGTCGGAAAGATGAGAAGGTTCTGGAGATGGAGGGGGGTGATGGCTGCAGAACAGCGTGAATGTGCTTCATGCCACTTAAGTGTGCACTTAAAAAGGGCTACGGGCTGCTGTGGTGGCTCGGGTCTGTAATCCTAGCACTTTGGGAGGCTGAGGCGGGAGGATCACTTGAGGCCAGGAGTTCAAGACCAGCCTGGGCAATGTAGCAGGACCCCATCCTACTAAAAATAGGGAAAAAATTAACTGGGTGTGGTAGTCCCAGCTACTTGGGAGGCTGAGGCGGGAGGATCGCTTGAGCTCGGCTGCAGTGAGCTGAGATCCGGCCACTGTATCACGCCAGCCTGTGGGACAGAGAGACCATGTCTCAAAAAAAATCAAATAAATAATAGAGCACAGACTGGGCAGGCCGTCTGGGTTCATACCCTGGCTCTGCCACTGATTCGCTCGGTGACTTGGGCACCTTAGAGCCTCAGTTTCCCCAGTTGACACTGATGCTAATCTCCGCCTCCCGGGCTATGTGAGAGGGGTGGGCTGGGGGTCTCTACACAGGCCCAGAGACAAAGGCAGGGACTGTTATCTTTCCCACGTCCACAGGGTGGCACTTCCTTCCTGCCTTCCGCCTTTTGTGCTGGGAAGCTTCCAAAAACGCCTCTGGGAGCGCAAGCCTGAAGAGCCCACACAGGAAGCAACGGGGCCTGCACACAGGCGCTCAATAATTGCTCGCTGGAATAAATCAGCGCTCAACCGAGTGGCAAATGGGATAAATGATCTCGGGTGGCCTGGAACACGGGAGTGCCCGGGAGGTGGCTCCAGGGTCCCCCGATCAGAGGGTGCACAGAACTGGGCGTCCCCCGGCAGCGGGGAGTGGGGGGCCCGGGAGCACAGCTGGGGTGGGACAGGGCCCATGGGAGAGGCCAGACGTGGCGGAAGTTTCTGGTCTCTGGCCTGGGCTGTTTTCTGGGAAAGGAGGCGTTCCGAAAACCCTGCACGGACATGCAGGTGTTTGGAGCTTCCTAACAAACCGTCCTCACCGTGGTGCCCCGAGGGAGGGACTGTGACAGGTGCCCACTTTCCAGTGGGGTCACCGTGGCTGGTTTCTGAGCCTCTCTGTGGCTGCAGTTCTGTGGGCTCAGAAAGGGGTCGCCCAGGGAAGACACGCTGCCGACTCCCTGCTCTAGGGGCTCGGCGCCCACCTACTCACCCAGACGCGCTTGCTCTGCAGCAGGGGGCACGATGCAGCTTGGGGACCGCCACCCTTGCGGACAGGGTGAGGGCCGGGGGTCCTGTCCTCCCTGGCTTCGGGGTCTCGACAGCTCTAGCCAGGACGGGGTGGGTGGTGAAAGGAAGCTGCCCCCGAAGCCTGACATCCCCAACAACGGGTGTCCTCTGCTGCACACGCCTCACCCCCACCCGCCGTCTGTCCCCAGGCCCGGTGTCCCTTCCAGCCGGCCAGCGGTATCCCACACCACAGCTGTCTGCAGTGAGTCAGCCTGGAGCTCATGGCCGCGGAAGGGAGGGGAGAGGCGGGGAGAGGGGATGGGCTGCCCCGCCCTGCAGCTGGCCTGGCCTTGGCCCCCAACCCAGGGGTCAGCACCACCCCCCACTTGCAGGCAGTGATTTTCCACGATGATGAGGGCCGAATGTGAGTTCTCATCACCCACTGAGCAGGGCGGGCAGCTCCATGCCAGCTCCCCCAACCGCCCCCCACACCCCCCTTGGCTCCCAGGATGCACCTGGGATGGGGTGGGGGGAGCCTGGGAGTTGTGAGATCAACCACTTAGGCCCGGCTGCTGCGCTGCACCTGTGTCGAGAGGCCAATGTCAGGTTTCCTTTTCCTAGTGCTGGGGCCCTTCTTGGAATCTAAAAAAAAAAAAAAAAAAAAAAAAAATCCCACAGTGGACTGCAGGTCTGGTGCGATCAAGGCGTCCTGCCCTCCAGCTGTCTCTACTATCATTTGTACTTGCTGTGTCCCCTGTCTGGATCACTGTCTCCACACCTGTGTCCCCAGGGGGCACAGGTACAGGCTCAAATGAAACCTCCTCCTTGTGGCCTCCCACAGAGCTCTCCCTCTCACTGAAGTAATCTCATTCTCAGGTTGGGATTAAGAGCACAAGCTCTGGGTCCACACAGCTCAGGTTAAAACCCTGGCTCTGCCACATACCAGCTGTGAAACCTGAGACTAATAGCTTCACTCCCCCCACCCCACCCCCATGCCTCAGTTTCCTCGTCTGCAAGATAACGCAAAGCTGGGCACACAGCACTCACTTGGCCTTGTCACGGCCTCCTCAGAGGGGTGGCTCCCTGAAGGAGGGTGGCCTGGCAGGTCACAGATGTCCACACTTCTGAGTAAATAAGGGAGGCCATGGGAGGTCCCGGGGCCACGTGTGCCCAGGTGAGTCACCTGCAGGCTGTAGTCCCAGATTGTAGAGAGGCCCCTGGAACCCACCACTGTCAGGTCAGCGACCCGAGAACCCGAGGGCTACTAGGGGAAGAAGCCCAAGTCTGGTCCCCAGGGGAAGCCACTCAGCTACCGGGAGGCCAATGGGAGGGGTCCGGCCTCTAGACTCCATGTGACCTGGGCTCTTCTCTCCAGAAACAGCGGTCGTGAGCCAGGCCGGGTGGCATGTGAACATGCGACCTGTACGCCACCTGCCAATAGTGCCTCAAGCCTGCTCCGTCGCCGTCGGGGCTAGAGCAAGTGCAGGCGCAGGCGCCAGGCCTGGCTCGGCCTCTTCCGGCCTGGGGGGCTCAGGACACGGGCCGACTCCTCAGAGGTTGCGGCTTCTCGTCTGGGAAGCCAAGAGGACCCTCTGGGGGCTGCCGTACAAATGTCCCACCCCCATCCCGAGTGTGACCACCCTGCATCCAGGGAGGGCTCGGGGACAGTGTGTGTGGGGTTCCAGACTCTAGGGGTGTCCACATCCTGCCGTGCCTCAGTTTCCCCCTCTGTAAAACAATGCTCCTCATGGGCTTGGGTCGGTGCTGGGACTGAGCCTTGGTTCTCAGGGTGCCAGGCGGGTGACCTGGTTCCTGGGACCTCGTTCCTGCCTCGCTAGGCCTGGGCTGGGCCGAGCGTCTGTGACTTAGGAAAGGGCAGTGGCTGCGGGCAGCTCGGGGAGGGAGGACGATGGGGCGGGGTGGAACAGGGGTTCAGCTGGAGGCTGCGGGCCCCAGGCTGTCCCAGGCGCGGGGCCAGCGGCGGGCAGTGAGTCAGGGCCCAGGCATGCGAGGGCCGGGGCCTCTCCCGCGGGGCGGCGGGGCGGCCGCTGTGAGATCAGGCACCTCCCAGCCCGCCCGCCGGCCGCGTTCCTCACCCTCCCCCTCGCCCACCATCGGGCCGGGCTTGCCTGGGGGGACAGGGGTGGTGGGCACACTCCTCTGAGCCTGGGATGGCAGCGTCTTCTCCTTGGGGAGACTGAGGCCCAGGCTGCCGGGGGTGGGGGACAAAGCAAGGCCGTTCCTTCAGGGCGGGAGAGCTGGCCCGCTGCAGGCTGAGGGCCCTGGGCCCGGGGCGCGATCAGACTGGGCTTGCAGAGCCGAACGCTGCCGTCCCTCGGCCCTCATTTTAGGGCACCCCCTGCGCCCGCAGCTGCCTTCCCTCCGGCCACCGCGCTGTTCGCATGAGCAGAGAAATACGCCTGCTCTCCCGCCTCCGGGACTCTCAGCCGTGGGCTGGGCGCGCTCTGCTCCTGGCAGCTTCAGGCACCTGGGGCCATCCTGTCCCCTGTTGGCGGGAGTGGCCGTGAAGGTGACAGCAGCTACTCAGCCAGCCCTGAGGCCAGCACCTGACTGGCACACTGGGTCCCAGCTGAGGCAGGTGATCGGCCGTGTGTGTGTGTGTGTGTGTGTGTGTGTGTGTGTGTGTGCCCCTCACCCCCCGGGGACACCAGGAAACAGCTGGAGACATTTCCTGTTGTGACAGCTGAGCAGGCAGTACTGGCGTTGGTGGAGGGCGGGCGGGGATGCTACTAAATGTCGCGGACATCCAGGACAGCAGGATTACGTGGCTTAAAACCCTGCTCTGGCTCAAGTCTTCCGCTCCCTGGAGCCATCAGCAAAGCCGAGGGCTCTGCTTCCATCCCACGTCACACAAGAGCGGCCACCAATCTGGAAAACGAAGACAGCCCCAAAGGGCATCTATGAACACTTCACTGTGCGTCTAAAACCGGGCCCTCGGACCAGAAGCGGGCCTCTGGGCTGGGCGCCATGGCTCACGCCTGTAATCCCAGCACTCTGGGAGGCCGAGGCGGAAAGATCCCTTGAGGTCAGGAGTTCGAGACCAGCCTAAGCAAGACCCTGTCTCTACAAAAAATAGAAAAATTAGCCAGTGTGGTGGTAGCACCTGCAGTCCCAGCTACTGGAGGCTGAGGCAGGAGGATCACCTGAGCCCGGGAGTTGGAGGTTGCAGTGAGCTGTGATGACGCCACTGCTGTCTAGCCAGACACAGAGCAAGACTGTCTCAAAAAAAAAGTATCGTTCTGCCTACCTAGAATGCCCCCGGGCGATTAAAAAAAATAATCGCACTCACTGTAGACGATTCAGTTGTAGGAAGGAACATGATGAAACCCGAGGCCAAGCTCCTGTAACGCACATGTCTGCTGGCTTCAGGCAAGGCTGTACCCAGGGGGCACCTGGTGTCAGTGGGACCCTGTCACCTCTCTCCACCCTCAGGCAGGCGGCAAGCTAACCTTGCTTAGCAGTACCCTGAGCCCCAAGGATGGGGGAGTGGCGAACACAACACACTGGCCACCCTGGTCATGGGCTGCGTGCTGAATCACTGAGCGTTTATTTTGGCTATTTGTACTAGAAAACCCACAATAACAACAGCTTGCACAAGGTAGAAGTTTCACTTTGCTCCCCTCATCCCCTAATTTAAATAAGTTTGTGCTGATCTCTGGCTCTGCTGTCACCAGGGAACCAGGTTCTGTCATCCCTAGAGGATGGCATCCTTTCTTGCATGTGGCAATATGGCTGCTAAGGCTCCAGCCATCATGCCCAAATTCTAGGAAACAGGAAGGGGGAAGAAAAGGTGTACTTGCTTTCTAAGGATCTTTCTAGAACTTTCGTAAAACATTTCTAAGTACATTTCAGTGGCTGGAACTTAACTACAAGGAGGCTGGGAAATGTGTTTTAACTGGAGGCAACCAGTGGTCTCTGGCGCACTCTACCCTGGAGTCACGGGCTCCGAGAGCGTTGGGGAGGGCAGTGGGCCCTGAAGGAAAACCAGATTCAGAATTGCTTGTATACTCCACAGCCCCCACAAAAACGTCCATGATTGCTCTACAGTCCTTCTAATTAGGTCACACTCGACACACGGCTCTGTCCCACGCTAAACTCACGGCCCCCAGTGGGCACCTGCCTCCTCGTTCAACAACCTTAGTCTTTTTTTTTTTTTTTTGGTGCCAGGAGTGGAATCCGACGGGCCGCAGATTGCTCAGAATGGACATCCCACAATCCACCCGCCCTTCGCTGCTTCTCCGAACGACCAACGCCTTGTAAGTCCCATCACAGAAGTTGCTCTGGTCTCCGTGCAGCCCACACGCTCTCTAGCCGGGGGCCTGTCACAACCCGGACCCCACCCCGGCTCGCAGGTGGCGTCTGCTTGTGTTGAATCCTCCGTGCACCAAGGGGGGGTCCTTGTCACTTGCACCCGTGTCTCTGGCACCCAGCACAGTCCTGGGCACACCGGAGCACTCAGAGAGACTCCCTGAACGAATAAAAAAGGGCTGAGCTTGAATCAAAAATGGCAAATACCTGGGACCTGTCACCGAGTACCGCGGCGGTATTTGCGGCACGTTGCCACAGATGTGGTGTCGCAGGCTTGTGAGCACGGCCAGGTCAGTTTCCCACGACCAGGCAGAGGCCAGCCCAGGATCTGGGGCCAAAATTGAGGGAAAAAGGAATCCAGTTTGGAAAAAAACCATCTACGTAGCAACCTTTCATGTTGAACTGATCCCGCCACGGAAGAGTCCCGCTGCGGGCGAGACACGGCCACGGCACTCCGGGCTACCACGTGGTGTCCACCATGCTCCAGAGGTAGTCGCTGACGAACTTCTTGGAGAGCTGCGTGCTGTCCAGGTGGACGGGCTGGGCGATGCTGGGGCCGTGATGGACTGGGGCGCAGACGTAAGGAAAGCCCGGAACTCGCGGCCCTCGCCCCCACCCCCGGGGAAAGGATGGGGCCGTTCAAAAAATTTTAAGATATTTAGAGATGGAAATTGGTGTTCATGAAAAAGCTGAATTCTGATAAAGGACTAACTTTTTTAAAATTGTGGTAAAAGTCTACACAAAATTTACCATCTTAACCGTATTTAAGTGTGCGGCTCGGTGGCCCTAAGCACACTCACGCTGTTGGGCAACCGTCACCACCCTCCACCTCCAGAACTTTCTCATCTTCCCAAACTGAAACTCTGTCCCCTCCCCAGCCCCCGGCACCCACCACCCTACTTCCTGTCTCTGAGGACGGGACGACTCTAGGGGCCTCCTGTGAGTGGAGTCACACGGGATTTGTCCTTCCGTGACTGGCTTACGCCACTGGGCGCGACGTCCTGTAGGTTCATGCAAGTTATGGCCTGTGTGAGAAACTCCTTTCTTTTTAAACCTGAGCACCATTCCAGTGTGTGCATGGACCGCATCGTGTCCATCACGCGTCTCGAGGGACACGTGGCTCGTGTCCGCCCCTCGGCTGTTGTGAACAGCGCTGCGAAGAACACAGGCGTGCAACGACCTGCTCGGGTCCCTGCCTTCGGTGCTTTGGTGTACAGCCCCGGAAGTGGGCTGGCTGGACCCTAAGGGGGTTCTATTTCTCACGTTCGAGGACCCGCCACACCGTTTTCCGCGGCAGCTGCAGCGTTTTACGTCCCCCGCCAAGAGTGGACAGGAGTCCCCGTTTCTGCAGGAAAAGGATACTGCCTTTGATCACCCCTGGCTCACACTCGTAATCCCACTCGATTTTACTGACTTGGCGATAAAGTTGAGCCACATACCTATAAGACAAGAAAAGAAAAAGAGAGAAAAGAAGTTACCCAGCACCAGCTCCAGCTCCAGCCAAGAGCTGCGGGACTGAAGCCACAGAGGCGCGCACTTCCCTGGAACCTACACGGCGGACGGGATCGTGACTGTCGTGTCTTCGTCAACTTCCCTCTCCTGCCTCTCGAGATCCGCCTCCATCTCCTTGAGCTCCCCCAGCTCTCTGCCCAGCTGGGTAGGACGGGAGTTAAGGACCAGGACCCTGGCTCTGGAGAGAGGGCTGCCCCAGCTGCCCCAGCCGTGCGAGGGGGCCCGGCCTCCGGCTCCGGGCGCGTTTCCCGGCGGAGGCAGGGAAGGATATAGCAGGCTGCCCTTCAGTCGCGCGTCCTCCTCTCCGGCCTTCTGACGCTCGGCTTCCAGCTGCTGCAGCTCCGCTGCCCCCTGCTGCGCCCGCTCCTTCACGTCCAGGAGATTCCGGGCCACTTCCTCCTCCGTGGCGAGGATCTCTGCAGGGCGGGAGAGAAACGGGCATCGTAAGGTCAGTCCCCCCAGGACGGCAGAGGGGGGAAGCTGGGTCAGCCGCGCCGTCTGTAAGGAACTTGCTGGCTGCGGTCCTGTGCCCGAACACAGGGTTCCACTGGGGACTCGCACACGACTTCTGTTTCACCAAAATACATTTAAATACGCGAAAAAATTTAAATACCTGCTCCTTCTTCGCACAGATACGAGAGTAGCATACAGCACTCGCTTTCCACGACGGACCAGCCAGCCAAGCTCAGCCGCTCCCCAACCTCCCACCCAGCTCTCATCCTCATCCTCCTCGTGCTGGTCCTTCATCCCTCCAGGACCGACCTAACAGCCTCCCCAGTGCCCTCTGCTTTGGTCTCTCCTGCCAATCCATTCTGCTGCCTGCCGCGTCAAAGGCCAAGAGGGAAGTCACTCCCCTGCTCAAAGACCTCCCATGGCTCCCCAGACCCCTTCAGTATATTTACCACCCTCATCAGCTTTCTCCCTACCACGCTCTCGTCTCTCTGTTCATCGTCCTGCACGCACACAACAGTTTTCACCAGGCCCCTGCCTTCCTGTCCTCCCCGCACTCCTGCGCCACCAGGAATACCCAGGCCCAGCCTCAAATAACCCCCTGGGTAATGCCCGACTCAGGCAGCTGGGCGCCCTCCCCTTCTTCTGGGGTGCAACTGTGCCTCCACGACAGCCCCCAGCATACCGGATTATTTATTCCTCATCTCTTCAAATCACAGGCTGCATCTTCTATCCACCATCTGTCTCCAGCACCCGCCCGGAAAAACGTGATTTGAACAAAACACCCAGAAAGATCAAAAACATCTTAAGCTGGAGTCCCAGCTACTTGGGCGGCCGAGGCAGGAGGATTCTTGGAGCCCAGGAGTTCGAGACCAGCCTGAGCCACATAGCAGGACCCATCTCAAACAAAACAGAACAAAACACCGGCTTAAGATAGCTATTGTGTTCCTTCCCAGAGTGTCCCAGAAATCTGCCAACTCAGAGAAGGCACAGATTAAAATTCTCCCCAAAGGGCCCATGTTTAAGCTTTTAAAAACTTACATTAAGTTAGTTTTTCATCGAAGGGTCGCATGTGTATGACTGAAAACGTAAACACACACGCCCCCGGTCTGAGCCTCTCCACCCCTCCGAAAGTGGCCACTTTCAACTTCAAGCTGTTTTCTCTGGCACCAACTTCCACATTTCTAAATAATTTGCTTACGCTGCCGTTTCTTGATTGGTCCGTTTCAGACGGTGCCTGCTGATTTCCTGTTAGGATAGCTGAGGCTCTGGCCGGCTTGCTCGGCCTCCCACCCCTTGTCCGCCTGCCCCCTCGCCCCAGGGACAACCGAGTCTCCCCTGTGATGTTCATCGCAGAGCGCTGTTACCTGGGTGTGCGCTGTACGCCACGGGATAGCCCATGGGGTGACTCCTACTGGGTGCCATCTCCTGACAACCCTCTGCCAGGGTGGTTTCGTTCCTCTCCCTACTTGGGAGGTGAGGAACAGAGAGGTTCATTCACTTGCCCATAGGCACACAGCTCCGAAGCCAGGATGGGGACTGGGTCTGTCTCACCCAAAGCCCTGGCTCCCTGGTCGGGGCTCAGTCTTCTTGGCCTCGAATTCGTCGACTTTGCTAAAACCGGAGCAGGCTGAGTCACACTGCTCTTCTCCTCAAACCATCAAAGGCGGGGGAGTTCATGGAGGGGGAGAGGGAGGAGGGAAGGAGGGGAAGACCCCGCCTGGGATGTCACACTTAGAATGACATGCGAACTGTGTCTGGGAGCTCGCCAGGCCTGGTACAGTCTAGCTGCTGCTCGCTCGTCTTCCACCACCCTCTCCCGGGCCTCCAAGTTCATTCTCACCTCGCGACCTCTGCATCTGCGATCCACTCTGCCAGGGACGCCGTGCCCGGGCCACTCCAGCCTCAGCTCAGCGTTAAATGGACAACCCCCTGGCACTGCCGCTGCTGCGGAGAACCGTATGGTGGGTCCTCAAAACATTAAAACACTGAATCCAGGGATTCTACTTCCGGGTAAATACAGAAAAAGAATCGAACAAAGGGTGTTGAAGACATACACGTTCCCTCATGTTCGTATCAGCATTATTGGAAATAGCCCAAAGGTGGGAGCAACCCAAGTGACCCCGAGTGTCTGTCGACAGATGAATGAATAAACCAAATGTGGTCCATCTATACGATGGGATAGCGTTTGGCTTTAAAAAGGAAAGACATCCTGACACACGCCACACCACGGATGAGCATGGAGGACGTCATGCGGTACGAAATAAGCCAGCCGCAAAAGGATAAATTCTGCATGATTCATTCTGCTCCTAGGAGGTCCCTAGAGTAGTCAAAGCCACAGAGACACAAAGCAGAACAGTGGATGCCGGGGGCAGAGGGAGGGAAACAGGGAGTTAGTGTTTAAAGGGGACAGAGTTTACGTCTGGGAAAATGAGAATGTTCTGGAGATGGATGGTGGTGATGATTGCACAACAGTGTGAATGTGCTTAATGCCACTGAACCTTACACTAAAAAATGCTTAAAATGGTAATTACGTCTATTTTACCACAATAAAAAGACAAAAAATTATGGCATGGAGAATAGCAGTGCAAGCATCACCTCTACGAAACTCACATCAGTCCAGCAAGGGGTGCTACGCAGCTGCAGCTCCACTTCACAGATGAGGAAACTGAGGCTTGGCGAGGGAAAACAGCTTAGGCCAGGCACTGTGGCTCATGCCTCTAATCGCAGCACTTGGGAGGCTGAGGCAGGAGGATCTCTTAAGGCCAGGAGTACAAGGCCAGACTGGGTAACATATGAGACCCTGTCTCTACAAAAACACAAAACAGGCCGGGCGCAGTGGCTCACGCAGATAATCCCAGCACTTTGGGAAGCCAAGGTGGGAGGATCGCTTGAGGCCAGGAGTTGGAGACCAGCCTGAGGAACAATGAGATCCCTGTCTATACAAACATCAAAAAATGAGCCGGGCGTGGTGTCTGTAGTCCCAGCTGCTTGAGAGGCTGAGGAGGGAGGATCCCTGGAGCCCAGGAGTTCAAGGCTGCAGTGAGCTATGAGTGGGCCACTGCATTCCAGTCTGGGCCACAAAGCAAGAAGCTGTCTCTTAAAAAAATAAATAAGTAATTTAAAAAAAAAAAAGGAGTTAGCTGAAATCGAGGTCAAAGGCTCAATGAAACGAGCCCCACCCACCTTCAGGAAAGGCTGGATCCAGCCCTCTCGGTCTAGGTGAAGGTATTTATTAGCAGAGCTTTTTTCCCCCTTACTGTTCAGTAAACCTTCCATTCAATGGTGTCGTAGATCCAGTGAAAATGACACTATTTATCCAGCATTCTCTCCAGGTAAAGCAGGAGGCATTTCACCCACACGTTTATTTAATCCTTATCATCCTCCTCCTTTCCTCGCCTCCTTCACGTTCCTGTTTAAACATCATCTGCGCAGAAGGCCTTCGCTGCCCCCGCCCCCACCCTCACCCCCAAACTTCGCCACTCCTCCTTACACCACCTAGTTTTTCTCCTTAGCCTGTCACCTCCTAACATACCCATTTTTCTTGTTTATCCTGTCGCCTCCCCCCTCCGCGAGCATTACAGCCCCGCAAGGGCGGGGATTTTGTCTGTCTTGTTCCCTGCTGCCACCCAGGACCTGGCGCCCAGCAGGTGCTCCATAAAACATCTGAACGACCTCAGGAAGAAGGGATGGACTACTGTTACAACCATTGCCCGGAGAAGGAAACTGAGGCACAGAGAGGTTAAGAAACGCACCTCAAATTTCACAGCTGGGAAGTGGGGGTGCTGGGATTCAAACCCGGCGCCTTGACTCCTGAGTTCGGGTTCAAACCCTGAGTCCCCCCTCCCCCAGCTCCCGCTCACGGAGAGCTCAGAAGGGGCCAGGCCCTGAGGGCTCCTATATTTACCACGAAACCCCTAAGCGGGGAGGGGTGGCTGTTGTCATGAAGCTCATTTCACGGGTGGGGTGGGGAAACTGAGGCTCAGAGGGAGCAGCGCCCAACCGGTGGCACCACGAGGGGGACGGGACGGCGGATGCGAGAAGCCAGGAGGCAGGGGGTTCGAGGACGACCGGGCCGCCCCCTCCCACTCCGCAGGCCTCAGCCCTCACCTCGTAGCTGCTGCTCGGCGCCGTCTTGCGTCTCCAGCAGCCGCTGCACTACCTGCTCGTGGCGCTCCAGCACTCGCCGTTGCTGCGTCTCGGCGCGGTTGGCGCCCAGCAGTCTGAGCAGCCCCTGGCTCACCTCCTCCAAGTCGCGGAAGGCCGCCATGGCTACGCCAGGGCCAAACCCGCGCAAATTTGACTGCCCGCGGGGCCCGCCCTCTTCCCAAAGTTTCTCTCTTCCACTGGCTTCAGTCTCCGTCAGTCATAATCCAGGGCCAATAGACGTCTGGAGGGGCGTTTTCAGCATGGAGGCGGGGACCACGGATCTGGCATGGTGCGCCTGCGCCTGCTCCTCCGTCAGTCATCCGCGATGGCCAATCGGCGCAGGGAGAGGGCGTGTCTGAAAGGCCAGCCTGATGCGCCTGCGCAGGTAGGAAAGCGGCTGCGAGAGCCGGAAGTTGTTTATTTCTCCATCTGGTAGGGGTGAGGTGTGGATGGCTTCTGGCGGAGCTGATGTTCTGCAGTGTGTGCGTGGGATACACACAATAAACATAAGAAATAAGTAAGTTCTGTACGGCTGCATAACAAGATGGAGTCTGTAGCCGGATTCATTGGGTTCGAATCCCAGCTTTGCCACTTACTTGCTGTGTTACCTTGGGCAAGCGTCACCCCCTCTCTGTCTTACTTTCCTCAGTAAAATGAGGATCATAATAGTGCCTACTTCAGGGTTGGCGTGAGGATTAAATGAGGGTGTGCCTGGTATTCAGCAACGGCTCTATAGGTGTTAGATGAAACATACATAGAATGCCAGCGAGCACCAAACGCCACGCTATGTGTTAACGGAAAAGCCAAACTCTGTAAAATAATTTTAAAGAGATTTATTCTGAGCCAAATTTGAGGACCATGACCCGGAGCTACACCCAAGAAGCTCTGAGCAAGTGGACTCGGTGTGGCTGGGGTACAATTTGGTTTTATACATTTCGGGGAGATGGGTTACAGGTAAAGTCATAAATCAATACGTGGGAGGCATACATTGGTTTGGCCCTAAAAGGTGGGCCATTTCGAAGCGGGGAGTGGGGGGAGAGGTGTCTTACAGGTTATAGGTGGGTTTAAAGATTCTCTGACTTGTAATTGGTTAAAGACAAGATGCTTTGTCTAAAGGCTTGGAGTGTTTTAAGATAAGGGACAAGCCACCGGATGTATATTTGTTGTGTAAATTGAGGACCTGCAGGTTTGTCTTGCTTAGCCTTAGGCTTGTTAATGGATTACAGGGGATGTCTCCAAGAAGAGAGGGGGGCATGATGAGGCAGGCAATTTAGTTTTAGGATATTCCCTTGGCCCAGAGGGGGGTCCATTCAGTTAGCTGGTGGGGGTGAGCCTTAGATTTTATTTTAGTTCACATATGTGAGAGTTACACTCAATTTGGTGACATGGTCCTCTAAGTGGCTGCAAAAGAATCAACTTGGTGGGCAGTATTTTCTACAGCACAGAACAGGCAAAAAAAAAAAAAAAATCAGTGCATCAGTACATAAATTTAAGTATTATTTTGAGAAACTCGGAACTCTGCATTTGTATACTGGGTGTGGTAGATCGTATTTTTGAAAAATGGCTATAGAAATATTTCCAACCTTGCCATTACTTACAAAGAGGCACACTCTAATTGCCCTCCTCTTGAACCTGTTCAGGAGTTTGTGCGACAAATAGAACGTGGCAATAGGGACACTGGGTGACTTCCAAGGCTGTCATAAACTAGGATACATCTTTTGTCTGTCTGCTTGTCTCTCTCTCTCTCTCTCCCCCAGCCCTGGAATTGGGGGATGCCCTATGGTAGGAAAGTGACTTTAGGTTGGATGGTCAGGGACAACCTCCCTGAGCAGGGGACATATGAGTGACGAAAAGGTGTTGGGAAACAAAGTGGCAGGCAGAGGAAAGAGCAAGTGCAAAGGTCCTGGGGTGGGGAGAAGTTTAATTTGTTTGTGGAACAGTGAAGAGTCCAGCGTGGATGGAGGGAAGTAAGTAAGGCAGTTTTCAGAGGCCCTGCAACTGGGCTAAGGTTTTTATTCTGGTTTAACAGAAAGCTCTGGAAAGCATTAAGTAGGGAGGGGCTATAGAGTGGACTGGGAACTGCTCATGTTTTTATATTTTTAAAACGGTCACACAGATGGGGACACCCTTAGGACTATTTAGCCTCCCCTGGGGCACAGATCCCTTTGGAATCCGAGAAAAGGAATGAGAGCCTCTTCCTTGAAATATGCAACCCACATCCATCCATTCTTGGATTTTGTGCAGCTTTTGGGAGGTCCAAGAGCCTGGAATGCCATCTCCAGATTTTCAGGTTAAGAATCACACCAGCCGCGTGAGCCTATAGTCCCAGCTACACAGGAGCCTGAGGCGGGAGGATCGCTTGAGCCCTGGTGTTCAAAGCCAGCCTGGGCCACATACCGATATCCCGTCTCAAAGAAGAATAAAACCACCCCAGCCTTAGGACAGCATGGGCTTATGGAGTGAGTGGCACTTATAGAAATGATGCCACTGTAGCTATTTCCTGCACAAATAATCAGTGTCTGGGCATAGACCCCCCTCCTTAGAATCAGTGCTAAGCTTAGAATGCTGAGATCACTGTCACCTGTTGGTGCCTGAGAGCCTGACCTCTGCGATTAGCTGTGTGATCTTTGGCAGAGGAATCACCTTCTCTGTGCCCAAAGGCAGGGAGTTACTAATGAAGAAATAAGACCTTGGGTTCAGTTTCTGGCCGGGCAGTTTACCTGTGACCTTGGTAGGTTCTTAACCTTTCTAAGCCTTAGAAGCTAAAGATAGCCCTTTCTTATCAGCTGGGGGGAGGTGTCGGGGAGATAAACCTTGCCGGATTGAGCAACCAGAGCCTGGCAGATATAAAGGCTCTTTTCAAAAAGGGTCATCCACCTCCCTTCCAAAAAAGCAAAGGGAGAACCACGCTGTAGCCAGGACGGCTGATATCCAAAAGAAACAAACCAACCCAGAAAATCACAAGTTTTTGACCGGGATGTAGAGAAATGTATGGCAGTTCCTCAAAAAATTAAAAATAGATTTTCCATATCAGCAACTCTACTTCTGGGTATATACCCAAAAGCATTGAAAGCAGGGACTAGAACATATGTTTGCACATCCGTGTTCATAAGCAGCATGAGTCACAGAAGCCAAAAGGTGGAAACAGCATCCGTGGATGGATGAACGCATGAACGAAATACAGTCCGTCCATCCAACGGGAGATTAGTCAGCCTTTAAGAAAAGAAGGGAATTCCGAAACACGTTACAGCACGGTGAATCTTGAGGACATTATGCCGAATGAAATAAGGCAGTCACAGAAAGACAAATACTGTATGATCCCACTCATAGGAGGTCCCTGGAGGCATCAGATTCAGAAAGACAGAAAGTAGAATGGTGGGTGCCAGGGGCCGGGGGAGCAGGAGAGAAAATTAGTGTTTAATGGGGGCAGAGTTTCAGTTTTGCAAGATGAAAGGAGTTCTGGGGGCCCGGCCCTTGGCTCACACCTGTAATCCTAGCAGTCTGGGAGGTCGAGGAGGCGGGAGGATCACTCGAGGTCAGGAGTTCGAAACCAGCCTGAGCAAGAGCAAGATCTTGTCTCTACAAAAAATCGAAAAATTAGCCAGGCGTGTGCATCTGTAGTCCCAGCTACTCGGAAGACTGAGGCAGGAGGATTGCCTGAGCCCAGGAGTTTGAGGTTGCTGAGAGCTTCGATGACACCACTGCACTCTAGCCTGGGTGACAGAGTGAGACCCTGTCTCAAAAAAAAAGTTCTGGAGATGGATGGTGGTGACGGTTGCCCAACAGTGTAAATGTATTTACTGCCACTGAACCGTACACTTAAAAATTGTTAGGACAGTAAATTTTGTTTTGTGTATATATTGCCACAGTTAAAAATAAAAATGCACATAAAAAAAAGGCAAAGCAAGAAACTGGGTGGTTGAGAATGTCTTCAGCGTGAGCTGAACAAGCTAGCAGAGACGATGACACACGGTCCTGGCAAGGGCTTTGTGAGAAACAATTGATTTCCTAAAGGCCCCTTCTTGGCTCAAAAACCTCTCTGGGAGACTGAGAAAAGTAATGGACATTCCGCTTAGAAATACATTCCTTTGCATAAAATTTCTGGAACTTCCAAAAACCTCTGAAAGCCACCGTTATCTCCCGCTGAACAGCCTAGGGGAAAAACAGAGGAAATGAGAAGTGAGGAGTGATTGTCACTGGGGCCCTGGGCCCGAGGATGCTCCACTTCCTGTCCTGGTGCGGGTGAGTCGGGAATGCTGTTTGCAAAAGCTGTGTAGCTGTACACTTTTTAAAAAATTTAATTTTTGTAGAGATGGGGTCTTGCTATGCTGCCCAGGCTGGTCTTGAACTCCTGGTCTCAAGTGATACTCCTGCCTTAGCCTCTGGAGTAGCTGGGATTACAGGCATGAGCCACCATGTCTGCCTGATGGAGCTGCACACTTCTGTACAAAATTTGTGCACAAAACATATGCATTTTATAATTCAAGAAAAAAAGAAAACAGAAAAGAAAAAAATTAAGACCAAACATACTAGAAAAAGATTTGGCAGGAGATGCTCCAAACTGTCGACAACGGCATTTCTATCAAGTGGGACTGTGGCACCCTACAAGTGCCAAACACTTCTCTATTGTTTGAATTTTGTCTTTTACAGTCATGGTAAATTGTCATGAGAAAAAAAATGTTTTAGATTTATTTTATCAGTGGTGCTCACAGTGGGTGTCCAACAGAACTTTCTGTGACAATGGCAATGTTTAGTATCTCTGCAGCCCTGTATAGTAACCACCAGCCAGGGGTATTTATTCAGAACTAATTGATTATTATGTAATTTATTTACCTTTAAATGGAAATAGCTATACACGGCTAGTGGCTACGGTATTGGACATTGCCAGTATGGGACAGAGCATAATGGGGTTTATTGTGATAGTCTCACAACATTTTTTGTAGCTTTGGAACATTTGCCATTTTTTTCCTTGTAGACATGGGGTCTTGCTATGCTGCCCAGGCTGGTCTCAAACTCTGGGGCTCAAGCCATCCTCCCACCTTGGCCTCCCAAAGTGCTGGGATTCCAGGCATAAGCCACTGTGCTCAGCCCAAGATAAGTCCATTCTGAAAAAGAGATCTATTTCGAAGCTTAAAAGAGGAGCCCAATAAAACAAAGACAGAATGGTTGGCATTATTGGTAGCTTTATTCGATTCGTTTACCTTCTAAAAAAAAAGATTATAAAAAAAAAAAGAATACTTCATTTAAGTGTAATACTGTCTTTATGGACGTACCGTGGTTGGAAAGTGAAATCAAAGCTTATGAATATACGTGAAACCGGGGACAGAGGCAGGATCCCTGGAGCACACGGGGGAGGGAGAAAGAACAGCAAAGAGATGGACCTATGTCGGGTCACAGGTTCCTGGGCCAAGGAGTCGCTTCTAGGAGCTTAAGATAAACGCACTCGCTGGCTCTGGGGCTGTACACAGAGGTACCCAGCTCTAGTACCGCTTCTCAAAGCTGGAGCCTTAGGCCAGACACCGGCAGCTGTCTCCAATCACCTTTGGTTTTGTTTTCTGATCCTCACACACACACACACTCCATCCATCCATCCATCCATCCTGGTTGTCTTGTTTGGCCATCCAAACCCTTTTGTCTTAGGTACACATCCCTTCGATAAAAAAAAATAAAAAAAAAATCAAAGCAAAACCCATCTAGGACAAGCCAAGAAACCTACTTTTCTAGGAGAGGAGCCAGCGCTTTGCTGCCTGTAATGAACGCGGAGCTCTCGGGGCTTAACTCTGCTCTGCCGAGGTTTGGCCTGACAGCGCGGTTGGCTGGGCCGACCGGTCGCCAAAGGGCAGCGCGCATACTTGGTAGGGAACGTACTTCTCTATCACAAGGCACATTTTTCGAGGCTTGGAACCCTTCCCTTTGGTGGCTCACCAAGGAAAGGAACAGGAAAGAGAAGGATGTTGAGATTTCTGCGGGACCAAACGAGCCACGAAGGAAACTGATCGTCTCTGGAGAGTCCCCGTTTCCAGCCGGCTGTTCCAGGCAGCTCTGGAAATTCTCCAGGTTGTTAAAAAAAACCAGGTGGCCCTCGTTTGGGTTTCAGCGAAGTCCTGTCTCTTTAAGTTTGCACCAGGAGTCCTGGGGGGACTGTGGGGGGGGGCAGCCAACTTTTAATCGTGTCCACATGGGGTTTTTGGAGCCGGCTTCGTGCCTTGCCAACAAACACATGCCCTGTTTTCTTTCCTTTGAGAAGAAAAGTTCTGGAGCCCCAGAGAGGAAAAAGGCCGGCCCTGTAACCACAGTGCTGGGCCCAGGGACCCAGCAGCCGCTCTGAGAACTGGATTCTTTTTCCTGCGTCTCGGGGTTTGAAGGATTTTCGAGGAAAATTAACATTGGCCGGGGCCTCCGTGAGGGGAGGGGACGGATTTCTGGGTCATTTCTTTCTCGCTGTGAACTGGTTCTATATAGGCACCGTGGCCACAGGGTCCCGAGTCCCCCCCAGCCCCCGCCACCCAACCCCACCGCCCCCGCTGCCAGGGGCAGCAGGAAGGCAGAAAAAAGGATCGCGCTTTCTGCCCCGGGTGACAAGGACAGAGGATCTGTTTTGTGAAGCGACCACAAGAAAATTCCCCCAAGAAAGCCATGGCGGGGCAGGGGGGAAGCAGACAAAACACTATTATATGCCAGACAATTAGATGTCAGGGTGGGGGCGTGGGGAAGCCACTTGAGCCCCGACCCGTGCGTAATAACATTCAGGATTAAAATGACAATATGCAAATTCCAGTGACTTTCAAATCTGGCAAGAAATAATCCAATGGCCGCCCTCTTCCCGCAACCATGATTCAAAACTACAGTACTTATTCCCTCTCGCCCTCCCCCAGCCGTAATTGCCGGCCGATTGTTCTCAATGTTCTTCATAAAACCCACACACCCCAGCATCAGCCGCTGGCGCCAATTTATACAAGAATTTAGCTTCGGTCTGCGCCGCGGCGGCTTTGAACCGGGGTGCCAAGAAAACCGGCTTGGAGCTGGAGTCCTGCTGCCGTCGGGGCTCCCCCAGGGACACAGAAGGAAAAACCCACTTGCCTTGGGGACGTGGGCCTTGGGGAGTGTGAGCAGCGGGTGGCCAGGGAGAATGGGGAACAGAGAGGGGACACTGACGGGGACGGCTGGTTCCGGGGCTGGCTGGCCCCCGAGGGGAGGCTACTCTTCCGCTGAGGACGACGCAGGACTCTCGTCATCCGACATCGGGGCAAACTGGAACGAGAAGCAGGGGTTTTTTTGTCCTGCATCCGTTCGGATGTCTCCGCAGAGGCGCCGACTTGGTGGCTGGCGCTGGGATTGTGGGTGGTGAGCAAGGAGGAGGCGTGGTCCCTCCCTGGCCTGGAGGAGGCGGCCTTCTGGGGCCACCGCCTCGGAGAAGAAGCGGACGTATGAAGGCAGTCGGGGGATAAGGGGCGGATGGGAACGAGAGTGGACAGAGGGTGGGCAGGGAGGGTGACAAGCGGGCCGATCCCTGAGCGACGTCAAGGCGCCAGCCAGGGGGCAAGGGTGTTCCAGGCACAGGACAGGCCTCGAACTCCTGGCCCTTCCCAAAGTGCTGGGATTGCTAGGATTACAGGCGTGAACCACCGCACCCGGCCCTCAGGGCCTTTAATACACTGCCGTGCTTTGAGTACAAGCCCAAGTCCTCACTGTGGCCCACAAGGCCCTGCAGGATCTGCCGTGTCACCTCTCTGCCCTCGCCCCCTCCCCTCGGGGCTCCTTCCTGAAACACACCAGGCACACTCCTGCCTCAGGGCCTTTGCACTGGCTGTTCCTTCTGCCTGGATGGCCACGTGACTCCCTCCCTCACGTTGGCTGTTCGCTCAAATGCCATCTCTTCACTGAGGCCCCCAGTGGCTCACTTGCTGTCCCCTTTACTGTCTGATATTCTTTACAGCACTTCCTGTCACCAGGCTAGGATTGTGTCTGAGAATGCCCAAAGACACCTTTTTCTGTTTTGCTCAGTGCTGGGACCCTCAGGGTCCAGGACTGGCCCTCCTACGCAGTAGGCGCTCAGTAAGTATTCCCCAGGTGAGGGACTGGTGACCAAGCGCGTGCATCTGGAACCACACGGACCTGGGCGCGAACACCGTCATGACAAGCGTGACTGTGTACCGGCCTCACCTCTCCGGGCCTCCCCGGGGCGCCACGAAGGTTCGACAAGCCGCTGACCACCAGGTCCTTGGCAGGGACCCCTCACACCATCAGCTCGTCACAGACACCCGTCCCCTCCCAAAGACCCCACTCCCGCCCACCCGCCCGCCGGGTGGAGGCTCACCGAGCACTTGATGTTCATGCGCGAGTACAGCATGGACGCGATCTCGCTCTGCCCCGCATCCAGGGCCACCACCAGGGCCGTGCTCCCGTCCTGCAAAGCATCCGTTGCTACGGTGACAGCCCCAAGCTGTGCTCCCACCCTCCCCGGGGGTGCACCTGGCTGGGGACTCACGCGGTCGGTGAGGGAGATGTCGCAGCTGGGCACGGCCAGCAGCAGCCCCGCGATCTCCTTGTGGCCGTGCTCGCAGGCGCACATGAGGGCTGTGGAGCCGTCGTCGTCCTGCACGTTGACGTCTGCCTCGCAGGACAGCAGGGCTTTGACAACATCCACCCGCCCGTGGCTGACTGCCAGCATCAGGGCTGTCTGTCCGGCCTGGGTAGGGCCAAGGAACAGGATTACAATCTAGGGCAGGACACCCCCCTCCCCCCCCGCTCCAGAACCCTCTATAGCTCCCAAGTACTCTGACATTAATATGTCCCCTCACTTGCTGGCCTTCTCCCAATAGTTTCTTCTCATCTCAAAGGTCTTGGCTTAAATGTCTCCTCCTCAGGGGACTCTCCCTTGCCTACCCACCCCGACCCCCACCTATAGCAGGTTCCCGACTCACAGGTGTAAACATATGTAAACACTCATCGAGCCAAGATTTGCACATGCTTCTTACGTCAGTTACGCCTCAATAAAAAATAAAATCACTGCCCATCAGTAGACATTAGAATGGAAAAACAAACGGTGGTCTCGCCATACAGTGGAATATTATTCGGCTGTAAAAAGGAACGAAGCCCTGATGTATACTCCCACACGGCCGAACTTGGAAAACGTGACGCTGGGAGAAAGACACCAAAGGTCACAGAGGATACAATTCCACAGACATGAAATATGCAGAAGAAGTAAATTTATAGAGACAGGAAGCAGATCAGTGGTTGCCAGGGGCTGGGGGAAGGAAGAGTGACTGCTGATGGGGACAGTTTTCCTTTGCAGGGGATGAAAATGTTTTGGAACTAGATAGAGGTGTTGCTTGTACAATACTGTGAATGCACTAAATGCTGCCGAATTGCTAACCCCAGAAGGGTTAATCTTATTTACTTATTTATTTTTGAGACAGACTCTTGCTGTGTTGCCCTGGGGTAGGCAGAAGACAGTGGTGTCATCATAGCTCACTGCAGCCTCCAACTCCTGGGCTCAAGCGATCCTCCTGCCTCAGCCTCCCGAGTAGCTGGGACTATAGGCGCGCTCCAGCGCATCTGGCTAATTTTCTTTGTTCCTTAGGTGGCTAATTTTTAAATTTTTTGTAGAAACGGAGTTTCACTATGTTGCTCGGGCTGGTCTTGAACTCCTGGGCTCAAGTGATCCTCCTGCCTCGGCCTCTCAAAGTGTTGGGATTACAGGTGTGAGTCACTGTGCCTGGCCTCTTGTTTTACTTTTTTAAAAAAGGAAGCTGCTAAAAAATTTTTTGGAAATTAAACCAATAAAAAATAAAGCAGGGTTGGCTCCTGTCCGGGCCCTGGCGGTGCCGTTTCACGCCTTCGTCGCATGTCAGCTGTTGCCAATGCTCCCTTCCTCACCGTCCAGCGGGGTCCTGGCTCTCCTGCTCTTCTGCCTGGACGCCTGTCCATGCCCCCATCCCCTCGGCAGTCTCCTGGCTTCTGCTACCCAGCACGCAGCCCAAGGGAGCTCTCAAACCAGGGATCACGCCACTCCCAGAGCACCCCCTAATTGGTGAGCTTCAGGAACATGGAGGCCACATCTGCTTATCCACCCTTGGAGGCCCCAGTTCCAGCCCAGGGAGCCCTGTCTCCCCAGTTTCTGCTCAATCAATTGCCCTGTGGGATGTGGGATGGGGTCAGATTAAGAAACGTCCTCCAAGCCTCCCAGTTTCCTAGGCCAGACGTGGTGGCTCATGCCTGTAATCCCAGCACTTTGGGAGGCTGAAGCAGGAGGATTGCTTGAGCCCAGGAGTTCAAGATCAGCCTGGGCAATACAGTGAGACCCCATGTCTACAAAAAATTTAAAAATTAGCCGGGCATGGTGGCGCACGCCTGTAGTCCCAGCTACTTGGGAGGCTGAGGCAGGAGGATCGCTTGAGCCCAGGAGTTGGAGGTTGCAGTGAGCTAGGATGACACCACGGCACTCTAGACCAGGCGACAGAGTGGAGACTCTGTCTCAAAACAAACAACAAAGAAACAAACAAAAAACAAATCCTGCCCCTTTGTGGGCCTGGTGCACAGCCAGGGCGTGAGACAGCGGGATGGGCTACCGCGTCTACAGCACCCGAGGGCCCCGTACCTGGCTGGCTTTGGCGTTGACGTTGCCGAGCCGGAAGAGCTGCAGGACGGTCTCGATGTCATCCTGGGTCTTCAGAGTGGCCAGGGCAGTGAGCATGATGGGGCTGTAGCCTGCGCGGTTCTGCTTGTCCACCTGGCAGACACCTGGGAGGGGGATGTGAGCCCTCAGACGCGGCCACGCCTCTGCCATCAGACTGTGGGCTCTGCCTCTGCCATCAGACTGTGGGCTCTGCCTCCGCCATCAGACTGGGAGGGCCACGTCTCCCCCAGTCGGACCATGAAACCGGGGCCGGCCGCGGCCTCCTCATCCTCCCCGGGGGGCTCACCACTGTCGAGCAGCTGTCGCACCACAGGAAAGTTGGCGTGGGACACGGAGTAGTGTAGCGCCGTGTTCCCGTTGCTGTCGGCGATGTTGACCACGTAGTCCAGCAGCTGCGCAGACATGGCCCGGAACGTGACCAGGTGGCGCCGCACAAGCTCGGGGTGTGCGTCGCTGCGGCAGGCCAGGCGCAGCCACTCCTGCAGCACCGTGGTGTAGGCCACCTTCTGCACGCGAGGCGGGCGGGAGAGGGTGCGTGAGGGCCGGGGGAGGTCCCCATCGCCCCCGGGACAAGGACCCAGGAGGGGAGTGGGGACACCCCGCCCCAGATGAGTCCCTGGGAGCAGAGCATGGTGCCTCTGCCCTGGACAAGGCCCTCAAGGGAGGTGTAGACACCTGAGAGGGAAGCATAGACCCTTGGAGGACGGTATAGACGCTGCAGTCCCCGACACGCCACGCAGAGGAAGGTGTGAACACCGCTATCTCGTATATATCTCCAAAGGCAAGTGCAGACACTCAAAAAGGGAAATATGGAAGCCCCTCCCTTGGGCCCCCGGAAGGACAGGAAGCCACGGCCAGGCCTGGCCAGCGGGCAGCCATCCTCCGGCCTCGCCCGGCCTCCCTGGCCCCTCGCCAAGGCCCATGACTCACGCACCACCACCCCAGCTCTGGGCTTGGGTCCCAGGGTCCCCAGTGGGTAGACAGAGGGAGACATGGAGGACAAGGACAAGCCAGGGGTAGGGGTGGAGGGGTGGCGGGGACCCCCAGGCCCAGGGCCAGACCGTACCAGCTCGCGCTCGCTGAGCGCACTAGGGTTGTCCAGGTACTTTTCCAAGGCCAAGCAGGCTGAGATGAGGTCGGGGCTTAGCTCCATCCTGCCAGGGGCAGACGAGTGAAGAATTTATCTCAGGGACACCCCCCGTAAGTCCCCTGGGTCACCCCCACTCCCCACATCCTCGGGGAGGGGCTCAATGCTCTACACCGTGTCACGTACACGAAGGTCACCTAAATGGTGGCATCTCAGACCCCCTTCACGTGGGACACACTTTTACACGCACCCCAAGGGGCAGACATGGGGAACACAAAGACGCCCCAAGACAAAGTAGATACAAAAGCCAAAGTTTAGTCTAAATGGCCAGTGGCAGGCGGAGAATGTTTCCCAAGGACGGATTTTTCATCAGGGGATTAAAAAAAAAGAAAAGATACAACCAGAATGGGCAGGTAGAATGAACATCCCAAAGAAGGTGTGCGGCTTAAGGACAAACTTTGCCTGGCCCCCTAAATCCTAACTCTAGCAGCCCAAAATACCCCACCAGGTCTTCATCGAAGCCTCGAACATCAGATGCCCAGAAGAAGAAGGTGCTTGTTCACTAATTCAGACTAAAGTATGCATGACTGACAGGAGGGTCCTTCAGAAAGTTTGAATGGTGGGATCTGAGGCAGGGGTCCTCCACCCCTGGCCCTGCCTGAATCCCTCCCACCCAGAAAACTGACCGGATCTCTTCCTCTGTGTTAGATCCCGCGGCCCCCTTGGCTGTGGGCACGTGCTGTGACTCCCGAGACAGCTGGCATTCCTGCCGGCTGGTCTTGGCCGCTGCTGTCCCCCCAGGCCTGAGCTGGGGTGCTTCGGCCACACTGGGAACCCTCTCCTCTGGCTCTGGGGCCTCGTTCTCCGTGCTGTCGCTATCTGAGATGTTCTCAGCCGTGGTGGAGTCCTCCGAGGACGACTCGTACCTGGGGAGGAAGGATGAGTGGAGTGGGGCAGATGATACAGATGGGGTGAAAACTGGTGGGGGAAGAAAGCAGGGATCTGGCTACTTGTCCTTCCTGGGCCTCAGTTTCCCCATCTGTTAAACAGCAGAGGGATAACAGCAACATGGACCTTTTGCCCTTGACCCTAACTTAATGCAGGTGTTACGGATTCAGACCCTGGTGCCACTGCAAATTGGACCCTCTTGTGCTTCTTGCTGCCTCTGGACAAACTTTGCCTGGTCTCCTAAATACTAACTCTGGCAGCCCAAAACACCCCATCAGGCTCTTTAGCAAAGCCTTCAGGACATCAGATGCCCAGAGGAAGAAAGTGCTTGTTCACTAATTCAGACTAAAGTGTGTATGACTAATGGGAGGGTTCTTCAAAGGGCTTGAATGGTGGGATTTGGTTATACCTCAGTGTCTGGAGCCAGCCTGCCCAGGCTACACTCCTGGGTCCCTGCGTGAGCTCCAGCAAGGTACTGAGCCTCCTTGTGCCTCAGTTTCCTCATCTATCTGTTGTGGTTTGATTAAAATAATTAATCAGGCCAGGCATGGTGAGTGGCTCACGCCTGTAATCCTAGCACTTTGGGAGGCCAAGGTGGGAGGATCCTTTGAGCCCAGGAGTTTGATTCCAGCCTGGGCAACATAGCGAGACCCCATCTCTAAAAAAAATGTAGAAAAAATCAGCCAGGTGTGGTGGTGCACACCCATAGTCACAGCTGCTTGGGAAGCTGAGGCGGGAGGATCACCTGAGCCTAGGGGTTCAAGGTTACGGTGAGCTATGATTGTGCCACTGCACTCCAGCCTGGGCAACAGAGCAAGACCCCATCTCAAATAAATACATTAATCAACCAAAGCGAGGACTTAGAATAAGGCACTTAGAATGTTCAGGTGCACGAATGAACTTAGCAAGGGACAGAAAGCAAGAGATGGGGGCTCTTCTCACCCGCCGTTAACACCCACAAACTGAAGGCTCCGCTGGTGGGCCACTGGGTCTGTGGGCTCTTCTTTCCGCTTCATGATGGACCGGATGCCCGCCTGGGGCCTGCCTGCAGGGGAGGGGTGGTGTCGTGAGAGTTGCCAGCAGCCAGACAGCACGCCTGGGCCATCCTGGGCCGCCACCCCTCTAGGCAGCCACCCCCACTTACCTGCACCCCCTGCCCCCTCGGGTTCTTGGGAGGCTGCCTGCTGGGCGGGCTCCCTGTTGGCGGTGTCACGGGCAGGCACCTGGCCCGCATTCTTCTCGGGCTGGGCCGGGGAGGCTGCTGTGGACTCCGGGGGTGGCGAGGATGACTCTGCAGGAGTCTGTGGGAGACCTGCAGGGACGGGAAACGAGGTGTCCACTATGGGTGACAACAGCCAAACAATGACAGTTGTGACAGCTGCTGCCGTTGGTCACATACCCAAGGCCAGGTGCTGCCCGAGGGCTAATCCTTTCATATCGCGTCGAATCTTCCAGGCCCACGAGGGGGCTTGGATTATTACAGACAAGGAAACTGAGGCACAGAAAGTTGTCACGGTCGCCCGGTGAGTGAGTGGCAGAATCCAGTCCCAATCCCAGTCTGGTGCCTGTCAGTAGCGGGCCAGGGATAGGGAGGACCGTGTGGCCCCATTTGAGACACCCCTCTGATACTGTACCCAGTGTTTTCTAGAAATAAGGTTTCATCAAGCTGAGCTTGGTGGCTGCAGCAGCTCAAATTTCCCAACTCTAAACTGTGTGACCTCCAGCAAGTCACTTAACCTCTCTGTGTCTAAAGCGAACGACATTTCCTACCTCATGGTGGTGGTGTACAAACCGAAGACAGTGAGACAGGGTAAAGGGCTTAGGATGCCTGTACATCAAGAACATTCGAGAAGCATTTGCTAATTCAAGAGAATCATAAAATATATTTTAGATGGGATATAACAGCGTCATGAGGCCGGTTGCGGTGGCGCACGCCTGTAATCCCAGCACTTTGGGAGACTGAGGCGGGAGGATCGCTTGAGGCCAAGAGTTCAAGACCAGCCTAGGCAACATAGTGAGACCCTGTCTCTACAGAAAAAAGAAAAATTAGTTGGGCGTGGTGGCGCATGCCTGTAGTCCCAGCTACTCGGGAGGCTGAGGCAGGAGGATCGCTTGAGCCCAGGAGTTTGAGGTGGCAGTGAGCTAGGATGACACCACTGCACTCCAGCCTGGGTGACAGAGTGAGACTCTGTCTCAGAAATAAAATAAAAAAAAAAATCAGAAAAGAAACAATAAGGGCTATTAGAAAATTAAAACTAAAACCCCACCCAGAGTTTCAGTTTGAGAAGATGAGGAGGTTCTGCAGACGGACGGTGGTGAGGATTGCACAGTGTGAACGTACCCAAAGCCACTGAGCTGTACACTTAAAAGCGGTTAAGATGGTAAATTGTTTTTAAAGAGACAGGAGGATCTTGCTGTCTTGCCCAGTCTGGAGTGCAGTCGTGCAATCACACGTGGCCAAGTGCAATGTGTCAGGAGGCAGGTGGGCCACGCACAAGCTCAATCTCTGCCCCAAACTCAAGAATCTTGCTTTATAGTCCCAGCAAAGTCAAAGTATGAATTTTGACAGTGGAGGACGTCGTGCTGAGTGAGAGACGCCAGACACAGAAGGACAAACGCTGTGTGATTCCACTTACACAAGGTCCCTAGAGTGGTCCCATGCGCAGAGACGGAAAGTAGAGTGGTGGGTGCTGGGGAGGGGGACGGGGAGTGAGTGTTTCGTGGGGAGAGAGTTTCAGTTTGGGAAGATGAGAAAGTTCTAGAGATGGAGGGTGGTGATGGCTGCACGGCAATGTGGATGTGCTTAATGCCGCTAAACTGTGTAGTCAAAAATGGCTAAGATGTCTTGTAGTATAATGTTTAGAGACAAAAAAAAAAAAATAGTTAAGATGGTAAATTTTAGATTATGTATATTTTACAATTTTTTTTTTTTTTTTTTGAGACAGAGTCGCACTTTGTCGCCCGGACTAGAGTGCAGTGGTGTCATCATAGCTTACTGCAGCCTCCAACTCATGGGCTCAAGTGATCCTCCTGCCTCAGCCTCCTGAGTAGCTGGGACTGCAGGCTTACACCACCATGCTTGGCTAATTTTTTCTTACTTTTTGTAGAAATGGGGTCTCCCTATGTTGCCCAGGATGGTCTTGAACTCTACAGGAGAAAAATCAAGCTAGATCCCTACCTCACACCATACACAAGAAAGAAATTCTCAAGGAGTAAGACGAAAGTCCAGGGAAAAAACCAAAGGGAAACAGTGTAACGAAATATCGAGGGCCTCCAGATGGGAAAAAATTCCTTTAAAAATTCCTCCAGGCACAAACCATATATGAAAATAACCATGGGTTTAATTGCGTACAAAATGAAGACTTCTATTTGATTCCAAAACCATTATAGACAATATTTATCAATATATGAAGACAGAAGGGTGTTGGCGGGAGAGCTACACTGCCAAAAATTGGCAAGGGATTATCTTCTAGAACAGGAGTCAACAAACTTTTTCTGGAAAGGGCTAGATAGCAAACATTTTCAGCTACATGAGCCATAAGGTCTCGGTCGCAAAGACTCACCTTTCAGTAGTTGTAACACGAAAGCAGCCATAGGCGGTATGTGTGTGATCAGGCATGGCTGTGTTCCAATAAATTCCAATGTTATATAATTTTAATCATGTCACAAAATAGTATTCTTTCTTAATTGTTCAACCATTCAAAACATCAAAATCATTCTTAATTGTGCCATACAAAAACAGACAGCATACTGGGCACGGTGGCTCGTGCCTGTAATCCTAGCACTCTGAGAGGCTGAGGCGGGTGGATCGCTCAAGGTCAGGAGTTTGAGACCAGTCTGAGCAAGAGCAAGACCCTGTCTCTACCAAAAAATAGAAAGAAATGATCTGGACAACTAAAAATATATAGAAAAAATTAGCCGGGCATGGTGGCACATGTCTGTAGTCCCAGCTACTCGGGAGGCTGAGGCAGTAGGATTGCTTGAGCCCAGGAGTTTGAGGTTGCTGTGAGCTAGGCTGATGCCACGGCACTCTAGCCTGGGCAACACAGTGAGACTTCGTCTCAAAAAAAAAAAAGAAAAACAAAAACAGCATGCTGGGCACGGTGGCTCACACCTGTAATCCCAGCACTTTGGGAGGCTGGGGTGGGAGGATCGCTTGAGGCCAGGAGTTTGAGGCTGCAGTGAGCTATGATCACACTCATGAACAGCCACTGCACTCCAGCCTGGGCAACATAGCAAGACCCCATCTCTAAAACAGCAACAAATGAGATATAGCACTTTGTAGCAGCGTCAGATGTAAAAAAAAAGGGAGAAAAATCGAGAAAACTGTAAACTGGTGGGGATGTGACGAAATGGGGATCTTGAACCCGAGCATGGTGGTAGGAACGGCGACAGGGACAGCTTTGTCAGAGAGGATCGGACAAGACCTGGCGCGAAGTTGTGCGTCCTCTACGCCCCAGCAAGCCCCGGAAAGGGGACGTGTGAGGATGGCCCCAGCGTTATTCTCGGTGGCCAGAAGTTGGAAGGAACCCAGGTGCGGGGATTAGAAAAGAAAAAGGTTTGGTACAACCGGGGCAGAAATCTACGCGGCCATTACATGTGACAAGCCAGATTTACAAACATCAGTGTGGAGAGTTCAAAAATAGCGTATGGAGAGGGGAAAATAAGAAACAGAAAGAGACTTTTGTTTTTCTGAAGCACGATACCATTTAAGGAAATTAAACACGCACAGGGCCTGTTTTTCCAGGACACCCAAGGATCTAAATAAGCCTCTGGAAGGTGGATCGCAAGGAATGACACGAAACAGGGTGGGGGTGGCGTTGACGGTAGAGAGCTATAGCCTGTGGGTGCAGTTTTTATGTTTCTAAATGGCTGGGGGGAAAAAAAGGGATGCTATTTGGGACACATGAAAAGCATATCAAATTGAAATTTCTGTGTCTGCAAATAAAGTTTTATTGGAACACGGCCACGCGCATTCATTTACATAGTGTCTATGGCTGCTTTTGTGCTACAAAATGGCATAGCTGAGGCACTACACTCATCAAAATGCATACATTAAATATGTGCATATTTTTCCATATTAATACCTCAATAAAGTGGGGGGGAAGAACTGAGAAAGAGTTGAATTAACGTGACAAACACGTGACAACCCATATGGCCTGCAAAACTAAAAATATTTTCCGACCCTCGGCATGGAGGGTAGAAGATCAAAGTGAAACAAACACCGAGTGACAACATGGAGTTGGTGGGCACAGATCGGTGGGGACACTTGTCGTCAGCTCAAGAGTGAGATGAATTCAGTTTTGGGCTCCTGAATCCAGAACAGAGTTTTAAAAATTTAAATCACTCTACTGCAGGGGGTGTAAAACAAATTGGTTAAAGATATCAAGGTCCTGAAAAATGCCCTTCGAGAAACCCGTCCTGAGAAATCGATCAGAGGAGGCGAGGTTGACAGTGGAGAAAAATTAGATGCAGCTGGATGGCCGGGCATAAGGACCAGCCAGATAAATCTCAGCTTCCCCACATGTCAGAAAATGACGTGGCCGTTAAAATAAACAGCACATCCAAAGAATCTTTGTTAACCAGAGGAAACACTCCTGGGATAATGTTAAATCAGAGATGGAGTTTAATCCTGGCTTTGAGGACCGTGGGCAAATCCCTTAACTTCCCCTTTGCCTCAGTTTTCTCCTCTGTAAAATGGGGCTAAAAATGTCACCTACCTCATAGGGGTGATTTAAATGAATGAAAGTATGCAAATGGCATCAAATAATGTCCCGGCACATTGTAAGTGCGTTTACAAACAAAATACTGCAAAACAGGAACGTCCACAAGCTCTGTGTTGCCATTCTTGAAAACCAACATATTATTTTATGCATTTAAAAAATTGGGAAGTTGGCTGGTCACGGTGGCTCACACCTGTAATCCTAGCACTCCGGGAGGCCGAGGCAGGAGGACTGCTTGAGCTCAGGAGTTCAAGACCAGCCTGAGCAAGAGCAAGACCCCGTCTCTACCAAAAATAGAAAGAAATTAACCAAATAACTAAAAATATATACAAAAAATTAGCCGGGCATGGTGGCACATGCCTGCAGTCCCAGCTACTCGGGAGGCTGAGGCAGGAGGATGGCTTGAGCCCAGGAGTTTGAGGTTGCTGTGAGCTAGGCTGACGCCACGGCACTCTAGCCCGGGCAACAGAGCCAGACTCTGTCTCAAAAAAAAAAAAATTTGGAAGCAAAGAAAACAGACATGTTGACAACAGCTATACCTGGGCACTGTTGGGTGTACAGGAGTTTTATTTCTTTGTTTTCAGATTTTTCTATACTTTCCAAACCTTCCACAAAGACTGTGAATTGCTTTCACAGGAATACGTTTTTGAACAAGAGCAGACGAAATCTGAAAGCTTTGGAGACACCCCGCCAGCACACATCAATGGCTGTCATTGTCCCTTTTCCTGCTCATCTGCCTGTGGTGCCTTTGCCAGGTGGGGGAGGAGGGCGAGGGGATTCTGTGGGGTCTCCAGGCCTCTGCACACCCCACCTACCTTTGCCAGCCTGACTCCCACCCTCCCAGCAGTGAGTGAATTCCTACTCTCCTAAAAAAAAAAAACAAAACAAAAAAAACAAAAAAATCACGGTGGCCTCGCTGGATGGTAAGGAGGTTGGGCCCCATTCTGCCTCCTCCTCCAGGGAGCCCTCCCTGATTTAACCACCAGGTAAGTGAACACGATGCATGAACATCACTGGAGTGCTTGTCTAGTCCTTGTACTATCTCATTTCATTTCCCATATTGCTCTAAGCAGCACAGCATACAAGCCCTGAGGGATCCCCCTCCCATGCTCAGACTCCCCTGTACCTCATTTTTTTCTGGGCTCATCACATTCCAACTTATCTAACACCTTGATAAGCCAGAGCCCCTCTCTCATCTCAGGGCCTTTGCCCCTGGGTGCCCCTTCCTGGAACGCTCTTTTTTTTCTGTTTTTTTTAGAGATGGGGTCTCGCTCTTGCTCAGGCTGGTCTCGAACTCGTGGCCTCAAGCGATCCTCGTGCCTCAGCCTCCCAAAGTGCTGGCATTACAGGTGTGAGCCACCACGCCCATCCTCAGCCTCGTATTAATCCAGTGATGTTGTACTGTAAGGACCCTCGATTTGCAAATGAGGAAACTGAGGCACAGAGAGATTAAATAGCTTGCTCAAGGACACAGAGCCAGGGAACGGGAAGACCAGAATTTGAACTGAAGTCACCACTCCATCAAATTGCCACCAACTCCATGCTCCCATTTTATTTGCTTCCAACGCACGTTCTCTGAAATGATAATTTTTCGCTTATTTGGTACACTGTCTCATCTATCTATGGCAGAGGCTTTTGTGTCTATGTCGTTCACTGCTTTGTGCTCAGTGATTAGAAGAGTCTGGCACACAGCGAGCGTTTGGGCAGTTTGTGGAGTGAGAAGATACTGGAATGAATTAACACACTCCAGTTCTGCCCAAGCAAGGCAGGGATTGGGGTGGGCTGCAGAAAGAGGGAGTGAAGTGAGACACAAGGAAGAACTTCCAGGGGTGGCAGCTGGCCTAGGGGGTGGATATCGCTATGTCTGTATGTCCTGCAGAGCATGGCTGCTCCGGGTGGCACGTCTGGAATGGAGGTCGCCTCTCAGAGATTCCGAGGTTGGGCCAGGCAGGGCCTCTGGCTGGGGGCCAGAACCACAGGGCTGGGTGTTTGCGATGGATACAGAACAGATGGGTGGTGCCCCGAGCCAGCCGGCAACAACACGGGGCAGGGAGAAAACACAGCTGGGTCCCCGCCTCTGAGCCTGTGCCGTTGGGTCTATCGGTGTGGCTCTGCCCACTTGACCTTCGAGGCTGGGGTAAGAACTTGGGTCCCACCTTCGGGCCTGGCCACAGCAAGTTTAAGCCGACCCACGTTCAAATCCTGGCTCGGCCACTTCCTGAGCCTCAGTTTCCCCAGCTATAAACGGGGTTCGCCTGAAAGTTAGCAGCCGAAGCAGCGACAAGTACTGAGTGTGTGTGTTCAATTCACAAGGGTTCTGGGGGAGGAGGGGACCATTACTGGGCCACTTCACAGCCAGGGATACCCGGGATAACATGGCAAGATGTAGAATGTCCCTGGCTCGCCCCAGCCCCCACCTCTCCACGTTTGCTAAAGGACAGCTGTCGTTACCATTATGAATTAAAATTCCCCCGGGGCCTTGGGGAAGCTGAGATTCTACACACCCGGCATCTCCTTTCCTGGCACGAGAGCTCAGCACTTCCTCCGGGAAGCACCCCCTTCCCCCCTCAAAGGCCACAGGCCTTGGGTGGGGGCTCATTACCCCCAGGATCCATGCATAGCTGGGCAGTGAGGGATACAGGGACTGGTTCACCAATGGACACATGACTCGGGCCACCCACTGAGGCCCGCTGAGCTGGAAAGAGAGACACCTAGAGCGAGGGGGGGTCACCTTCCTTTGCCTGCCTGCAAGAGGAGCCCCCAGAATAAAACCGAAGAAGAGAAAGACAGTGAGTTAGATTCCTGATGCTATGAGCGCCTGGATCCAGCTATGCCTGAAGCTGTCCCTAAGTTACCCAAACACCACATTTTCTTTTCATTGCTTAAACTGCTCTGAGATTGAGTCCTGCCACTTACTCGATAAATAGGGAGGATTTCTGCCCAGCAAAAAACAGCCTTGGGGGAATTTCCCCCAGATACCGCCTGTTTTCTGGACACTGGCAATGTGCCAGACACCTGATTCTCTGCATGGTCCTTACAGCTCTGATGTCAGCAGCACAATTCTCCCTCCGGTATGGATGAAGAGACAAAGATTCCAAGGGCCAGAGAGATCTGTCTGGTGCAAGGCCAGGGCTGGGGGCTGGACACCGCATGGCATTCAGAGAGGGTCTAGGCTGTACCTTGGGAAGAGGGGCCGCCAACCGCTGTCCCCGGCCTGCGATCGCTTACCTGCGGGCCCGTTGCAGCTTCGCTCTGTGATGCTGATTTTCTTCACCACGTGGAAGTTGCTGGTGGGTGCGGTGGACACTGGGCACATCGCCTCCACCACCTCGTGGCTGCGGAACACGGGCGGGCTCTCTGCCCCGCCGGGTGTCGCCAGGGCCCGCAGCCCAGCCCCGTAAGGCTCTAGGCTCTGGGCCCGCTGTGCGGGGGCCCCGGCGGCTGTGCTGGCCGCCACCTCCACCTCCCGTGGCCCTTCCACCACTCGGACGGTGTCCACGCGGACCGGGCTGTCCGGCGGTGGCCAGGCCTGGGTTTTGGGGTCGGCCTGGCGGGCCTGCGCCGCCCGCAGCTCCTGGAGCGCTTTCTTGAGCTGGGTCTCCAGCACGGCGACCTTGGCGGCGAGGGCCGCCTCCCCGTCGGGCATGCCCAAGTCCCGCTCTCGGACCCAGGTGCCCACGCTGCGGGTCTCGAGCGACACTGCGTCCTCGGGGGGCTCGGGGAGGTCCAGGCAGAGCTCCCCGCGGCCCCGGGCCCCCGCGGGGTGGCCCAGGAACTTCTGGCTCTTCAGCTGCACGGTGAGCTGCCGCTTCTCCTCCTGCAGCACCGACAGCTTCACCTGGAGCACGGGGATCAGCTTCACCTGCTCCTCCAGCTGCCGGAGCTTCCGCAGGGCGCCCGCCATCTGCTCCCGCACGTGCGCCAGGTGCCCGGCGCTGGGCGCCACCGGCGTGGACAGTCCCGAGCCCCGCGGCGTCGGGGGCGGCAGCCCCACGCCCACCAGGGAGCCCGTGGAGCCGGCTGCGCTGGGGGTCAGCGAGCCCAGGCCGGAGGGCGTGGCCGCCTGGTCCTCGAGGCGGCGCCGGGCGTCCAGCAGCGTGCGCTCCACGCGGGGGTTGAAGCCGGCGCGGGCCTCCAGGGCGCCGTACTGGGGGTAGAAGCCGCGGCCGCAGTAGGAGTAGGCCGAGTGGCGGCTGTCCCCGCTGGCGTTAGAGCACAGCGACTCGGTGGACGTCCACCAGGAGCCAGGGCCGCGGGGCAGCGAGCCCAGGCGGGGACGGCGCTGCACGGCCACGCGCCGCAGAGTATGTCCCTTCTCGATGTCGTCCACGTACTTGAGAAAGTCCAGATCGAGGCGGTAGCCGTAGGGCGTCTCCACGGAGTAGGGCGGGTCGGGCTCCTTGGCAGGGAAGGCAGGCGGGGAAGCCGGGCCGGGGGTCCCTGGGGTGGGGAGAAACACCAGCAGCTCTGAAAACTATTGTCC
The DNA here is from genome assembly GCF_000956105.1 of Propithecus coquereli. NCBI lineage: Eukaryota > Metazoa > Chordata > Mammalia > Primates > Indriidae > Propithecus > Propithecus coquereli. The sequence continues at coordinate 2,352,747 of NW_012140969.1, forward strand.
CCTTCTTGGGACAAAGACCGATGCCTGGGGAGTCCCGGTTTGTCTGCCCGACAGACTGGAGCCCCCCAGGCGCTCAACTGTGCCTCTCATGTCAGACCCCCGGGGCGGGGCTGTGCCTCCGTCACCAGACACCAATGCTGGGCTGTGTCCTACCCTCGAACCCCCCAGAACAGGGCCCTCTTCCCCCCGAGACCCCTGACCTGGGAAGGGGGCTGGCACGTGCAGAACTTGGGCCATCCTCTTGCGGCAGATCGTCCTCGGAAGTCACTTGGGGGACGGAGTCAGACTGCCTGCAGCACCGGCTGAGGCTTACCTGGGAGGAGGGGGCCGTGGGGCCGGGAGTCAGGAGGACTCTGCAGGGGGAGGGGAGACGAGGCCAACCCCCCACAGTTGCCCCCCACCAAGGCCTGGGACCCTCTCATAGGCGCACACCCGGCCTGGCCACGCACAGAAAGGGGTGGAGGTGGGGGGGCACCCTGAGGCCTGGAACAAAGAAACCAAACCTCACCGCCTGTGCGCACATCTGTCCGGCCCCTGGACAGGCTCCAGCTGTTCCCACAGCCCTGCCTCCACATGGCCCCTGGGCCAGGGGGCCCCAAGCCTGACAGGCCCCACCCTTCCTGCACCCCCTCCCCTCGGCCCAGGCCCAGAGCTGACCACAGGGAAAGACGGGGGCTGGGGCACTAATGGGTGTAGGGGGGCCAGCCTTCCTGCAAGGGTCCGAGGAGACAGAGACACAGGGGGACAAAGAGAGACACAGCAGGGGGTAGGGGACCCCAGGTGACCCCAAAGCAGAGCGCCCAGTCAGGCGAGACCTGGGGTGGGGGGTAGAGAAAGTCGGGGAGGCAGCAAGGAGTGAAGCCTTTCCCCTTTATGGAAACAATTTTCTCTAAAAATAAACAATTTCACTGCCGGACTACACAGAACTTCCTGCCCCCCCAGGATGTGTCCGGGCTTGGGGCGCAGCGGCAGGACTAGAGGGCTGAGCCACCCAGGAAGTCATGGTGGGGTGGGGGGAGGAAGTAAGGGGGGCGCCTGGAGGCTGCAAAAGGCAGGGACAATCAGGGCCTCTCACTAAGCCCCTCTTAGTCCTGGAGGCTGGCCAGGGTCCTTTTGTCCCCAGTATAACCCGTCTGAACTTGGCCGGTCCTTTCTGCTGTCTAACCTGCAGCCATCATGCTGCAGAGGCCCCGGCTCATCCCACCACCAGAGCAGACCCTTTCCAACCTGTGGGTACCTGGGAGGATGGGCCAGGTGGGGCACCTGCTGGGCATGAAGGCGGGGCTGGGGCTCCAGGGGCAGCGAGCTTGTCCTTCTTGTCAGGTCCTGTCCTGCTTAGTGCCTTGCTTTAGTCTCTCTCCAAGTCTCTTTGCGTCTCTCCACGTCTCTGTCTCTTTCCCTGTCTCTCCACGTCTCTGTCCTCACTTCTCTGACTTTCAAACACCTGGAACACACGGTCACCAACTGTAGGAAATTTGGGGTGTCCATCTGGCTGGTGGCTCCCCCACTGAACAACAGGAAGTCGATCAAAAACATTTTCTGGGCGCCTAAGAGAGATCTAGAGGCAGGAAGCAGGGCTGGAATAGTCTGGGAAAGGGAGGGCGTGTGTGGCTAGAGGTGGGGGGAGGGCAAATGGGCACAGAAAGGTACAGTGGCTTGCCCAGGGTCACTAGGACCGCGGGGAAGTGGCTGGACCTGGACTTGAACCTAAGCCTGCTCACCAAGCCACCACCCCACACGCTACACCACTCTACCCATTGCCCAGACGTGCAGATTGAGGTCTGAGGGTCCCCAGTCATTTGATTGCCGTCCATGCGGACCACGGAGTCCGGGCGAGGAGAGAAAGGAAATAAAGGGGTGTGTGGTGGGGGTGGGGTGTCTTCGGCTGAGGCCCCTCTCTCACCATGGGACCTCTAGGGGGAGGGGAGGAGGGACGCAACACACGACTGAGAGATGGAGACACAGGAGACTCCAAGAGGGGACAGGTTGGGGACGCAGGGAAAGGGCGCGGGTCTCCCCAGAGTCCGCCCCCCTCCCCCCGCCACAACGGCTTGGACATCTCCGGGGTCTTCCCTCCCGTCTCCCCGCCGCAAACTCGGGGCGAGAAGGACACCGCCCGTGCAGGGGGGCGGGGCCTGCGGGGTCCCCGGCTAATGGCAAACAGCTGCCGCTCCCCACGCCGGCCCAGCCGCCAAGCCCAGGCCCAGCCGGGCGGACGCGCGGCCGCCTTCCCGCCGCCTGGGGCCTGGCTCCGGCCGGGCCGAGCAGGAGGGCGACGGGGGACGGTGCAGGAGGGGAGGACAGAGGCACAGATGGGGACAAACATGGGGACAGGAGCAGAGGAGAGGCAGGCGGGCAGAAGGGCAGGGCACGAGGAACGGATGCAGGAACCGGGTCAAAGACGGGGAGGGGGCAGTGACGCGGGGACCGAGGCGCTCCAAGTCCGGAAAGTTTGGACGCAGACGGTGGAGCTGGAGGCGGCGCGAGACCCGCGAGGTCGTTCGTGCCCCGGGGTTGGGGTTGGCGCAGGGGCAGGGAGCCACACTCGCAACCCCGATCAGGACTCGAACCCCGACCCAGTCCCGGGGTCCTACTCGCCTGGCGCGCTCCGGCCACCGCTGTCCCTGCGTCCCGCCGCCCGTGCGTCCTGCGCGCGCCGCAGCCACCCGGCCGCCCGGCCCTCGGCGGTAGCCCCGCCCCCTCCGGCCGGCCCCGCCCCCTCCAGCCGCCCAGGCGCCCGCAGCTGCGGTGGGGGGCGGGGATGCAGAGTGGGGGGTGGGGGGGACAGGATCTCACCTGGCGGGCAGGTGAGAATGCGCGCGCCGGGGTGTCCTGCCTCGCTGCCCCTCCCCCAGCATGTCCCAGGAACAGAGTCTCCCCCGACTACAGGCCTCCCCCACCCGCTGCAGCTGGGTAGCTGCGGGGGTTGGGGGGGAGCAGAATGGCTCAGCGGTGGCGGGAGGGGCGGGGCTGGCCGGGGCCCAGCTCCTGGAGGGCGGGGGGCGGGAGGTCACCCCTCCCCCTGGCAGCCCAGGGCTGGAAGCGGCCCAGCGCACTCCGGGTACATGGTGGTGTGACCGCCGCGGGGAGGGGGTTGTAGCTTCCGCAGGAGGCTGCACCGGAGCCTGCAGTCCAGCCAGACCTGCCGCTGTGTGTGCCTCAGTTTCCCCGTCTGTAAACGAGGATTATCCTGTTGCCCAAAGCTTAGGCAGTGAAATTCGGGCATGCAACCTTATCTGTGTACGGCCTTGTCTGCTAGAATGTCAGCTCCCTGAGGGCAGGAATTTGTGTGTCTGTTGTCACCACTGTGCCTCTGGCACCCAGTGTTCTGTGTCTCAGTCCACGGCGTGTGGATGTAAAGGAATGGACTCTGAGCACGTGACAGTGACGCAGCCCTAGTGACCACACCACACTGCTCGGGTTGCTTATAAAAACCATTTTAAATTAACAAAGGTAGGGGGAGTGTCAGTGCACACAGACCGGAACAGACAGAGGGACAGAGGGCCCAGCCCCGAGTACAGTGTGGTCATCCCACCGCCGAGTGGGCAGTGGGGGAGAGTCCCAGCAAGGCACAGGCAGCTGAGGCCTGGGTGCTGGTCCCCGGGGTGTGGCTTCAGGCCCTGCCGGCTCAGAGGTCTGCCTTCCGGAAACTTGCTCTGTTCAGAGAGTTCCTGGAGGAGGAATTGGGGGGTGGGGGGGGCGTGGTCAGCATGGCCATGGCCCTCCTATGCTATAGCACTCCCCAGCCCTCCTCCCCCTCCTCCTCCTCTTCCTCCAAGGATCCTTCCAGGGTCTCTCCTGCCCCCTTCACATCCATCCCAACCTGCTGTGGGATTTGCAGATTCTTAGAATGTACCACGAGAGGTCCGAATCATCCCCAATTTACAGATGTGGAGACTGAGGCTCAGAAAGATGAATTCACATGTCTGGGAGGTGGCCTGCCTTTGTCCACCAGGATGACATATCCAGATGCTTGTGCAAAGCCTAAGCCACACGCACACGTGTTGCCACGTACATGTACAACAGCCCCCATCCTGTATCTGTTCTGGCCTGCCTCGACTTGCCCATTCTGATCTCTGGGGCGGGGGTGCCAGGTCAAGGCACCTGAGGCTGGCTGGGGTTGGCGCCAGCAGCTGGGGCAGGCGCTGGGTGAGCAGGGGCTGCAGGGCCTCTCGCAGGCGGCAGTAGTTGCGCTCCAGCTCGCGGTGGTACTCCTTCTGGTCCGGCCCGATCAGGGCCTTGTTCTTCCGTAGCGCGTCTTCACACCTGGGGACCAGAGGCGCTCAGGAGAGAAAGCAAGATCGGGCGTGGGGGGCTTCCAGAAGGTGGGGTGAGGCATGCAGAGAGACCTGCAGCGGGGCTCAGGTGAACTGAGGAGCCATGTGGGGGTCAGACAGCGACAAGGGACCTAATGGGAATCAGGTGGACAGACAGCCCCAGCGGGGGTTTCGGGCCTACCTCTTGCAGAAGTCCTTGAAGCACAGCCGCAGTTTGTTGTGATGCCGGAAGAGTTTGGGGTCTTCTGGGATCTCTGCCAGAAACACCTGGGCCACCTCCAGGGGACCCTACGGGGTGAGAGGGATGCGTGAGCATGTCTGCATGGCGCCTGGAGTCCCCCTGCACCCGCCCCCATCCCAGCGGTGCCTGGTTCACGGTGGGCCCCACGGAGCCCTGCAACACCATCTGCAACATCTTGGCGTCTGGCGGGTCCTGCTCGGTGGCAAAGGCCAGCTCCCGTGTCTTCTTCTGCATGTCCTCGATGGCCACTTCAACAGGCGTCAACACTGTCTGCGGGGGCAGGGAGGAGGGCGTGCACTCATTAGGGCCTGAAGATGTCCTGACCCCAAGCCAGTCCTGGGTCGCTCTGACCCCACTGGGGACAGGAGGGGGTTGTCCAAGAGGCTGGGCAATGAATGGAGTCTGGAGGCTTCTGGGCACCTGGGTCTGAGAGGGTCTTGGCTTAGCTGCCTTTGTCTGACTTGGGGCGCTATGGTCTGGTTGGAGGCTAGCCTTGGGCCTGCTGGGTCTAGTGCCCTGGGGCATCTGGGGGCTCTACATCTGGGGTCTCCAGGCCTCCCTGGGTCTGGAGGTATGGGTTTGAGCCTAGAGGTTGGAACGTGGGGTTCCCATAGCACCCCAAGCTGGTTCTGGGGCATGTGGGCCAATTCCTGGAACTGGGGTCCCCACGTCTCTCCTCCCTGGGTCTGGGGTCCCTGTGTTTCCCCTCCCCGGGGCCTCCCTGGGTCTGATGTCCCCTGCCTTCCCTCCATCCCCTGGGCCTGGGGTCCCTGCCCACCTCCTCCCGGTGGCACACGCGGATGCGCGTCTTGATGTAGGGGAAGGCGTGGTTGGTGCTGAGCAGCGTCTTGCGCTTGTGCTGCTCGTGCAGCTCCCCGTGCGCGCGGCCGTCGGGCGTGAAGGGCGTGCAGAACAGGAAGGTGCGCAGCCCGTAGTTGCGGTCGAAGTAGGTCACCCGGTCCTTGAGCTCGTACGTGTCAAAGTACGGTTCGACGTATGTGATCTGGATGTAGGCCTGGGGCGCGGGGTCAGGGGTGAGGGGCCCATGGCCCCAACACACACCCGCCAGGCCCTGTCCCTGGTGAAAAAGGGATCTGGGCCTCCCTGGGTCTGGGGGCTTTGAATCTGGGATTCCCAGGTCTGCCTACGTCGGGATGTTTGGGAATCCCATGAGAACTAGGATTTGAGGGTCCCCAGGAAATAGTACTTGGGGTCTCTTTGAATACAGGGTTGCAGGAAAATGGTCAGGAAGACCCACCTTTTGGGGGTCGAGCTTGGACTTGTCCACGGGGTTAGAGTCTTTGATAATCTCCACGACGTCGTCCCCGAACCTCTCCGTGTAGAACTCCTGGGGACACGGGGCTGACTCGGGGCCGACTCGGGGCCACCCAGGCACACGCAGCAGCCCTCGCCCTAGCCCCAGGGCAGCCCCATCCCCCATCCCGCCCCCCACCGCAGGGACATGCCTCTAGCCGGTGTGAGATCTCTGCCAGCTTCGTGATCGAGGGCTCTTTGTACACGAACTCCTGCTCGTCCAGGTCGCCAAAGCGGGCGCCGTAGAAGCCCACGCGGAAATAGGTCCCGAACATGCGCTGGGGCTGTGAGGAGGGGTGTGGTTGCCTGGGAGGCCCCCTCTGGGGGTCTCCCTGCCTCAGAGATAGGTGGCCTTGGGCCCCATAGGGCAGGATGCAGAGAGACATCCTGGTGAGATGAGGATGGACAAAGGGGAAGCCTGAGAACATCAGGACTGGGGTGTGAGGACCCCAAGAACATGGGGTCATGGGTGCAGGCAGGGGACCCCGAGAACATCATGGCGTGGATCGCAATATGAAATCAGGACTGGGACTGTACTGCTCACAGGTATGTCCCTAATGGATACTTGACTGGGTATACAGCAGGTGCCAAATAAATGCTTGAACGACCGAGGGAAGGCACGGCTGTCTCTTGCTCTGGGACAGAGGCTCTGGCTCCCTTGTTCCAGGGCATTCCCTCCCCCTGCCTCCAGCCCTAAGTTTGGAAGAAGAAACCCCTCCGCCCCATAGAAACCGACCCCTCGACCGGAAAGGAAGTGGGGTGGCTCTGTGTTCACTCACCAAGGCAGGTCCCGGTGGGGTTGGGAGGACATGGCGAGGCCGGGGGACATTAGGGGGGACAGGGATACAAAGTCATGGGAGAGGTCAGAGGTCAGAGCCCCCAACCCCTAGGGTCCTGGTGATGCTACCCCATGAGAGTCATTCCACGGGACAGAGAGATCAGGGACTCGGGGAGGGAGGGGACCTGCTCGCCCCACCCGGCCCCCACCCAGCCTGCCCGCCCGCCTGCCAGGACTCTGGGTTCCTGCCATCTTTGGCCAGAAAACTCTCCCCAAACTAGGAGATGTCTAAAAATAGACCCAAGTAGGGAAGAGGCGGGATTGGGGAGGGGGCATGTGAAGCGGGAGATTGTGGGGGAAGCTGGGGAGAGACAGAGACCAAGAGAGACACAGAGACAGAGAGCTAGGAAGATAGGCAGAGACTCGGTGGTGGGCAGAGAGACAGAGACAGGGAGAGATGGAGGGTAACAGACCACGAGACACTGGAGAGACAGGCTGGCAGAGAGAGGGAGCGAGAACACCCCACCTCCCCCCTGCAGTGCCCGAGCGAGCCTTGCCCCAGGGAGGGGTGGGGTGTCTCTGGAGAGCTCCCAGCTGGGTGAGTCACAAGCTGCCCTCGAGATCTGGGGTGGGGGCCTCTGGGGGGATGTGGCAGGGGTGCGTCATCGCCCACTGAACCCCAGCCCCTGCCCCTGCAGCTGTGCTCCTCCGGCGCCCCCTGGTGGTCGCTGGCCGTGGCTGGCCAGCCATCCCGGGGGTCCCAGAGGCAGGTGGCCACTAAAGGCTGACTCACCTCCCAGCCAGAGCTCTGTGGGAGAGAGAAGATTCAAGGTCAGCAGAGTCCAGGGGGTGGGTTGGAGGGCGGGGTCTGGGGACCAGGGTCCTGGGCCCACCTGGTGCATGATCTTGGTGAAGGCTTCCTGCAGTTTGCCGTGCACTGCGGCCAGCTTCTTGTAATCCCGGTGGGCTTCCAGGATGGGGATAAGGTTCTTATAGACCTCATTCACCGCCTCGTAGAGCCCGCCCTGAGGGAGGTGGTGGCAGTGAGGATTCCCCAAACCCTGCCTCCTGCCTGGAGCACCATCCCCAATTGCTCCTACCTGCTCCACCTCTGGTGTTCCCACCAAGCCTCCATCACCTCCTCCAGGAAGCCCACCCAGATTACCCCCACCCCAGATGGGACACCAGTCTTCCCACTGGGCCTGCATAGATCCTTCTGTGGTCTTCACCACTATTCTGTTTTCTTTTTGTAGAAATGGGGTCTTGCTATGTTGCCCAGGCTGGTCTCAAATGCCCAAAGTTCTGGGATTACAGGCTTGAGCCACTGCGCCTGGCTATTTTTAACAAGTGTTTGCTATGGCCCAGGTGCTGTGTCCATTTGCATTTACCCGTGTTTCCTCATTGATGGCGGAAGCTGTTTTTTGTTTTTTGTGTTTTCATTCCTCAGAGGGGAAGTGAGCCTCAGAGACATGAAGGGGCTCCCAAGGGCCAGGACCCAAATGCCAGCCCTTCTGACCTAGTGTCCATGATCTCCACGCCCAACTGTGTCCTGGCAGGGAATAACAGCCACATGTGGGTGCCCCATGCCCTTAACCAGGGCATGAAGCCTGGCATATGGGGGGCACTTTGCGATGTTTGCTGACTGACTATCGGAAGGTCTGTGTCTACTCTCTAGCTTTTTTCCCTTAGGCTTTTGTCTCCGAGACTCCGGCAAAGGGACAATAATGAAAACAACATCACCACAGAAGAAGAAATCTCCCTAGAACACCTGACCTTGAATCTGACCTTGAATCTGTCCCCAGATGAAACTACCAGTTCCCCAAAATGGGAAGAACTGAGAAACAGGTGAGGTAACAACATGGGGACACAACCAGCTCCACACACACCAGAACACCCCTTGGGGCAAAGGTCCCAGGCCACCAACAAGTCAAATACAGAAGCAATCAATTGCCTTTATGCAAATAAGCAAACCGAAGGGGAGAACTCCTTTATGACAGTGGAAAAATCAAATGTTTAGGCATCAGCCTGTCAAGAAATGCATAAAATCCTCATTTCAAAAAGGAGCGGGATGTAGGTAGGTGGCTCATGCCTCTAATCCCAGCACTTTGGGAGGCCCAGGCAGGAGGATCGCTTGAGCTCAGGAGTTCGAGACCAGCCTGAGCAAGAGCGAGACCCTGTGTCTTGAAAACAAAATAAAAATAGGCCAGACAGGGTGGATTATGCCTGCAATCCCAGCACTTGGGGAGGTCAGGGCAGGAGGATTGCTTGAGGCCAGGAGTTCGAGACCAGCCTGGGCAACATAGCAAGACCCTGTCTCTACAAGAAAATTTAAAGAATTAGCCAGGCTTGGTGGCGTAGTCCCAGCTACTCAGGAGGCTGAGGCAGGAGGATCCCTTAAGCCTAGGAGTTTGAGGTTGCTGTGAGCTAGGATGACGCCACTGCACTGTAACCTGGGTGACAGAGCAAGACTCTATCTCAAAAAAAAAAAAAAAAAAAAATCCCCAGCCTGGAAGGGTTGAGGTGGTGGAAGGGATGACACCTTCCCAGCTGAGCCCACCCCCTGCAGCCAGTCCCCAGGGCCTCACCATGGTGAAGTAGGCGGCCGCCTGTTCCAGCAACCCCACCAGCCCCAGCTCCGTGAAGTGCTTCCCGGAGCAGAAGCCCTCCTCGTCGGGTGACAGGATGTCATCGGAGATGGCAGACTCCTCCAGCACGTTGGACGAGATGTTCTGCGGTGGGAGAGGTGGCATCAGACCCCGGTCCCTGCCCCACGAGTGCCGCCACCCCCTGCCTGCCACCCTCTGGCCACTGACCTGGAAGGAAACGCAGCCCACCGGCAGGTGGCGGCGGTCCTCGAGCAGGGCCAGGTACTCGGCCACCAGGGCGGCGGCGTGCACCATGCACTGGGCGGCCTCCGCGTGGTTGCCCAGCTCCGCGTGCTTCCCCGCCATGTTCTGCAGCCACGTCAGCCGCAGGTCCGGGGAGCCCTGGTAGCCCCGGGCGATCCTGGTGTCCCGGTGAGGGGCGTGGATGAGGGAAGAGGACTCACCTGGTCCTCCCACGGCTTCTTACTTGTCCGTCCCCTTCACCAGTCACCCCTGCGGGCCAGCCTATGTCCTCACTGTACCCTGTTCCCTCCCCTGTTCCCATATCTGTCTACCCCTTCCCTGTCTCCCCACCTGTCCATCCCCTCACCTGTCCATCCCCTCACCTGGCCATCCCCTCACCTGACCGTCTCCTCACCTGTGTCCTCACCTGTCCATCCCTTTACCCATTCCCCTGCCTGTCCAACCCTTACCTGTCTTCCCACTCACCTGTCTCCTCACCTGTCCATCATCTCCCCTCTTCCTCCTTTGCCCTGTCTCCTCCCTCATCTAACCCCTCACCTGTCCCTCCCCTTCTCATTTTTCACTTGTTGCCCTGCTCACCTGTCCCTCTCACCTGTCTGCCCACCTGTCCCCCTCACCTGTCTGCCCACCTGTGCCACCCTCACCTGTCCCCTTCACCTGTTCTTATCAACTGTGCGTTCACTTGCTCCCTCCTCACCTCCTCAGACATCCACTCCTGTCCCTCTCACCTCCTGCTCTCCCGTCCCCTGTGGGTGGGTGGGCGTGGCCGAGGTGCCGCCTGGCCGGCCGTACCTGTACATGAGGTCAATGAGCATCTCGGGGTCCTCCTGGTGCTCCTTCATCTTCACCGTGTCGGTCAGGATCATGTGCAGGTTGAACATCAGGTCCTGGACCTGGAGCCGGGCAACGGCGGGGCCAGTGAGGGCGCTGGGAGGTGAAGGGGGCCAAGGAGGTGGATGGGGGTGACCGAGGGGAGGCGGGGTGGGGGCCCAACAGGTGTCACCTGCTCGGCGAAGGTGCTGTCCCGCAGGCCCACGTCCTCCTCGGCGTAGGTGAGGATGGTTTTGAGAGAACGGCGCAGGTGCTCTTCGCTGAAGTTCTGCGTCGTCCCCACCAGGGACGAAAGTGACATGGTCACCTGCATCTTCACTCGGGCGAAGTTCTACGGGGGCAGAAGAGGGAGAGCGGGCAGGTGAGCCTCGGACCCCAGACCCTCGCGTGGGAGCCTGCTCACCATGCCAACGTGGCCATCGCGATCTGCCAGCGACGCTCCATGATGCCTCTCCCCTCCCCCCCCATGGTACCGAGACCCCCACGGGCCTTGTGAGGACCACGCCCCGGCCGCGCTCACGTGGCCAATCTCGAAGTTCTGGCGCATGAGCAGGTAGAGCGAGGCGCTGGCGTGCGTGCGGATGGTGCTGATGCGGCTGCCACAGTGTCGCAGGAGCCTCAGGCACAGGTCGGCGCACAGCTCCGTGTCCTCCTCGAACAGTAGCTCTGGGAACTTCCCCCCAGGACCCCAACAGACACAGTTCAGCCAGGACCCCAACAGACACAGTTCAGCCCCTCCTGGTTCTGGCTCAGAAGGTCCCAAGTGGGGACCCGGGCAGGGGCACCTGTCTGTGTTCTGCCCCCTTCAGCCGAGCACAGCTGGCTCTGCAGTTCAGACCTGGGTTTAAGCCCTTGCTGTGTGACCTTGGGCGAGTGACTTGGCCACTCTGATCCTCATTTCCTTCCTCTGTTAACTGTGGCAAGGTGGTCTCTGCTCCATGAAGTTGCTGAGCACACATTATGTGCTCAATGAATGAGCTACTATCACTATTATTATTCGATTTTATTTTTTTAGAGACAGAGTCTCTTGCTTTGTCGCCCAGGCTGGAGTGGCGCAATCATAGCTCACTCCAGCCTTGAACTCCTGGACTCAAGTGATCCTCCTGCCTCAGCCTCCTGAGTAGCTGGTTCCTGCCACCATACCTAGCTAATTTTTAAAATTTTTTTGTAGAAATGGGGTCTCGCTATGTTGCCCAGGCTGGTCTCCAACTCCTGGGCTCAAGCGATCCTCCTGCCTCAGCCTCCCAAAGTGCTGGGATTACAGGCGTGAGCCACTGTGCCTACCGATGAGCTAATATTATCATTCTAAGAATCACAGTCGTCAAGTGGTGCTTACCTTGGACACCAGGGCCCGCTGGGTAGCCAGGCCATGCTGCAGGAAGAGGGCACTCTGGGCACTGCCCAGACTGTACAACACGACCTTTAGCACCGCACCCAAGACGCTCTCCCGGGCCTCTGACAGCATTACCGTCTGGGGGTAGGGAAGAGGGGGTCAGAAATCCAGGTGTTAGAGGCCGGCATGGTAACAGGGACAGGGAAGGAGAAGGATTATGGAGTCAGAGATCACAGGGCACTGCGGTGCACTCAGAGGACAGAGAAGATGCTGGATCACACCGTACCTGCACGATGATCTCCAGTGTGTCTAGAACCACCAGGCTCGCCTCAGTTGCCAGGTTCCCCTCCACCAAAGCCTCATGTTCTACTTCATCCTTGGTCCTGGAGGGGAAAGGAGGTCTTGGGTGGAGGGGGCCACTTGGGGCCACATCCCCACGCCACAGCTGTGCTCTCCCGTCCTTGGCATCCCAGGACGCACTGGCTCCCTAGAAACTGGTCTGAACGCAGCGAACCCCCTTCCGCCCACACTCACTTGTCTACGCGGTCTGAGGTCTGTCTCCAGTGTGTGATGCTCTTCCGCCAGCGGACGTTCTCCTGGTGCCCAAACGGGCTCCGCTCTGAGACGCACGGGCACGCACGTGTTCACAGACGTGCGAAAACAGAAGGCCACACGTGAGTGGGAGGAGAAGCGCGCAGGCACGAAGACACCCAAGTGGGGTGACCCGTAAGGACCCCAGGTGGATCAGAAGGCCGCACGCAGGTAGATACGAGTGACAGATGGGGACAGAGAGGCCTACGGGGATGGCAGTGACATGTGGACTTCTCTCCGGGAAAAGTGAGCCGGACGGAGGGTACGCATGGCCCCCCCTCATGGGGTCCCTTGGCCAAAGGCAGGGAGCGGCTGCTGGGGATGGGGACACATCGCCCACTCACCACGACTCCGTCGAACCATTTCTTGTCGGGCCCCGATGGTGCCCAGGATGGCTTCCTCGAGCCGCGCCTTCATATCCAGTGACTTTTTGAACGTGAGGCTGTTGATGCGCTCAAAGGCCTTTTTCCCCTGGGAGGGCAGAAAACTGGGGTTCGAGGTAAATTCTGTTCTTGGTAGGACCCGGGCGAGTCCCTCTCGCACCCTCAAGACGCTGTCCTTGAAGACACGGTTTACCCCTTTCCTCCAAACTCTCGTGAAGGCTCAGCGCAGAAATAGACCCCCCGACCCCTTTACCCTCCGCCCTGCAGAGTCCGCCGCACAGAGACGGCCCGCCGCACCCCGGGGCCCTGCAGAGCACGAACTGCACCTGTCCCTTCCGCTGCCACCCCCTGCCACCCCCTCGCACCTTGTACTCGAAGGCCGCCAGGCAGAGGTACAGCAAGTCCAAGAGACGTCCCAGCTGCGGGAGGGCCAGGTCAGCGGCCCAGCGCTGCAAGAGGGCTGGCTCTGCGTTCTTCAGAACCCACAGCACACACGCCAGCAGGGTCCGACTCGACTCAGCAGAGAGGGGACAGCCCGAGCGAGAAGCCTGCGGCCAGAGAGGGGACAAAGTTAATTTTCACTTTCTCCGCACGACTGGAGGTATCAGCCAATTTGTATCTCATTACGTAACTTCTGTCGCCCAGTGGGATGATGTCTATAAGGACAAGACTCAGACTCACCGTTGGGGGCCCCTGGGAGATGCTGGCCCGGGAGCCGGGGGCCAGGGGGCCACCAGCGATGGCCATGGCCACCGAGGGGTTGATGGTACCTCCAAAGTCCCCTTCGCCGTCTAGGTCTGAGTCAAGCATCGAGGCCAGTCTTGACCGCTGACCTGGGCCCTCTGGGGGGACGGACAGGGCAGGGGAGAACAAGGCCTTGGTAAGTGCTGTCCCATCTCAAATCTCAGTAGTCTTTCCTCACACCACCCCGAGACCAGGTTGGGGTCTCTGGGTGTCAAATCCCAGAACGTCCTTATTGTACTTTTAATTAGATACATTAATAGCGCCACAGATTATAA
>NW_012140969.1:2367624-2392782 GCF_000956105.1 Propithecus coquereli
AAAAAAAAAAAAAAAAAATTATAAGACATGTGATGAGACAGGATGATGTGATGGATAAGAGAGAAAAGAGACAATAGAAGCAGACACACAGATGATCAAATGTTGAAGTCAGCAAATAAGGGCTTTAAAATCAAAGTCAGAGGAAAAGATGGGCAAAATGGGCCAAAAAAAAAAAAATAGACAATTTCAAAATGGAAAACTGGGATCTACCAAAAAAAAAATCAAATGGACATTTTACAACTGAAAAATACAATATTAGAAATTAAGAACTCAATGGATGGGGTTGATAGGAGACTGGACACAACAGAAGACGTAATTAGTGAATCGAAAGACAGGTGAATGGAAAATTTCCCAAGTGAAGCAAAAAGAATGAAAAAAAAACAGAACAGCGCATAACAGACATGTGACACGGTCAAAAGGACTAACATACGTGTAATTGGAGTCCCAGGAGAGAAGAGCGAAAATGAGGCAGAAAAAAAATTCAAGATATAGTGGCTGAGAATATCCCCAAACTGATCTCCCCACAAATCCCAACTCTGTGCTTCCAACCACTGCATTATACTGTCCCTCAACCCTGTCAATAAATGTTTGTTGAATAAACAGGCTAATGAATGAACGCAGGGCTCCAACCATCTTCTCATCTGGGTGTTTCTCACTTTCCACTCCTCACATTTTCTCTTCTTAGAAAATAATAAATGGTACAATAACATTACACATTTATTGTGGGCAGACAGTAGTTGGAGCTATTACTGTTCCCATTTTACAGATGAGAAACCCGAGGCTCAGAGAAGTTATGGCAACTAGTGCTCTATGGCAGAACTTGAACCTGCTCTGCTGATCCTAATGCCCATCCCCGTACGCTTGACTGTGCCTTGTGTGACTGAGCCCCTGGATCATGTGACCCCACCCTTCCCTGGCCCGCTGACCAGCAAAGTCATGCAGCCGTGGCAGCGTGTCCCGTGCAAGTGACAGCAGTGGCAGGTACAGCTCAGCCACACGAGCCTTCACGGTGGCCTCGGCGTAGCGGGAGTCAGTGTCGTGACTGCAGAGCAGGCTGTGCACGGCACTGATGGCCTTCTTGTGCAACACGGATGCCCTGTGGGGTAGCGGGGTGGGTGCTCAGGACAGAGTGGACATGGCTCCTGGACCGTCCCACCTGCCCCGATCTGTGCTCACCCCTCGGCTTCGGGATCGAGGGCCAGCGCCAGCTCCGTCAGCAGGAGCCCTGCCAGGAAGTGCTGCTGCCGGAAGGGCCCGCTCAGCTCGAACATGCTGGTCACCTTGGGGTCCGGGGCCTGGCTGGAGAAGGTGGAGCTCTGCAGAGGGTGTTGGGGGGAGAAATCGGGGATGCCCGGGGTCAAGGGTCAGAGGTGACAGGTCACCATTAAAGCCATCTGGGAGGAGATAGAAATCATGGTGCCAAATGCCAGAGATGAGAGATTTGGATAATTCATCTGGAGGTGACGGTGGGCATGAGGTCAAAGGCCAGAGGTGAGAGGTTGGGGTTAACTCATCTGTGAGGTAACAGGGCATGGGATCAAAAGTCAGAGGACTGACAAATAGCAGACGAGATGATGCTGGCCTGGGAATTAGGCTTGAGGGGCGAGAAATCAGAAGTTACTCCTGGGAAACTGCTGAGAAGGATGGGTCAGAGGTAAAAAGTCAAGCAGAAAGGGGGGTCGGTCCACCTAGGCAGTGGCCCGCCACGAAAGGGACGGAGATGAGGGAACCACAGCAGATGGACTGAAGGTGAGAGGTCACAGGTTAAGGGGGGGAGGCAGAAGTGAGGCCGGCCCACCTGGGAGGTGGTGGAGGATACGGAGGGGGAAGGCGAGGCCGGGGGCGACAGCGGGCAGCAGGGGAGGTTGAGGGTCACGTAGTGCTCGTGGCTGCACAGGATGCGGGTGAAGTCCATGCGCAGAGTCAGGAGGGCGGCCGGGTTGGGGGACGACTGGAGCCGCGTGGCCACCTGCAGGGGAGGGGCGGTCAGCGGTGACGTCAGCATTGCCCCATCCACAGCCACGTCATCCGCCTCGCCCACCCCTACCTGCTTGTAGTGGGCCCGGACCAGGCTGAAGACGAAGCCACGGTCAGCCAGGGACAGCAGGTCGCTGAGGAAGAAGGCCAGGCTGGCATTGAGGCGCTCGGCCAGCTCCATGTCCTGGGGACACAGGGACCTGTCAGCCCACAGCCACCCGAACTCCGCCCTCCTGAGTCCCCGCAGGGGCACGGCCACCTGCCACCTCCAGGAGCAGTCTCACTCCCCCAGAGCCTTTGTCCCTGGGACTTCCTGGTTGTCCTCCCCATGCTCCCTAACACACCGTGGCAGAGACTGGCCACTTCCTTTCTGCAAAATCCTCCCCCTCTCTGTCCATAGCAGAGCAGAAGAGACTACATTTCCCAGCATCCCTTGCAGCTGGCAGCACCATGTGACCACATTCTGGCCAATGGGGTTTGAGGGGAAGTGAGGCGGCCTCGTAGATGGCAAAGCGGTTCAACGCTTGATGTGGCCGGTGCCACAGAATCATGAGGGCTGGGCACACACTGTGAAACCCCCTGGAACCTCAGAAATAAACTTTGGTTATTTCAATCACTTGTGATCTCACTCAAAAGAATTAGCCTCTGCCCTAAAGGATACACCCTCAGCAATCAATTAACAAGGACATACTGAGCACCTATTATGTGCCACGCCCTGTGACTGAGGCAGACTTGTCCAAATCACAATCTCACGTGTGGGGGAGACAGACCATAGACATGAATTCCAGATAGTTCTATCTGCTTTGAAGACAATAGAATGGGGTACTGCTTCAAGAGAAGCCGGAAGGATGAGAAGGAACCAAGAGGAGAAAGGCATTCTGGGTAGAGGGAACATGCAGTGCAAAGGCCCTGAGGAAGGATGTGGCTGGCAAGTTAGCTGCAGAGTCCACAGGGCGGCAGTGACAGGGTCTCCCTTGTGCATGGAGCCCAATGCAATCAGTGCACAATAAATGTCAACAGAATGAATGAAACCGCTGTGGCCTGTCACCGGGCCCCCCTAGCAGCTGCAAGGATACTACTTTTCAGAGTCATTCATTGTTCTTCCCCGCAGCCCTTTCTGAAAGTGGTCAGCCCCTGGGATTGTCAGCCCTTGGGAAAGCTCTAGTGAGACACGATCGAGACCTTCGAGACCAGCTCAGAGGTTGCATGGGATTATGCAAGGGTTGGCTTGGGCCAGAACGGCGTTTCAAAAGTCTGGAAAGTTCTCATCAAATCCAGAAGTCCTGTTTCTCTTTCGAAACCAGACAATCTGGCCACAGCAGAGCCATGTTCCTGCAGGGTTTCTGTCGCTGGACTGAGCGATGGTTGCCCCTGTTAGATGGGGTCGCTTCTGCTCTCTGGTCTACCGTAACCCCCACTCTCCCAACCGAAGGTGGTAGTGAGAGCATGGGCTCTGCGACTGGTGGGGTCAGATTCGAATCCTCATTCTGTCCCTTCCTAGCCGAGTGGTACCAGGTAAAGCTACTCAGTCATTCTCTGCCTCAGTTTCCGCATCAGTAAAATGGAGATTACATGAATACCAGCTTCATGGGTTACTGGGACAATTTAATGATACAATTCATCTAAAGTGCTTAGATACACAGTAAGCACTCAATAAAGGCTCGATATTATTACTATGATCATTATTGTTGCCTGCCTAGCCCCCATGAGCGTTGGAATTGGTGTCCTAGAACCTGGACAGTTGTCAGGGTCTCAGAACATCAACATACATTTATTAAACACTTCCTGTATACTTGCACTGTGCTAAGGGCTAATGGGTCTGCCCTGTCACCTCCCTGCTCTCACCAACCCCCATTCCCCCTCATTCAATGCAGCCACACTCACCTCCTCACTGCTCTCCTAACAGCCCAGCACAGTCCTGCCTCAGGGCCTTTGCATTTGCTGTCCCCTCTGCCTGGAATGTTCTTCCCTAGGCATTGCCTGGACTATTCCCTCACTTTCTTCACGTCTCCCCCTAGATGTCAGCTCCACAAGAGCAAGGATTTTGGTCTGTTTTGTTTACTGCTGTGTGTGGGGCTACACCCAGCTCAGGGCTGTATATTAGGTGCTCAAGAAACAGATGACGAATGAACAGATCCATCCAGCAAACTGGATTCCTGGTCTTGCAGCCAGAAGGCACTGGGCAGGATTGTCGTCCCTGCCTGGCAGGCTGGCTCTCTGTCCTCCCTCAGGCCACTCCCTCCATGCACTCGCTGCATCTCTTACCTTGTGGACACGGGTGGTGACCTCTAGGCCCACAGAGCCTACCAAGGCTGCAATGTCATCCAAGAAGCGCCCAGGGAAGCGCAGCTTGCGGGGCGTGTCCAGCCGCTGGCCAAGAAGCAGGTGCAGCGCCATACTCTTCACCTGTGGGCGGGGCGAGAGGGCTGTGGGTGGAGCAGACTTAATAGGAGGGGCGGGGCTTTAGCAGCAAGGTAGGTAGGCTGAAGTTAAACTTAAGCCCTGAAGCTGTAAACTGAGGGTGGGACCTGAGGGTGATGTGGGCGGGGCTTGTGACATGTGGGTGGGGCTTGAAGGCCATGGGTGGAGCCTGTGTGAGTCCTAGGCAGTGTGAGTGGGAAAGCTGAGGGGGCGTTGTGTGGGAGGGGCTTAAGCAGGTCTGTGTGTGGGACAGATGGTGGGGCTTGAGGAGCTGGATTTGGGGGAGACGGGGCTGCGGCCTGAAAGCCCATCCAAGAGCCACCGGGGATGTGGCCAGCAGGTTTCAGGAAGGGGCCATTCAAGGCATTTCTTTAAGAGTTTTTTTGGGGGTCTACCTCTCCATCTGGGGACAGTTCTTGGAGGAGGGACTTATCTCTCTGGGTAGGGGTCTCTCAGTGGTCTCTCTCCCTTAACAGTCTCATGGTGAAGGGGGCGTCCTCACTCTGTGAAGGGAGGTTTCAGGTACAGTCTCTCCAGGGAGACCCCTTAAGGACCTCTCATCTCTCTGTGGGGGTTCCTTGGGGCCATGCCTCAGGGGTCTCAGGTACGTTCTCAGGGGGCTTCTCTCCCTGAGGAGGAAGGGAGGGGGCTCACCATGAGCTGGAAGAAGAACCAGGCATGCTGGAGGACTGCCTCACGCACAGCACTGCTGCTGACCACCCACTGCAGTGCCAGCTCCTCGTGGAGCAGCTGGGGGCAGAGGCAGGGGTCACAGGGAGCCAGGCACCACTCCCTCCCACACCCGCCGCTGCTCGTGGGCATGCTAGGGGAGGGCTTAGCGCAGCAGGGGGCCATGCAGGAGGAGAGGGGACAAGAAGAGTCGATGTGCCCTTCCCTGGGCTCTTGGACCCTGCTGAGCTCTGGGCTGCGGCAGGAGGAGCTCTCGGCCCCTTTGCTGGGGCCTGGGGCAGAAACTGAGTCACGCCCACCCCCCCACTACCTTCTGCATAGTGGGTCTCGGCTGGGTGGCTGGCGGGGCCGAGGAGGAGCCCTCGAGGTAGGAGGAGGCTCGGCCAGAGCTGCGGTCGGTGGCCTATGATGGGATGCGATGGCGAGGAGAGGGTTAGTGTCGGGGAGGCAGTGGTGACACAGGCAGAGGAAAGACGTGTCCAAGGGGACATGGATGGGGGAAGAGAGGTGGGTCGGTGTGAATACAGAGAAAGAGACGCTTCCACGTGGATGAGCACAGGGTGGCGGGGACAGGTGGGGACGAGAGATGGGTCGGCGTGGCCAAGCTGCCATGGGAGTGGGCAGGGCAGGGGAGGCAGGGACCGATGGGAGAGTGGCCGGAAAGAGCCAGTGACTTAAGATCAAGGTGTGCAGGTGTGGACAGAGAGGAATGTGATGGAGGGGTGAGAATGACAATGAAGATGCAGGAAGGAGGTGACAAAACACTGTGACCACAACAGGCGGGAGGGAGGGGAGCGTGGATGGAGCTTAAACAAAGGTTTGCAAATGGGTGAGAGAGGGGTGGGTGAAAGTGGAGGAGATGAAATCAGTGTAGACAGCAAGAGTGTATGTGGCCAGAGGAGGTGTAGACAAAGTGGGTTAGAGGGGGGAGAAGAAAAAAGAGGCAGGAAGACAACGACAGAGTAACATAGGCATGAGAGATGAAGCAGCTGAGACAGCCCCAGGGGCCAGGCTTGGCCCTGCCCCAGCCTGGCTTGAGGCTTCACTGGACCTCACTGTCCCCATCTGTGAAATGGGTACGGGGGGACTCAAGCTCCACTCTCGCCTCCTCCTTTGCTGGTCAGGAGGCGAGGCAGCTGGCAGGGACAGGAAGTCTGATGGTGGAGTTGGCCCAGCCCCTGGGACCTGCCTTGACACTCGCAGCCCCTTCAGCTCCTCTGATCCCCGCCACACCCTGGCTCCTTGGCATGAAGCAGGGTGCCACTTGCTGCCTGGAATGCCACTCTCAAACCAAGTTGTCACCTCCTAACCTCCTTCCTGCTCTCCAAGGCACAGCTGACTCTCAGGGAATTAGGATGTTGAGGGAAGCCCTGTTCAAAGTGCCGGGGACAGGGGTGGGCAGGAGCCACAAACCCAGACTTCCCTTCCCTGGCTGGCATCATCGCGCCCTTCAGGTCCTAGCAAAGATGTCACCCCCAAGATCACCCAGAGGGAAGCTGGCGCCTAGCTGCTGTTCACTTCCCTTTCGGCATTTTCAAATCGTGCAGTTGCACACTTGGGCGTCTGTTTGATCCGTGTGTATTTCCCTGACTAACCGGAGCTCAGAGGAGGCTGGGCCAAGGAGCTCATCTTCCCAGCAACATCCTGCCCGCAACGTCCTCAGCCCTAACTCGAGTACAGCATCACGACCACTGCGCTGAGCAGTCTACTTCAAGTCCTTACTAGATCTGAAAATCTGGAGCAATAGCTTCATTTTACAAATGAGGAAACTGAGGCTCAGGGACATGTGGCCAATTGCTTGGGGCAGCAGAGCTAAGACTTGAACCCCGGTCTGTCTGGAGGCAAAGCCCTTCCCCACACCAGGCACCTGGGAAGGAGGCGAGGGGAGTTCTTTGTCTGAAATGGGATGGGGAGGCCCAGAGATTCAGTTCCTCCCCCTTGACAACATTCAGGTTGGTTATGCCAAGGGGACACTTGAGGGTCCCCTGAACAGAGGTGGATTAAAGGGAGGGGACTAGGCCATGCAGGGTAGTGAGGTTATGGGTGAGATTTGCATATCATTTGCATGCTATTTGCATACCACCCCATGCCTTCTGTCTCTGTCTGGGCCTGTGGCCCATGTGGCAGCAAAAGGCTGGTTAAGATGACCCAGTGATGCCACAGCCCCAAACAAAGGCAGGAGGGGTCTGCAGGCAGCCCCCCTAGGTTAGTCGGAGGCAGCCAGGAAGGTGGGAGGAGCTCATGCTAAGGTGGGTGTCACATTCGCGCAGGGGCAGGTAGAGAGGGCACCTGTCTGGGGTCGGCCCCGCAATAAGGGGGCGCCCGCCGCAGCACAGCCTTGCTGCCTCCCGGAGCGTAAGCGGAATTCACCCAGGAGTGTGAGCGATCGATGCCCTGGAGATACACGGGTAACTGGCGGCATCCCCGACGCAGGGCGGGGAAAGCAGCATAAAACGCCAAGCGTGGATGCTGCCCTGGGCCATACATGTGCCCACATGTGCACCCACACGCGACGCTGGAGAACGTGTACATGTACACAGGTGCATGGGTATATGCGCATATGCACCCGTGCAGGTAGGTGCCCAGGGTTTGCGTGTATACACAGCCACATGGGTGTGTGCATGAGGTGTCTGCGTATACATGCTCATGTACGTATGCGTGTGGGGTGCACGTGTATACACACCATATACATAGGTACATGGGTGCGTGCATATAAGCACCCATGCATATATGTGCATGCGTATGTGTACCTGTGTACACAGGTGTATGAGGTGCATGCGTACACGCACCCGTGTAGGTGTGTGCATGGGTACATGTGTATACACACCCATATACGTATGTGCATGGGGTGCATATGTATACGCACTGTGTATGTAGGTGTATGGGGTATGTGTGTATACGCACCCGTATACGTAGGCGTATGGGGTGCACGTGTATACGCATATACTATGTATCTACTGCTCTTTATTCAACCAGACCAAGCTCTGCCACCCATCCTTGGTCACAGAGCGCAGAGCCCAGCGCAGTCCCCAACCTGCGACAGCCACAGCCCAGTCCCCTGCCCAGAGTTAAGCCTTCCTCTGTGCTGTGGTCGCTGTTGTTCCCCATCTTTCACTGACAGTGAGATTCTTCACCCGCCCCCTCGGCAGCCACGGCCCCTGAGGCTGGCGGTCCCAGCGGCCCCCTCACCCTACCTTGCTGGCCAGGATACGGGAAACCTCATCATCCAAGGAGCCGGGGGCCACGGCTAGGTCAGGGTTGCTGCTGCTGATGCTCTTGGAACGGGCCAGGTAGAGGCTTGCAGGGCGACCGGAGCCACGGGCCAGGGTGGCAGCCTGCACTGTCACTGGAGGAGCCCCTGGGGATGGAGGGAACAGGATCGGCCCCCCGCCCACCTGCCATGAAGACCCCTAGTCCTTTCCTAGACAGCCGCCCTTGGCAAAATCACTTTCCCTCTCTGAGCCTCTAAGTTCCTCATCTATAAAATGGGTACAATGGCTGATACCTCACAGACACCTGGGGGGATTAAAAAATTGAGAATAATGCCTGGCACACAGGGGTTGGTGTTATCATTAATTATTTGGCATATGAAAAAAAATCCACCTTTATTGAGTGCTGACAATGTGCTAAGCACTTTGCATGGACTGCTGTATCATTTACTATTACCAGTGCCCCATGAGGTGGGTATTATTATTGTCCCTGTTTTATAAAAGGGAAAACAGGCTCAGAGAGGTGAAGTCACTTGCCCAGCCTCATAGAGATTGTAGGTGACAGAGCCAGGATTCAAACCCAGGCAGCTCAGGCTCTGCCCCGAGCGACAGAAGATGCTTGCTGACTGGCTGAATGATCACCAGAGACCACACGCCTTGCAATTGAGCAAAAGTGGGCAAGACATTATCTCTCTTGCAAGTTGCCCAAACCAAGTTGCCCAAAGCTTGTGAGGCCTCAGGGCCTTTGCACGTGCTGTTCTCACTGCCTGGGACACTCGTCTCTGAGATATTTTCTGTCTCCCAGGGGTTTCCACCAACACTCACCACCTGGGAGGCTGGGCTCAGTGCCAGGCAGGCGAAAGGCGTAGTGGACATAGGCCGCCAGCTGTAGGCAGTGACCACGCGCGTCCTGGGCAGTCTCCAGGCTCCGGTGGACAAGGCTGACTACATGGGCCATCGCTTCAAAGGCCCCACGGCCCAGGTTCACTGTCGGGCAGAGCAGAGGTCAAGTTCCAGGGCCCAGCGCCTCTTACCTCCCCACCCACTTTCCAAAGATAGAGACATCAGGACCCAAGGGGTCATGTGACCATCAAGGGAACACACGGCACTTGCTCTGGGTGCAGAGGACTGGGGCCATTTTTCAGGTGGCAAAACTGAGGCCAGGGAGGTAACTGGGCTATCAAAGGTCACTTAGGACCAGGGCACCGAGGAGCCATCTTCCAGATGGAGAAACTGAGGCCCAAGACCACACTCGCTCACCAATCTGGCCACTGATGATTGGAGGCCGCACGACCAGACGCACGAGCTTGTCCAGAACGTGGTGGGAGAAGGCCACAAGGGGCTCGGGGCTGGCCAGGCGCAGGGACGCGAGGCTGGCCCTCAGCTCCTGTTCCACAGTGCCCTCGCTCAGCACGGTGTCCTTGAGCCGGAACGGGAAGGCCCCCTCCTCCAGGACGTGCACCAGTGTGAAGAACTTATCCAGGTGCAGGTCCTGGGTGGGGACACGGGGAACGCCCCAGGGTATTGAAGCCGCCCCTGCCTGAGTCAGCAGCTTCCCTGAGAGCCCAGCCCGGCTGACCAAAGTCACGTCCACAGCCTGAGGCCAGACATTCCCGGCCGGTGGCAGCTGTTGCCCAATCTCAGGGCAGGCAGGAGGGGAGCAGGGCAGGAGCCCGTACCTGGGGGTGCACAGAGGACGCTGCAGTGAGCTCCACGCTGAACACGCCCTTGTGCCCGTCCACCCAGCGCATGCCCGGCAGTGCCACCTGCGGGAAGGAGGCACCAGCTGGGCACTGGCCGAACCCTCACTCATCAGGCCACCCGGGAGCCCCAGCCATTGCGACACGGTGGCCCGAGTGTGGCCCAGCCTAGGGGAGCAGCTGGGAACCCCACCCCCAGCCCAGTCCCAGTGGACTGAGGGGGACCACTGGGCAGGGTGGAAACCCACATGCTAAGAGGGGGCACAGAGACTGGGGACACAGGGTGGACATTCATTGAGTGAGTCAGGAAATAGCTTCGTGGGGGGACGTGAGGCCCTGGAGGCGCCAGTAGAGGACGAGGCTCCCGGAGTGTGGCGGCAAGGAAGGCAGGTGGCGCGGGAGCCCCTGCGGGGGACGTACATCCGGTGTGAGCACGGAGTAGCTGGGGGGCGGCTGGTCCACGGACACCGGGAGGCAGAAGGGGCCGGTCCTCAGGCGGCCGTGCTGAAGCAGCGGGACCCACTGGGGAGAGGCTGGGGGTCAGGCCTGCGGCCGGGGCACAAGGGGGCACAAGGGGGCTCAGGGGCGGCGGAGGGGGGCGGCTCACGGTGAAGCCCACGGGCGTCTCCAGCGCTGCGCCCGGCCGGGGCTGGCAGCTGACGTGGTAGAAGGTGAACAGCAGGTGATGGTTCTCGGTCACGCAGGCTGGAAGACGCAGCTTGAACTCCTCGTAGAACTCGGGGGACCTGGCGGGACCCGCTAGGGCATCTGCTGGGGGCCGGGACTCCCCTTGTCTGCCCCATAGCCTCTGCCACGCCGGTCCCCCAGTACTGCCGGACCCACTGTCCCCGCCCTCTGCTTCGAGTTACCCCGTTAGCACCCCAAGAGCCTTCACCTCCCTTCTTGCTGCCCCCTGCATCGCCGCCCGTGCTGCCCCGTGTGTGATAAGGGCCATCTCCCCACACTCTGCTATCCCGACACCCGTCAGTGTCCCCAAGGTCCTTGCGCGTCCCGCCGCCCCGCGTACTTGTTGTGGTAGACCACGGGCGTGAAGGCCTCGCGGGTGAATTCGCTGCAGCTGGACTTGCCGAAGATGACCTGGGGGAGGGTGCACGTGAGGGGCCCGCCGAGGACGCCCCACGCCGCCTCCCCGGGGACAGAGCCACTGACCGGCAGCGCCTGACTGGGGTCCTCGCCCGCCATGTACTGTATCCGCACGGCGAGGTTGCGCACGGAGCCCTGGCGGCTGCTGAAGTTGAGGCTGTGCGGGTACACGTAGAGCAGGTTCCTGCGGGGCAGGGCAAGGGTCAGAGGGACAGGGGTCCTGCAGGCGCACATGAGCAGCTGGGCTGCAGGAACGAGGCCGGCTGGGGACACAGACCACTCAGGGGAAGAGAAGGTCGCGAGGCTGGGGCATTGAGGGCTGGGTGACAGGTATTATGGGCACCAGGTAGGAGAGAGGACGGACCGGCACACGGTGGGAACACAGAGTGGCTTCAGGGGCGCTAATGGAGCACAGGGCAGGGAACAGATGGACGCTCAGGGCCAGAGTTCCGAAGTGGCCCAAGTGGCCTGACTGCCCCTCCCCCAAGGAGAAGTCACTAGAGTAATGTGGCCTGTCTCTCAGGTGAGGAAACTAAGGTCAGAGTCCAAAGGTAGGGGTGAGGGTCAGAGTCCTGCCTCCCTCCCCAAGGGGTAACTCTATGCAAGCCCCAACCTCCCTCTGGGCCTCAGTTTCCCTATCTGTATAATGGGGTTGTCAGGCCAGCTAGCTGAGCATTTGCATTAATAACTCTGCTGATGATGAGAAATAACAATGATGACAATAATTGCACCAAACACTCACACGGGACTTACTATACGCTGGGCTCCGTTCCGAGCACTCAGCGTGAAGTGACTCATTTACTCCTCACAGGCAGCCCACGAGACAGGACTAACCTCACCCCCGTTTTATGGGTAGGGAAACTGAGTCACTTGTCCACAGTTATCCAGGGAGTAAAGTCGCAGTTAGCATTGATCAAGAAAAGCTCTGGGCAAACCATCGGTGCTCATAAAAGCCTCATTGTTAATACCGATGTTGTTGTCACGCCTGTTCACAGGTGGGGAAACCGAAGCTTGACACAGTGAGCTTCAGGGTCCCCCAACAGGGTCCACTCCTTTCCCTGCGCCCTGTGCCACGCCTGGCCCTGAGCCCCAGGCAGCGTGATCCCAGCGTGACTCGGCTGGACACTCACCTGATGCAACTGTCTCGTCACTGCGAGGCCCTTGCACAACACGGGGCGCCCAGCGGGCTGGTTAACGATTGACCAGGGGTTAGTGGGGATGCAGCAGCATAAAAGGTATCAGAAGTGGCACTGTGGCTACACACCATGCCAGTGCTTGCTCTGTGCCTGCTGTGGGCCCTGGCAACGGTGGCCCGGCCTGCCGCCGCAGCCCCTGCGGGCAGCCTGGAGCCGGCAGAGCACGAGGAGCTGACCCTCCTCTTCCATGGGACCCTGCAGCTGAGCCAGGCCCTCAATGGCGTGTACAGGGCCACGGAGGCACGGCTGACGGAGGCTGGGCGCAACCTGGGCCTCTATGGCCACACACTGGGACTCCTAGGGCAGGATATCAGCCGGGAACGGGATGCAGCCCGGGAACTCCGAGCAAGCCTGTTGAAGACACAGGTGGGCACTGCAGCTGGGACGTTGTAGGGTGGGTAGGAGTCTGAAGGGGAGTTAATGTCTAGGGTCATCGCCCATCCTGGTGTGCCCACGACTGAGCGAGGGTTCCTGGGATGCAAGACTTTCAGTGATAGAACCAGGCAAGTTCTGGGCACCCAAAGACGATTTGGTCATCCTACTAACGACCCGCCATCTACTGAGCAGATGGAGGAGGACGTTCTGCAGCTGCATGCAGAGGCCATGGCCCAGGCGTTGGGGGAGGTGGCCCAGGAACAGAAGGTGCTGTGGGACAATGTGCAGCAGCTAGAACGCCAGCTGAGGGGTGCCGGGCTGGGCCATGCCCGTCAAGAATTTGAGGCCTTAAAGGTAAGAGACTCTCAGCCTTGGGGGGTTGAGACCCTGACTCCCCGCCAGAACTTACTTCTGAACATTGAGTCCCAGAGACCTCCCAGGCCAGCCTGCCATCTGGGGGACCCTGGGCAAAACCCATGTCCCTGTGTGTGCCTCAGTTTCCCCATTTGCAAATAAGGCTGACAACTGATATCTCAGAGCAGAGCCAAGTACTCAATGCAGATAAAATACTCAGCATGGGGCAGGGTACCCAGTAGGTGCTCAATAAATGCTCACTACTAGAGTAACTGGTAACATTTCTCGAGTGCCCCATAAGTACCCAGCACTGCTCTAGGCCCTTTAATAATTCATACGAAGATCGCAACAAACCCATTGAGTGAGTCCTGTTTTATACCCATTTTACAGATGAGAAAGCTAAGGTCAGAGAGTGTTAGTGATTTGCCGGGTCACGCAGATGTAATAGGGGTCCCTGGGCAGGGTCAGGGGGTGGGAGGTGAGACAGCTGCCAGCTGAGGTTTCCATTTTGACCCCACAGGCTCACACTGACAAGCAGAGCCACATCGTGTGGGCCCTCATGGGCCACGTGCAGAGGCAGAGGCGGCAGATGGCAGCGCAGCAGCACCGGCTGCGAGAGATCCAGGAGAGGTGAGCCGGGCAGGCGTTTGGCACGCAGGGCAGCTGCATGGCGGGGGCACACAGGGCAGCCGGAAGGGACCCCCTCGCCTTGACTAAGCCACATCTCCTCCCCAGACTCCACACGGCAGCACTCCCAGCTTGAACCTGCCTGCACGGAACTCAGGACCAGTCATGCAAGGGACGCTTCCACGTCGCGGGAGGCCCACCGCGCAGGGAGGAGCTGCCTGTCCATTGGGGACGGCCAGGGGGCCGGGCCCCCCTTCCAGGCACGGAGCAGAGACGGAAGCAGGCGGGGCAGAGGCAGAGGATGTGGCCCCGTTGGGGACGCATGGAGCAAGGACATAAAGACACGTACCCCTTCACGCCTGAACACCCTCCATTAAAGCAGAGCCGCGGCATCGCACGCTGGGTGTCTGTATCTGCGAGTGAGGGGGCCGCACCTGGCAGGATGCCCGCACGCCCCCATCCAGGCGCCCAGCCGGGCCCCGGTGGCCGTACCTGTAGCTGGTGTGGGGGGCGTAGACTTCGCGGGCAGGGAACTCCAACATCTCCTTGGTGGGCCGCGCCCTGGGGTCTGGGTAGGGCTTGATGTGCAGCAGCTCAGGGGAGAGGCAGAAGTGGGGATTTTCGGGAGCCGGCGATATGTCGATCTTTAGCTGGGCTGGGCAGGGAGGAGCCAGTTTGCACCTGCCTGGCAGCCTCCTGGCCAGGACCGTCCGGGGCTGCGGAGTTGGGCACCGTCCCGCCCAGTGCCCGCCGGGGGCTCTGTCCTTCAGGTGCCAAGGCCAGAAGTCGCCCTGAACTCTCCTGTCTCTCACCCTCACGTTCGACCAGCTCTACTCTCAGGACTTCTGTCCCCGCCCCCGCCCCCCATTTGACCCACTATCTGCTTTATTTGTTCTGTTTCTTGTCTATGGCCCCCATTAGAAGGTCCAGCCCCTGAGGTCTGGGATCTATCTGTCACCGTCATCGTTGGGTGCCTGGCACGGTCGGTGCTGAGTGTAGGGTTGCTGAGTGACTGCGCGAGAGGGAGGGCTCTTGTTTGCGGGGCGTGCCACACACCGGTCACAGGCCGCAGGCGCCGCAGCAGGGACGACGGGCGCCTCATGTCAGCCAGGAATTTGAACAGGTCCTCGTCACTGAGCCGTTCGGCTTCCTGCATGACACCTGCTCCGTGAGCCGGGGCCGAGGGATTGGGGGTCCCCATAGCTGATGCGGGCGTAGGGAAGCGGGGGAGTCCTTGGTCACCCCTCCCCTTAGCCCCCTACCCCGGGATACACACTTGCTTAAAGAAGTTTGTGACAGTTAGCGTGGCCGGGCGGAAGCCAGAGAAGCTGCAGGCGTCGTCCCCGCTGCTCGTCCGGTCCTGGGGACCCCGACGGCGGCGGTCTGTCCAGGTGGGCCGGCGCTCTAGGGCAGACAATGACAGATACAGAGGGGGACAGAGGTGACAGAGACAGGGAGACTCAGGTGCGGTACCCAGTATGGCCAGCAGAGGGAGCGCCTCCTCACCCCATTCCTGGCCCCGCCCCTAGCCCTACCCTGGAGCCATCAGCCCCGCCCATAGCCCCGCCCCAGGACCGTCAGTCCCGCCCCCGCCCAGCAGCCCCGCCTCCTCACCGCCCTCGGAGTCTGAGTCCCGGTCCAGCTGCCCCGCGCTGCTCACGATGTTGGCCAAGTGCACCGCCGTCCAGGCGAAGGGCATGCGGTAGCGGCCCAGGCGGGTGCAGAACTGCTCGGCTGCCAGGCGCAGCTTCTCTAACTTCTCTTTGTTCTGCGGGGAGACCCCGCCCCATCACCAGCTCAGAGCCCCAGGCCTGCTGCGGCCAGCATCTGCCCTGCCTTCGAGCCACCCCTCCCAGCGCTTACTTTGGCTGTGTCCGCCTCCTTCATCACCATGTAGGGCTCGCAGCACTCGCTGATGTCCCCTTGCTGCAGCACCTTCTCCAGCTACGGGGCAGGCGGGTCCATTGAGGTGCTGCCCAGACCCCCCTCCCCTTCTGACCTCCTACCCAGCCTCCTGGACCCCCAGATACTCCCATCCTATGAAGGCTTTTGCTCCAATACCTCCCATGGCTCCCACTGTCCTTGGGATCAAGTACTAGCACTTGGCCTGCCCGGAGGCTACCCCACCCCCAAACTCCAAGCCCACATTTAGCTGGTGGTATTTTCCCTACATTTATATTTTCCTTTGTTAGTGTACACAGAGGCCACCCCTCGCAGGGCTCTGGGCCACAAGGCCTGGACTTCAATCCTGACCACTCAGGGACTGTGGGACCCTGGGCAGGTCCCTTACCAGCTCTGAGCCTCAGTTTCCCCATCTGGAAAATGGGCACCATGGCAACCCCCACCTTGGGGCCTGCTGTGAGGACTAAAGGAGGGAACCCCTGTGAAGCGTGACCATGAACAAGCCCTGCCTGTGGGCCCTCCATTCATTTCATCGTTGTAACCTAACTGAAGGTTTGGGGAAGGGAAATTTGACCTCACTCCTGGAAATACAAAATCCCCAATGAATGTGCCAGCTAGGTCCTTCATCTGTCCCAGAACTCCCCAAAAGCATCTCGCTCTCTTCCCGCCCTCCCCCTCACCCCCCGGGCTGTTTCATGGGGACAGCCTTTCTCCCTATGGGTCTTAGCTCAGCTGTCACCTCTCCGTGGAAGCCCTCGGTAATTTCTCCCCTACAACAGCCCTGATCACCCTTCTTGGTGACATGTCTGTCTCATTCCACAAAGGCAAGAACCGAACCTATGGCACTCACCATGACCACCCTCTTGCCCAGCCCCAGCGGGTACCTTGATGACCAGGAAGATGTCAGGCGAGGGGTAGGTCACAGAGAAGATGGCGGAGCGGGCTAGGGTAGAGATGGCGGGGTGCGTGCCGTGGGCCCGAAGCAGCCCCTTCATGGAGTCCGAGTTCAGGTCAAAGTAGAAGTTCTCCGAGATCTGGGGACACCAGAGGCAGCTGGGCCACCACCTCCGGGAAGCCCACAGCCCCCCAGCGAGGAGGAAGAGGATGGGGGAAGAAAGAGAAGAAAGGGGGTCCTACCTTCTTTTTCTCCCGCACGTCGTACAGGGCCAAGATCCCAAAGATGGGTTCAATTTCAATCTCGAACCTGCCCGTAAATGGGGGGGGAGGGTCTCACTGACACCCCTGCTGCCCACACATGCCACTCCCTCTTGAGGCCCAAGATGGGGGGCACATCTGATTCCCACTGGGCCACAAGGACCCACCAGTTAAGGGCTTGCATAAAAGGTGCATCCCATTTTGCAAAAGGGGAAACTGAGGCACAGCGTAACACACACACACACACACACACACACACACACACACACACAGCCCCTCCTCCCTGCATCCATGGCACCTGTTCAGCCAGCACAGAAGCAGCTTTTGGCGCAACAATCCCTCCATCTTGAAACTCTCGACTCCTGGGGCTCCCTGTACCTCCTTTCTGGGGCGTCCTCCGCTGCCACTGCCACCCTGGGCTGAGTCCTGTCCTCGCTCACCTGAACGGTCACCATAACCACCTCCCTGTCTTAGTTTGCTTTGCTGGGCCCCACGTGCCACGCGCCTAAGGAAGCGTCTTCAAACTGAATACTTAAGCACTGGCTTCCACTGCCCTGAAGACAAAACCCTACGTGGCCCAGCCTGCCCACCTCTTGGCCTCAGTTTTGTCCCTCTCTGGAAGGCCTGGGTGCCCACTCTTGTGTCGCCGCCCTTGCATGTGCTGTGTCTCCCACACCCACCACCACCCTGGTCTTCTCTGTCCAGCCAGCTCCTCCTCACTGCTGGGTCTTAGCTTCCGCATCTCCCCTCCAGGAAAGCTGTCCCAGATCCCCACTGCCACCCCTCAAGCTGGGTCAGGAGCCTCCCGTAGGCCCCTAAATGCCCTGAGCGTCTCTCATCCCAGCTCTGTGTGGTCATAGCACAGATACGTGTCCTGTACCCTGCAGCCACTCCGTGAGTGTTTGTTGAATGACTGGATGAGCACACAGAGCCGGTTCCCAATCCTTGTGCTTACAACAGGAGGCCCACGCGGGCCTCAGGCCAGATGGAGCCTCCCTTTCCTGCCCCCATCAAGGCAGGAACTCAGGGTGGGGAGGAGGGGCAGGGCCAGGCCTGGGTCCAAGTCCACATCCTGTTCGTTCTGTTCCCACGCACTTCTGGCTGCTCCCGGGGGGCTGATGGGGAGGGGGCCTTGGGCGGCTGGGAGCCAGGCCCAGCGTCCCTAGCACTGCCACCCCCAGTCTTGGATCCCAGCAGCAGGGTGAGCCAATGCCAGACTCTGGCCTCTCAAGTCGTGTGATCTTGGCACAACGACGTCACCACCCCGTGCCTCAGTTTCCCCACCTGTGCCCACTTCACAAGGTTGTGGTGAAGATCAGATGGGTTAATATACATGAAGGGCTGAGAACAGAGCCCGGCACACAACTGGCGCTTAAGCACTGGCGGCTTAGAATGATGAAAAGGGAAGTTTTATTTTCCCCCATAAAAGCCCTAGGTCACAGGGCTGCACGTGGCAATGGCATCGCTCACGCAGCGTGCACCGCACTGGAACCCCTGCGGCCCCTCGTGTAGCTCGCTACACTCACTTAAGCGACAGACACTTGACCAGGATCCTCTGTCCAAAGTGCTCACGGGGTGGCTCCGGGCGGCTGCAGCGTTCCACGGCCTCATCCTGCCAAAAGTCGGGGTGGGGGGTGCAGCTGGGACACGCCCTCCAGGAAGAGCCCGGAATGCACTTCACTCCTCCTCGTCTGGCCAATGTCTGTTCAGGTCACAGCTTAGCCGACACTTCGCCCAGGAAGCCTTCCCTGACCCCTGAAGCCTGGGCAGGCACCTCTTCCAGGTGCTCACAATGCCCTGTTGCAATGGGCCATGTGGCGGGGACACGGAGGGCCGTGCGAGGGACACTTACCAGCATCTCAGCACGGCACTACTCTGTCTGGGTTATAATGTCCTAGCAGAGAGGTCTATGGCAGGGACCAGGTCTATTTTATTCATGGCTGTATCCCCAACGCCAGCAATATAGTGGGTACCCAAACATACTAGTCAAATAGTTATACAACAGGTACTTACTAACAATTGGTTGAATAAACACAGGTACATAAGAAAGTGTTCAATAAATGCTAATTGGATATATAAAGAGCAATATACACTAGGCAGCCAATAAATACTGATTGAATAAATATGAGTATATAGTAAGTACTCAATAAATGATTACATAAAAACATAGGAGCATATAACAGGTACCAAATAAATGTTGGTTGGCTAAATATAAGCATATATAGTAGGTGCTCAACAAATAGTGACTGATTAAATAGAGAACTACACAGTAGGCACATAGGAAGTATTGGTTGAATAAATATAGGGATATATAGTTGGTGCCCAATAAATGCTGGTCAGATAAATATAGGAGTATATAGTAGGTGTTCATATAAAAAAACTACTGAATAAACACAGGATATGCTTTTGGTGCCCAATAAATGCTGGTTGGATAAATATAGGAATACATAGTAGGTGTTCATATAAAAAAGCTACTGAATAAACATAGGGTATACCATAGGTGCCCAATAAATGCTGGTTAGATAAATATAGGTGTATATAGTAGGTGTCCACAATTGAATAAACACAAGGTATACAGTAGGCACCCAGTAAATGCTGGTTGGCTGATACATAGAGATACATGTCAGTTGGACTTCTGGGTCCACAGGCACCCACCTCATCAGGTGCTGGGTAGAGAGTGAGCAGGGCCTGGGGCCGGTGCTGTCGCCGCAGGACTTCATTGCGCCGGTCCACGTCCTCAGGGGCGGCCCGCTCCAGCAGCGAGGGCAGCAGTGAGTCAGCTGCCAGGTTCCTCAGGTCGAAGATGCCAGAGGCGCCGCTGCTTCGAGGGGTGTCGTCTGGGGAGCCCGAGCAGCGCTGGGAGTCATCCTGCCAGTTCAGAATGTGTAAGCACTGAGCACCAGCTGGATACACACTAGCATCACTCTTAGATGAGGAAGCTGAGGGCCAGGCGGTGTGGTCACCACTACGGGGGTGACCTGAGGGCTTTTCTGACCCACTTTCTAGAAACTTCTGTTTGGGGAGCCCCTCCCACTTTTACCACTGTTTACTGATTAAATAAGAGTATACAGTAAACACTCAATAAATGGTTAAATAAAAACATGAGAGCATATAATAGGTACCAAATAAATGTTGGGAGGCTACTCCTATCTCACATTCTGGGCTTCACATGACCGTTGTCTAGCCAATCAGAACACATCTGCCAGTTCCAGAATTGGCTGGCATTGGCTCCAAGGTCCGGGCCAATAAGAGCCTTCCTTGGGACTTTGATGACTGTTGCCAGGGGAGGGGAGGGTTCTTCCCGACCTCAGACTCAGACGCGGTCAGAGCCAGATTGCCCTAGTTCAAATCTCAGCTCAGCTCTGCAACCCTGGCTCTCTGACTCCCACTCTAAGGGCCTCAGTTTCCCCATTTACATCTAAAAATAACAGTGGAAACAATGCAATACTTCTTAGAATAATTATTGTTGGCACAAAGTAGGTTAAATGCTGATGAACAAAATAGGTTGAACGTAGAGGCTCAAGGCCTTAATAACTTTGCCACGCCTCAGTTTCTTGACCTGCAAAATGGGTGCGATGGTTGCCCTGATTCATAGGATGAAAGGAGAGAACAAGTAGGAAGTATTTAGTATACACTAAGCACTGGATAAGTGTGTATAATCATTACCCATAACTTTTCACTCATGAGGCCAATAAAATTCCTTTTGGGCTCCAGGCTGTTTTGGGTCATTTCCTGTCACATGTGCCCGAAAGCTGGAGCTGGAGCCTGCACACATACCCCTGTCGTGACCTTGGCCAGGGGTTCCCTCACCGAGTCCTCAGGGCCTGACTTCTCATCCCCAGACGCGTCCTGCTCAAAGACCTGGCGGGTGAGGCCCTTCTGCCGCTCTCGCTGCGTCTCCGTGGTGACAGGGCTGTACGCTGCACTCAGGTGCTGGTACCTAGCAGGAGGGATGGCGGGGCAGGTAGTGGGGCTGGGTGCTCCCTGGGGCTCCTCAGTGCGCCCCAACATATCTACCAAGAACCACGTGATGCCTGCAGGGCCATCACCCTCCTTGTGCTCTGCCAGAAAAGTGTGGCTGTCCTTGCAGGGAAAGTGGGCAGATAAACAGTAGGACCGGCCATGAACGATAGCCCAGCTCTTCCGGACTCAGACCCCCCCTGAGCTGCCCGCGAGTCGGACCCACCTTCTGTGGACGATGACCCAGTCCTCTGTGTACATCTCCACTGCGGCCCTCACCTGAGCATCCAGTTTTCTGTAGCAAAATAAAATCCAGGTAAACAGAGGCAGGGCCTCTGCGCATCATTCCAATGGCCCACAGGGTAGGGACTGCCGTGCCTAGTTCAGAGACGGGGAGACGGAGCTCAGAGAGGAAGCGTGACTCGTCTAAGGTCACACAGCTGTGCCAGGAGTCGAACTTGGGCCCGCTGGGTTCTGGAGTCTGCCTGGAAAGGGGCTGCCGATGGCAGGTCGCAGAGGCAGGGTGGAGTCATGGGTGGGGAAGGGTGTGGGGCTGAACCCACCCATCCTCGGGGATCCCAGGCTCCGTGGTCCGGCATTCCCGCGGCTGCAGCAGCAGCTCCAAGTCATCGGCTGGAAATTCTACCAGGTCCCTGAGGGGCCCCGGCTCGGCGTCTGGTGGGCAGCTCAGCAACACGTCCTCGAAGTCCAGGGGCTCAATGACCTCCGTCAGTGGGACCTGGGTTGGAGCAAGGTGGCTGGGACGTGGCTGCCCCAGAGGCTGAGAATGGGTGGGGGGGACGGGGTGCGTGTTGGCTTCGGACTCAAACAGGAGGGCGGTGGGAGCCATGGAGGGTGCTGGAGCTGTGGAGGGGCCGTGGAGGTCCATGACCTCGGACTCCCCACCCCCACCTCCCTCCAGCGGCTCCAGGAAGGAAATCACACCCTGGTGCCTGGATGGGCAGGAGCCAATGGTGGAAGGAAAGAAATGTTGACGGAGGCCCAGCCAGAGACAATACCTAAGGCGCTGTGGGCAAGAGGGCTCCACCCCTCTCCCCGCTGCAGGCGAAGTCACTGGGCTCCCCCAGTGCCACCCTCCCCCAGCCCCAGCTGGGTGGTCCAGGCAGCAGGAGGCAGGGTGACAGCAGGCAGGAGCCACGCCCTCCTGGCCACACACTGGGCTACCCCCAAGCAGCTGCAGGGAGGGTGGCCACAGGAACAGAATGGGGACAGCGCTAGGGCCAGGACAGGGCTACCCTGCCCTGCCACTGCTGCAGCCATCTCTGTTCCCCCATGGACAGGGCAGGGACCGAGGGGGGCCACCCGCAAACACTTACCCCCAGGGAGCTGCTGCTGCGCCTGCTGGAATGCGGGGAGCCACTGCGTTCCCGCGACACCTGCTTCCGCACCTCTGCGGCCACCGTCCTGGGAAGGACAGGAAGGGGATTGTTGGGAGCAGGAAAACTCAGGCAGCGGCGCCCTGAGAACCCAGGCAGCGGGGCCCACAGGTTCAGTCTGTGAGAAGAGAACCCAGAACCCAGGTGTCGGGAGCCACAGACCTCAGGCTGTGGGGGCCCCAGGGCACACGGCTTGCCAGTCCCCCCAAAGCTGGGCCTGCGGCCCTTCCAACCGCTTCCCCGTCAAGCAAAGATCGGGGTGCTGCCACTAGATGGGACTTGAGGGGGTCACAGACTCTTCTTCCCCTCCTGGCTGGGCCTGCTCCCTCATCTGGGGGACCTCTGCCCACCCTGGGGTTCCCCAAACACACCCAGCCCTGCCCCCTGGACCCCATCCAGAATGTGTGTCCTGCTCTGTTCTGGCTATGGGGCCTTGGACAAGTCATTCCCACATCTGAGCCTCAGTTTACCCATTTGTAGCTACCCTGATCTCACAGGGCAAAGGCCCTGTGCAAAAGCCCTGAGGCTGGGCTCTGTGCTCTGAGCTTGGAGACCCCTCCTCCCCAGCATCTCTGTGGAGGCAGGAGCTAGGACCATGTGGTCCCCATGGAGGGCCCAGCGCTGGGCCCTGCACATACTAGGTGCTCAATAAATGGCTTTTTTCTTTCTGAGACAGGGTCTCGCTCTGTTGCCTCAGCTAGAGTGCCGTGGCATCAGCCTAGCTCACAGCAACTTCAAACTCCTGAGCTCAAGCGATCCTCCTGCCTCAGCCTCCCATGTAGCTGGGACTACAGGCATGCGCCACCATGCCCGGCTAATTTTTGTTTCTATCTTTCAGTTGCTCAGCTAATTTTTTCAATTTTTAGTAGAGATGGGGTCTCACTCTTGCTCAGGCTGGTCTCAAACTCCTAACTTCAAGCAATCCTCCCACCTTGGCTTCCCAGAGTGTTAGGATTACAGGCGAGAGCCACCACCTTTTTTTTTTTTTCTTAATTTTTAAACACAGTAAGTGAATCCTTCCCTGTCTCCCTCCTGGTCCAACTTGCCCAAATCTGCCGTATTAGGGGAAGCCCTAGATCTCTGAGCTGTGTGGCTTTGGGCAGGGAGGACACCCTCTC
Organism: Propithecus coquereli; assembly: GCF_000956105.1. NCBI lineage: Eukaryota > Metazoa > Chordata > Mammalia > Primates > Indriidae > Propithecus > Propithecus coquereli. The sequence goes on from NW_012140969.1 coordinate 2,390,810, forward strand.
TGGGCCTCAGTCCTTCTTAAAATTGACAAGCTGATGGTCCAATGTTCTGGCCTCCCTCCCTTCCCACTTTTCTGTGTGTTTGGAAATTTTCATAATAAACAGATATGCACCAAAGAGCGTGACGCTGACCACTGCAAACCCGACAGCCCACGGGCCATCAGTGAGCTGAGTGTGTGTGCTGGGCCCAGGGAAGACTCTAAGGACAGGGGGGTGGGGGCTACTGAGGCCACCGGGAGCCTCCCCCCGACTGGAGGCCTCCGAATTCAAATCCGTGTGGGTCCAACAAAACTTGATCATGACCTTGATCCGACATGGGGGCCTCCAGTTTGGGACCCCAGCCGCCCTCCTTCTCCGCCCCTGTATTCTGTGTTTATTGCCAAACTGCAGTCTCGCTGCTTCGGGCTGGCGGGTGGGGAGGAGGTTGCAGGGTGTTAAAAATTAGGGCTTTGTCCTCAAATTCCCAAAGCTGGGGCTGCCTCCTGCAGAAGGAGCCCTGGCACACAGGGGCTGGGGAGTGATTTACAAAAGATGCTGAGACAGGGGACAGGGACGAAACAGTGCCCTGGTCCCAGCTGTTCTGCAGCTGCTGTCCCAGAGGAGGGAGGAGGGAGGAGGGAGGGCTAAGGCCTCCAGCTTCATTTTCCCCTTGGCCTTGGAGAGAGGCCCCTGCAGTTGGGAAAACGCTGCTCCATGCTGGCCATGGAGCGACTTGACTGCACTCGGAGCCGTTGAGCACGAGTGAGCGACTGTCCCTCTCCCGGCCTCGGGTCTCAGGCTTGCATCCACCTTACCGAGCTAAGTGCAGAGCATGGCACGTAGTAAGTGCTCAATTAAGGCTCGCTGTCACCATGTTGTCCTCAAAGACAATCCCAGGCACCTGGGTTTCTGGCCCTGTTTTTTTGTTTTTGTTTTTGAGACAGGGTCTCGCTCTGTTGCCCCGGCTAGAGTGCCGTGGCATCAGCCTAGCTCACAGCAACCTCAAACTCCTGGGCTCAAGCGATCCTCCTGCCTCGGCCTCCCGAGTAGCTAGGACTACTGGCGTGTGCCACTACGCCTGGCTAATTTTTTCCATTTTTTGTAGAGATGGGGTCTTGCTCTTGCTCAGGCTGGTCTCGAACTCCTGACCTCAAAATATCCTCCCGCCTTGGCCTCCCTAAAGTGCTGGGATTACAGGTGTGAGCCACTGCGCCCAGCCCTATAATTACTCTTTATACTCTATTTTTTTGCATGCATGTCATATGTCACGGTTTTTAAAAAGGTAAAAAATAATAACATATGTGTGTGCTTGCGTTTGCAGATATATTCAAGGACAAGGTGACACAGACTTTGTCCCCCAAATTCTGGCAGTACTTTTGAAATTTTGAAACTTGTCAATGCACAGCTCATTTTCTTTCTGGCCCTCCAATAAATCATTATTTCTTTAAATGAAAAATGCGAACTGCCTCATGTCCGACAACGGAGGCTGGAAATGAAGATGCTACGGTCAGAGACTCCCAGGAAGAAGGTGAACAAACGTGCTTTGGGATACGCGAGGGCAGGAAGAGGGAAAGTTCCCGAGATTGCTCCGGGCTCACTTTCCCACTGGAGACCCTCAGAGTGACTTAACTACTTTGAGCCTTCATTTCAATTGTCAGAACGAAGTCAATGGGCTGCAGTGACAAATAAGTGACATCCCAGACGGGGACCAGCACCAAAGAAGTGTATAATAAATGCCGATCATTATGACTGTTCTATACTGTATTCGATTTAAAATGGTACGAGCTGGCTGGGCGCGGTGGCTCACGCCTGTAATGCCAGCACTTTGGGAGGTTGAGGCAGGAAGATCACTTGAGGCCAGGAGTTCAAGACCTACCTGGGCAAGAGAGCAAGACCCTGTCTCTACAAAAACTAAGAAGTTCAGTCAGGCATGGTGGCGTGTACCTGTAGTCCCAGCTACTCAGGAGGCTGAGGTGGGAGGATCACTCGAGCCCAAG
>NW_012140969.1:2393417-2399554 GCF_000956105.1 Propithecus coquereli
GATGAACACAGGACCAGGTTTGAGCATGTAGACAGGCCTGGGTGCCCACCATGCTGCTCTGGAAGCTTTGGGCCACTTGCTGACAGTTCACTGGGGCCCCAGGATCTTTCTCTGCTCTTTCTTTTCCTTGTTTTTTTTTTTTGTTTTTTTTTTTGAGACAGAGTCTCACTCTGTCACCCTGGGTTGAGTGCAATTGTCATCATAGCTCACTGCAGCCTCAAACTCCTGGGCCCAAGCGATCCTCCTGCCTCAGCCTCCCAGGTAGCTGGGACTACAGGCACATGCTACAACACCCAGCTAATTTTTCTATTTTTAGTAGAGACGGGATCTCGCTCTTGCTCAGACTAGTCTCGAACTCCTGACCTCAAGTGATCCTCCTGCGTCGGCCTCCCAGAGTGCTGGGATTACAGGCATGAGCCACCGCGCCCAGGGTAGCCCAGGGTCTTTTTCTGCTCTTACCCTGAACTCTGCAGCGTGTTTCCCAGGGCGGGACCCAAGACCCCTCCTTCTCATTTGAGTAGAAGCCACGACCCAGGTACATAGGGACCCAGAGGCAAAGAAACAGACGGCGATAACATCTCCAGCTTCAGAGACACCAAAGGTCCAAGACAGAGAGCAGATTCAAAGACAGAGACAATGGAAGAACATAAAAATTGCCCGACCATTATGTCCTACACCCCAGGTCACATCCCTCCTCCCCTCAGAACTCTCCATGGCTCCCACCTCACTTGGGGTCAAGGTCAAAGTCCTCCCCTCAGCCCACAATGCCCTGCACAATCTACCTACTATCTCTCCTTCCCTCTCTCTTCCTGCCTCAGGGCCTTTGCACTTGCCCTTGGCTGTGTTTGGACCTCTTTTGCCCCACAAATGGGCGCGGATCCCTCCCTCACCTCCTTCAGGTCTTTGTTCAAAGGCAGCTGCACATCAGGCCTTTGTGACCCACCTCTCTTATCTAAAACAGCCCCCATCCTCCCCATCCCCTCTCCCTGTCTTGTTTGTCCCCGAAGCACTTATCAGGAACAGCCAATCTACTTTATCATGATTCTCTCTCCCACTCTGTCCACCTCCAAGAGTGGGGTCTTTTGTCTCCATCACACCAGGGCTTGACCCACAGGGCGACTCTTTCACCTGGGGGGCGGGTGGTCAGGACAGGTCCCCCTGACCTTAGTCGCAAAGACCCTCCCCCCCCAATTGAGGGCGGGGGTTTTTCAGCCCCAGAGAGTCTGACATCCCCCTCCCAAGCTGAGTCTCTGACAATCCCCAGTGGCCTGGGAAATGGATCCCCCAGCGCCTGGCGCCTGTCCCCTCCCCCGTCTGCCCACCAGCTGGTCCTGGCCCCAGCCCCCACTCCTCCATACAATCACCCATCCATCCCGGCGCGGCCACCGTGCAGGGAGAGCCCGAAGCAGGAGGCGGGGGGCGGGGAGGGGGCGTCCACAGCTGTCCCCAGCAGCCCCCCTCCCGGACAGCTGGGCACTGGACCCTGAGTGTGGGGGTGGGGGGCGAGCAAGGCAACGGGAAACTCCCCGAGGGGCTTCTAAAGCCACCGGGAGCACCATCCCTGTTCCCAAATCCAGAAGTCTCAAGAGTCCCCGCCCCAAACCAGGGGCAGAGGAAGGTACAAGTCCTCCCGCCCCATCCCCTAGGGCGCGGGGACGCCGAGGGGCCAGAGCCTGGGAGGGGGCGCGGAGGGCTCCCGGCACCAGCAGTCCCCGCGCCGCCTCCTCCGGGAAGCCCTCCGGACACGCCCCCACGCGCCGCACCGGCTCCGAGGGGACACCTCGGCCGCCATCGCGCTCCCAGCGCGGACTCGCCCCCAGCCGGGACCCCCGCCGCCCTCGCCGACTGCTCCCGCTTCCAGCCCGGCCGGCGAGGGCGGGCGGGCCCCGGGCCCCGGCGGAAGGGGGCTGACCCGGGCCGGGGGCGCCCCGGCGGGGGTGGGGGCGGGGCGGGGCCACGTGGGGGGCGGCGGGGAGGGGACCCGCGGCCGCGCTACCTGTTGATCTTGTGCGCGAAGGCGCGGCGCTCGGCGACAGCCATGGCAGCCCCGCGCCCGGGCCCCGCCGCGACGACCGCCGCCACCGCCGCCACCTCCCGGCTCTGGGCGGCCCGGGCTGGGCGGGGCCGGCGCCGGGGGCGGGGCCCTTCCGGGTGTCCCGGGAGCTCCGTGCTGCCCCTGCCGGCCGGAGGGGCCACCTCGGCGCGCATCGGGGCCAGGCCGGGGAAACTGAGGCTCAGAGGAGGGGGGCGCACGAGGCGGGTAGGGAGGGAGGGAAGGGGCGGAGTGGGGAGCGCTCTTTCTGCCCTCTGAGCCCTGGCCGGGAAACAACAACAACGTCCACGCAGCTAATAACCATAACCACAGGTGTCATCGCTAGTGGGCATGGCCCTGTGGTTCACACAGGAGGAAGGAGCTAGTGCTCTCCGCCGTTTCACAGATTTGTAAACTGAGGCACAGCGCTGTTCAGGCGCAGTGACTCACAGGGGTCTCCGGGGCCTCCACGGGATGTGTCCCCCACCTTCCTCCAAGCCCAGTCTGGAGTGGGGGAAGCAGAGGGGTCCAGCTGGGGTCTGGGGTGTCAGGACATGTGACCCGACCCCTCCCCCACCCCGCCGCCCCAGGACCTGGCTGGGGGACCCGAGTAAGCCAGTCCGGCAGCCTGGCCCGCCCAGCCGCCTCCACAGGAAGGAAGATGCGGGGGTGTCTTGGTTAATTTGTGGTCTCAAATCTCTCCCCAACAGCCGCGCTCCCAGCCCTGCTGTGGCATTTTTGGAGAATTCTCTAGCCCCCACTCCTGGATGTGCCTCACCCTTTCCCACTTCCACGCTGCTGGATGGGCAAGTCCCTTCTCCTGGCTGGCCCTTCTTGTTCTGGTCACCAAATGTCCTAGGGAGGATGTGATGCTCAGTAATGCCAGGACATGGCTGTGCCTCAGGGCCTTTGCACATGCTGTTCTCTTTACTGTGTACGGGTGCTGGCATTATAGCCTCTATTTACAGATGGGGAAACTGAGGCCCGCAGAGACAGGGTGACTTTTCCCAGTTGCCTAGTGAATCAGTGTCAGATCCTGAGCCCCCAGGAAGGAGAACTGGGTCGTGGGACGACCCCCAAACCCTGCCATTTAGGCCCAGGATAGCACCGGGGCTAGTGAGGCCACAGAAAGCCTGTTCACAGCCTGGCATGTGACATGTGCACGCGTGTGTCAGCAGCCCACGTGCTTGCTTGTCCCGAGCGGTCCAGCCACTTTGGCGTGGGAGAAGCCAGGTGTGACTCCACCCATCATGCCCTGCTATGCCCCACCTGGTGTCACCCTGCAGTCTCCTGAGTGAAGTTGCTGCCTCGCCACTCAGGCTGCTGGGAGCCAGGCTGGGCAGGAAACATGGACATGACCCTCCTCTGTGCAGAACCTTCCGTGGCTCCCACCTCACTCAGGGTAAAAAGCCAAAGTCCTCCTACAGCCCACAAGGTCCCACATAATCTGCCTCCATTGCCTCCCTTCCCTGCCTCCTCCCTCTCCCCAATCAATCATTCCATTCCAGCCACCGCCCAACCTGAACGTGCCTCTAAATGCCAGGACATAGCTCCACCTCAGGGCCTTTGCACATGCTGCTCCCGTTCCCATACATGGATGCTGGCATTAGGCCCCTTTTACAGATGAAGAAACTGAGGAAAAACGAGAGAGACTTGCCCTATTTGCCTAGGAAATTAGTGTCAGATCCAAGATTGGATCCAGGCACCCTGACCCCAAAGCGGTTTTCTCTAAAGACCAGCTGGATCCCAATCCAATCTTGGCTGTGTGACCCCAATTAAATCGCTCAACTTCTCTGAGCCTGTTTCCTGGTCTGCTCCATGTGAGCTTGTGCCCAGTTGCAGCGGGAGACACAGACATCAGAAGGTAGGTCTGGCACCGCAGCAGCGAGCTCTAGGCGCTTGTGGGGGTGGGCTGATGCTTTGCAGAAGCAGCGGGGCTTTGAACCCCTGTGTCGGTGGAATCTCTGCTTCAAAGATCCCTCCAAGCAAAAGCCCTACCCCAGCTGCACGGGGCCCAGTGCCCGCCCCAGGGCCTGCCAGACCTGATTGGTGAGGCTGGTCCTCACCAGTGACTCAGCTGGGCGGGGCAGGGGGTGACCCTGGCAGCTGTTCAAACAGAGGCTGAGCCTGGCGGCAGTGGCGGGGACTTTGGCCTCTTCTGGCTGCGGTGGGGGGAACACGTTGCCATCGCGGGGTGCGAGGCAGCAGCCGGCAGACTAAGGAGGAGGGACGGCACTAACCGGGTGGGCGAGGACTGTGGTGGGGACTTAGCGGGAGGTGAGAAGTCATGGGCTCTGGGCAACTGACTCACCCAAGAGAGCATCTCCTGATTCACCCATGCCGCCGCCCCTGCTGTTCCCTCCCCCTGAAATGCTGTTCCACGCACTCTTCTCTGCCAGACCCCTTCTTCATCCCTTACATCCCAGCTTGTGCGTGTCACAGCTGCCTGTGCATCCCCCATCAAAGCCCTGATCACCCAGTGTCCCCGTTGCCGGGTTACCTCCGTGGGGTCCGTCGGCAGCCGCGCCTAGTTGGTGCTCCATAATTGTCTATTTCTGAGCTCTCTTCTGTTTCCTGATCTGCTGCTCACGCTTGTTCCGGGATCTCGCTATTTGAATTATTGTAGCGTTAGCCTGTGCTTTTGTGTCTTTCTGTCCCCGGGAGCAGCTGCCTGCTGCTTTGCACGGGCTGTACCCTCTGCCTGGAACACTGTGTCCCCCACTCCTTACCCGAGCAGACTCCTATTCGTCCTTCAGCTCTCAAGCCTCGTGGGAAGCCTTCCCTGACTACCTCCCTCCCCTGAAGCTGGGTCAGGGGCTCCTCTGGGCTGTGGTCCCCCCAGCCCCTGGGGCTCTCCCACCTCAGTCCCGATCGTCCTCAGCAATAACCGTCTGGTTCTGTGACATCTGTGTCCCCCACCCGCATGTCAGCTCCGTAAGGGCAGGCATTTTCCATCTGCTTTATTCATGGTTGTGTCCCCAGTACCCAGCACAGGGCTGTGCATACTGTAGGTGCTCAATAAGGGAATGAATGAGCCTGAGGAGTACGGGGTCCACGGACAGGGGAGCCTGCTGCCTCCCCGCCTCCTGGTGCCTACTGTTGCTGCAAGTAGGGATTGAAAGTCACCATTCTACAGGTGTGGGAAGTTGCGGCGGAGAGAGGGACAGACACCGGCCTCAAGTCACACAGCGTTTGAGTCCTAAGACTCGAAGCCACGTCTGTCATCTTCAGGGAACTCTCTCCCCTGGTTCTTCAGATGCATTTGGCAATTTGGTGAATTGCTTGGTGAATGAATGAATGAATGAATGAATGGGTGTCCTGCAGTTGGTGGTAAAATCAGAGTAGCAACAGTCACGGGCAGGACATAGAGTCCAGAGAGACCCAGATGCAAGTCCTGGCTTCACCAAAGCCAGACTGCGTGACCTGGGATCTCTCAGGGCCTCGGTGACCGCATCTGTGAAATGGGCGTAGTAACCTCAGGGCTGGCCCTACAGGCCGGTGATGGTCCCCATCTGCTGTGAGATGTCAGCAGGAGAACACAAAACCCAGGGAGATGCTGTCTCGTCGGATTGTTTTTCCTGCTGCTTCCGGAGCCAGAGAAGGAAGCTGGAAGCCGGTGTCCCTGCCTGCCTCTGGGAGTTTAAGTCACAAAGACAAAGGCTGGCTCTAGGGAGGCCAGAGGGGCAGGCCACAGGCTTCCTGTTGTTCTTTGAACAGATGGCCCAGCCACCGGATGCTTGTCTGTCTCGAAGCTTGTGCATCTCCCTGGAATTCCCTTCTTATTCCTCTCAGTGTCACCTCTGTGTTTTTTTTTTTTAGAGATAAGGTCTTTCTCTATCACCCAGGCTGGAGTGCAGTGACGTCATCATAGCTCACAGCAGCCTCGAACTCCTGGGCTCAAGCGATCCTCCTGCCTCAGCCTCCCGAGTCGCTTGGACTACAGGCACATGGCAGCACACTGGCTAATTTTTAACTTTGTTAAAGAGACAGGGTCTTGCCATATTGCCCAGGCTGGTCTCGAACTCCTGGCCTCAAGCCATCCTCCTGCCTTGGCCTCCCAGAGTCCTGGGATTACAGGCGTGAGCCACTGCGTGCATCCTACCTC
>NW_012140969.1:2400345-2400885 GCF_000956105.1 Propithecus coquereli
GCCTCCCAAAATGCTAGGATTACAGGCGTGAGCCGCCACGCCCGGCCCCTGCTGACACCTTGATCTTGGACTTCCAGACTCCAGAATTTGGAGACGTTAACATTGCCGTCGTGTAAGCCACCCAGCGTGTGTCGCGTCGTCCTGGCCGCCCTAGCAAACTCATACACATCCGCTCTTCTCATCTGGTACTTCCTGGGGTCACCTCCCAGACCAAGGACTTATACTTAATTCCTTGTCACAGCGGTGGCTTCTGGGGAACCAAGACTGAGACGAAGCCACCGCAGGCTGCAGGAGGTGACATGCGGAAAGCAGAGCGTCTCAGAGGAACATGGCCACACAGAGGAGGGAGAGGAGTGGCCCCAGGGAGGTGCAGCCAGACCTCAAAGTGACGGGAGCCATGTATTTGCTCCAAACACCCGTGAGAGGAAACTTCCAACGTGGCGGCGGCGGCGGTGGCGGGGAAACCCCACCATGGGAACATCCTCTGCGGTTTCAAGCCACAAAAGAAAGTCGTAGCCCATCTTTCCGAGGCCGCGGAGG
>NW_012140969.1:2404450-2425945 GCF_000956105.1 Propithecus coquereli
CTCAAACTCCTGGGCTCAAGCGATCCTCCTGCCTCAGCCTCCCAGGTAGCTGGGACTACAGGCATGCGCCACCATGCCCAGCTAATTTTTTCTATTTTTAGTTGTTTGGCCAATTTCTTTCTATTTTTAGTAGAGACAGGGTCTTGTTCTTGCTCAGGCTGGTCTCGAACTCCTGAGCTCAAAATGATCCGCCTGCCTCGGCCTCCCAGAGTGCTAGGATTACAGGCGTGAGCCACCGCGCCCGGGGAAGGTCTGGCTTCTGAATGTGGCACCTGCGTTTGCAGAGTCCTTGCCTGGTGAAGGCCTGAGGGCTTCCAGGTCCAAGGAACAAGGGGATGTTATGGACTGAATGTTTGTGTCCCCTGCAAAATCCGTACGTTGAAATCCTAAACCCCAAGTTGACAGTATTAGGAGGTGGGGCCTCTAGGAGGTGATTAGGTCATGAGGGTGGGGCCCCCATAAATGGGATTCGTACCCTTGTGAAAGAGGCCCCGAGAGCTGCCTCACTCCTTCAGCAAGAAGACGAGTGTCTATGAACCAGGAAGTGAGTCCTCACCAGACGCCAAATCTGCCGGCGCCTTGACTTTGGACTCCCCGGCTTCCAAAATTGTGAGAAAGAAGTGCTTACTGTTTAAGCCACCCGGTCTATAGCATTTTTGTTATAGCCACCCAAGCCGCTGTAACACAAGGCGGATGACACCGGAGTCCACCAACAGTGGACCAGGCTGCTTTGACAGGTGGTGAGATTCCCATCATCTGATGTTCTCAGAAAGAAGCTGGGTCTGATATTGTAATTGTCTGGCCGGGCATGGTGGCTCACGCCTGTAATCCCAGCATTTGGGGAGGCTGAGGTGGGAGGATCACTTGAGGCCAGGAGTTTGAGACCAGCCTGGGCAACATGGCAAGACCCTGTCTCTACAAAAGACAGAAAAATTAGCCGGGTGCGGTGACGCATGCTGGTGGTCCCAGCTACTCAGGAGGCTGAGGCAGGAGAATCGCTTGAGCCCAGGGGTTTGAGGTTGCTGTGAGCTAGGATGATGCTACTGCACTCTGGTCTGGGCAACAGAGCGAGACCCTATCTCAAAAAGTAAATAAAATAAAAAGTAATAATTTACACATGTGAATCGCTAGAATATCTGTGCTCAGGACGGCAGGGACAACATCTGCTTGTCTATCCCAGTGGTTGGCATACACTGGGTGCCTCTGCTCCGGGCTGTGTGGCCTGGGACACAGGGGCTTCTCCCTCTGAGCCTCGAGTCTCTCATCTGCAAAATGGGTATCCCGATAGCGCCTACCTCAGAGGATAAGACAGACCATTCCAGACCATTTCAGCACCTGGCACACAGTCAGGGCTCCAAGAAATTCATACACTGACTCACCCAGATCTTTTAAAAGAAAGTCACAGAAAACAGTCTGAACGCAGCCTGCAAGGAAAATTCCTGTGCTGGGTGGAATCGTTTTTCATGACCCCTGAGGACCTGGCTACGTTTCAGGTCAGAACTGTGTTTTGTTTCTCTAAATTGTCTCTCACTTGCCCCGGTCCAAGATGAGGTCCTGGTTCCCCGTGTCCCCGCAGGGCTCTCAGCAAGGAGCATCTGCTGAGATATTAACAGAACCCTCCCAAGAATGCAGAGACTTTGGCTGAAAACAGCACTTAGAATTCAGTTTGGGTTCCTGCCCCAGGTCACCTTTTAAAAACAGTCGTAACATCGCTCCATTTTCTTAACAACATTTTTTTCTGAGTACCAAAGGGATATATGCTCGTTAGAAACAATTTGTGAAAATTTTCAGAAAAGCTCAGATGAGAGAAAAAAAATCACCCAAAACCCAGACACGCTGGTGTTTTTGTGGATTTCCTTCCTGTTATTTTTCTGTTTGCAACAGGTATCTGTGCTAGTTTTTCAACAAGGTGGGATTGTTGGGAATGTACAACTTTGGAAACTGTGGTGTCCACTTAGCAACATATTGGGATGGGTTTTTTTTGGTTTGGTTTGGTTTTTGAGACAGAGTCTGGCTGTGTTTTGCCTGGGCTAGAGTGCTGTGGCATCAGCCTAGCTCACGGCAACCTCAAACTCCTGGGCACGAATTTTTAAATTTTTTTTTTTTAGAGATGGGATCTTGCTATGTTGCCCAGGCTGGTCTTGAATTCCTGGACTCAAGCAATCCTCCTGCCTCAGCCTCCCAAGTTGCTGGGACTACAGGTGAGCACCACCACACCTGCCTAATTTTTTCTATTTTTAGTAGAGACGGGGGTCTCACTCTTGCTCAGGCTGGTCTCGAGCTCCTGGCCTCAAGTGATCCTCCTGCCTCAGCCTTCCAGAGCACTGGGATTACAGGTGTGAGCCATCGTGCTGGCTTCAGATCGTTTTTCCACACCACTGAATCTTCAAGATTGGGGCAGATTCCATATTGTAAAATAAGAAAGATTGTATGTAAGTAAGTGTGGTTAAAAGACAGAACAGGTGTGTACCAAAGCATCTATGTGGTAGGTAAGACTGATGCCCTGGGTTTGAATTCTGACCATACCACTTACTTCCTCTGTGACCTTGGACAGGTGTTTTAACCTTCATGCCTCAGTTTCTTCATCTGTAAAGTGGGGATAATCATGGCACCCATTTTATTGGATTATCACGAGGGTAGATTGATACTTATGAGCTGCTTGGGACAGTGCCCAGCTCATAATGAAAGCTCAAAAAATGTTAGTTACTGTACTGTTATTACAATTGTCCTTGTTGTTAGTGTTGAACCATAAATCCATGGCCTACGTGACCTTCTGGTCTTTTTTCTTTGGGGATACATTTTTTATTTTATTTTTAAATTTATTTTTATTTTGTTGAGATAAGGTCTTGCTCTGTTACCCAGGTTAGAGGGCAGTGGTGTCATCACAGCTCACTGCAGCCTCCAACTCCTGGGCTCAAGGGATTCTCCTGCCTCAGGCTCCCAAGTAGCTGGGACTACAAGCACACCCAGCTAATTTTTCTGTTTGTTGAAGAGATGGGTCTCCCTCTTGCTCAGGCTGGTCTCAAACTCCTGGCGTCAAGCGATCCTCCCGCCTCGGCCTCCCAAAGTGCTGGGATTACAGGTGTGAGCCTCCAAGCTCACCCAAGGGTGTCTATTTAAAAGGGCAGTCACAGAAGGCTTCCCAGAGGAGGTGGCGTTGGAACACGGACAGAGAGCACCGTGTGCAGAGATCTGGAAACGAGTTCCAGGCTGAGGAAGTGGTGCAAAGGCACGACCCCGGCGTGTTTGAGGAGCAGGGAGGAGGCCGGTGTGGCAGAAAGAGTGTTGGAGGGTCACAGCTGGAGGAGGTGAGAGCTGAGAGGTGAAGGGGCAGATCTTGCAGGGCCTTCTGGACCGCAGGGAGTACTTTGGCTCAGAACCCATGGAGTGATCTGAGCAGAGGAGGGTGGATTGGATTATGGATCGGATTGCAAATTACTCGGGTGTATACTGGCGCCCCCTGGTGGCCGATGATTGGATTGGAAATGACCGACTTGTACACTGGCGCCCTCTGGTGGCTGTAGGGAGAACGGACTTTGGGGGGAAGGATGGGAGCCGGGAGGCAGAGGCTGCGGGGAGGTGGTTGCCCTGGTCCCGGGGAGGGGGCGATGGTGACGGCTGGACCCGGAAGGTGGTGGAAAGTGGTTAGCCTCAAGAAATCCTCCCGCCTCACCCTTCCCAGTAGCTGAGACTACAGGAGTGCGCCACCACACCCAGCTAATTTTTAAATTTCTTGTAGAGACAGGGTCTTGCTGTGTTGCCCAGGTTGGTCTCGAATTCCTGGCCTTAAGTGATCCTTCCGCCTCGGCCTCCCAAAGTGCTGGGATTACAGGCATGAGTCACTGCGCCCGGCCCATTCTTATTCTTAAGGAAGAAAAGGTCCCCTTCTCTGGATGTGGACCCTTTTCTCAAACCTTATGCTGTATTTCTCAGCCCCACAGGCAGCTGGAATATATGCCCACGCCCACCCACTGTTCCCTGTCTGTGTGGGTTTTCTCAGGCTTCCAGGAAAAATCACACAAGCTCAGTGGCTTCACACAACAGGAATTTATTCTTCTGGAGGCCAGAATTCTGAAGTCAGGGTGTCATCAGGCCCGTGCTACCCCTGAAGTGTGTAGGGGAGGATCTTTCCTTGACTCTTCCAGCTTCGGGGAGCTCCTGGTGTCCTTGGCTTGTGGCCGCATCACTCCAATTGCTGCCTCTTCCGTCATCTCACGGCCTTCTGCCCTCTGTATCCAAACACCCCTCTCCTGTCTCTTATAGACACCAGATATTGGATTTAGGACCTGCCCACATGTTTTGATCTGGAGATCGTTGACTAACGACATCTGCAAAGACCCGATTTCCAGATAAGGTCACACAGTCTGAAGCCCCTCGTGCACATGGATTTGGGGGGAACACAATTCAACCCGCTACAATGCCCAAGGCAGTCAGAGCTGGAGATGGAATTAAGCAGCAGTTGCAGGAACAGAAGCAGGTGCTGACTTGGGTCGTTTCCCTGTTTTCCCACCAGGAGGTCGTCTGCTGCTTTTACAGTATTTATTTATTTATTTTTATGGTGGCAAAATACACGTAACGGAATTTTCACCATTTAAAGGGTGCAGTTCAGGGGCATTAAGTACATTCACATTGTTGTGCAGCCACCAGCAAACATCCGTCTCCAGCAGTTTTGCAGCTTGCACATCTGTCCCCGTGGAACGTTCACTCCGCATCTCCCCCTCCCTGGCCCCTGCCACTGACCACTCCACTTCCTGTCTCTATAAATCTGATGACTTTAGGGACCTCATATAAGTGGGATCTTACAGTACGTGTCATTTTACGACTGGTTGATATAGGCTGAGTTTTGTTTCTCCTCCCCCAACTCATATGCTGAAGTTCTAACCCCCACTACCTTAGAATGTGGCTGTATTTGGAGACAAGGGTCTTTAAAGACTTAACTAAGGTTAAATGAGGTCAGTGGGGAGTGGCCTTAATCCAATACGATTGGTGTCCTTTTTAAAAAAGTTATTTATTTATTGAGACAGAGTCTTGCTCTGTTGCCCGGGCTGAGTGCTGTGGCATCAGCCTAGCTCACAGCAACTTCAAACTCCTCAGCTCAAGTGATCCTCCTGCCTCAGCCTCCCAACTAGTTGGGACTACAGGTGTGAGCCACCAAGTCCAGTTAATTTTTTCTATTTTTAGTTGCCTGGCTAATTTCTTTCTATTTTTTAGTAGAAACGGAGTTCTCGCTCTTGCTCAGGCTGATCTCAAACTCCTGACCTCAAGTGATCCTCCCACCTCAGCCTCCCAGAATGCTAGGATTACAGGTGTGAGCCGCTGCTGCTGGTCTTGGTGTTATCGATGCTTTTCGTTAAGAGTGCCACATTCATTTTCTCAGCTGGTTGGAATAATCTCGTACCTACCTAACTAGTTCCTTTTGAAGGGCATTTAGGTTGTTTCCAATCATTCACCAACTCAAACTAGGCTTAAGAGCAGGTGTTGAGATTGTCTCAGCTGAAGATGGGATGGGTGTGGGCGTGGGTCGCAAGATTGTCTTAGCTGAAGATGAAATGAATCAGAGCCTTTAAAAGCTGTGTACTTCTGCTCAGAAGCAGAATGTTGGTACTTTGAGATGGGAGTCTGCCAACTTCCTCATTTGCCAGAGAATTAATAAACTCCTCTTTCCTTCCCCTCAAAAAAAAAAAAAAAAAAAAGCAGTTGTAGGCAAAACTACGTCCTGCACAAAAACATTTTGTAAATAACATTTTATTGCCGCACACCTACTTCTGTTCCTTTACATATATCTACATATTGTCCATTTACATATTTTCTGTGGCTACAATAGCAGAGTGCCAAGAGCAGTGATATGGTCTGCAAAGTCCTCTAGTGCTTTCCAGGAAAAGTTTGCCAACTCCTGGCCTGTACGTGTTTGGATAAATCTGTAGTGGAATTTTCTAGAAGAAGAAATGCTCCACTCCCCCAAGCTTTAAAAAGTCCCATTTGTACTTGTTGCAGGTCCCTCCTGAGATATCAGAGGTGCAAAATCTCCGAAAGCTATTTATGAGCTTTTTAGTGTGTTTAACCGAGAGCCTTGAGGAATGGGAGGTGGAAACAGTCTTGGCTGTTCTGGGATCAGCTGCCCAGTGAAGAGAAGAAATCATAGCCTGAGACCCACATGTTAACAAGAGCAGATGCCCCCTCAAATGTCACCTGCACGCCCTGGACTGGTGGCCCCTTGCTCCTGCCTGAGCCTTCATCAGCAACTCCCACCTCTGAACCCTACAGGGCCAACACCCCTGACACCCTCTGTTCTGTTTGTCTGCCTTGGCATACCTTGTGGCTAGGTATTTTGAATATCATCAACAAAGTCTTCTTGCTCCTTAATTTCACTCCCCTCCTTTCCAAAATCTAAGACACTGCTGGGCCGAAGGGGCGGAAATTCCAGATCTTTAAGTAGTAACAAAGAGAACCTGGGAAAGCTGTGTGTGTCCCTACTGGACAGTACCTCCCTGTCACCCCTCAATGACTCTCAACCCACAGCTCCTCAGCACACAGGGAATGAAGGGTCAACAAGTCTGAATGTGAACCTGGGGAAACAAATGGAATTTTAAAAATAATCTAGCCAAACAAAAAAATCCCTAATGGTGGAAATGCTGTTTGCTTCCATTTCATTTGATAACAATGATTACCATCATGATCCTTTACTATCTCATCAATAATTTCAGCCCCTGATGCTGCAACCTGGTGACACTTCCGTGCCCATCCCCATGAAGGCTGAGGTCCATGATGGCCTGGGAAATCCCAGATTGAGTGATTCATACCACGGGTGTGGACCGTCCTCAGCAAGGACAGGTACCTTTTTTGGTGCCCCGGATATTTTTTTGTTGGATGGTGGATTCTGATTTGTCACCCCATTCCCCAGTGTTTGTTACTAAAATGCATTAAACTATAAATGCCCCCTTGTTAGAGGTGAATCCAGGTTTTGTGAGCCCTAAATGCACAAATTTATCTTTGCTGTAACTTTTTTTTAAAGAGACAAAGTCTCGCTATGTTACCCAGGCTGGCCTTGAGCTCCTAGGCTCAAGTGATCTTCCCTTCTCAGTCACTCAAAGTGCTGAGATTACAGACATGAGCCACCGTGCCTGGCCCTTTGCTGCAAATTTTACATGAACAATCAACCAGGTAAACCTGTAGCTGGGCCCCTCTCAGACCTTGGCACACAGGGCCGCGCTTCCACTGACCACCGCCAGGAGGCGCGCGAGGCTGTAGCGGAGGCTTTGTATTTAAGCCGGGCGGGGCGGCCGAGGGGCGGGGCGGCCGAGGGGCGGGGCTCTCCTCAGGCCAATTTCCTCCTGGGGCTTCTCGCCGGTCCACCCTGCCCTCTCTTCCCACCATGCCCGTTTGTATCTGCCACCCCATTTCCCCGCCCTCCTTCACGCCTGTATTCCGTGCTCATTTGTACCTGGGTTTCCATCTCTACCCTCCTTCGCACCCCCAGTTCCTCTGCCTTCTCTTGCGTCCACATTCCCCAGCCCCTCTTTGCACCCTACGTTCCCCCCACGTTCCCCATGCTCTCTTGCACTCCTATTTCCTCGCCCTCCTTTGAGCCCCCCGTTGTCAGGCTTTCAGCCCCTGGCTCCGAGGCTCCGTATTTCGTTTCTTACTTTTTTTTTAAAGACAGGGTCTCGCTCTGTCGCCCAGGCTGGAGTTCAGTGGTACAATCATAGCACCCTGCACCCTCCAACTCCTGGGCTCAAGCGACCCTCCTGCCTCAGCCTCCCAAGTGGCTGGGACTACAGGTGTGAGCCACCCTGCCCGGCCATTGAGGCTCCTTATTTCAAAAGACCTTTTAGAGAGAGGCGTGGAAGGACACACTCCTGGCTGTGAACGGGGCCTGTGGTCTAGGCAGGAGACAGCCACTCCTCCCTGAAGATCTTGCTTAGTTCTACATGTTCCAATAAGCGGGTGATTTGACAAACCTTCATTAAATGAGTTAACGTGTAAGCTGTTTTCTCCCATTTGAGCCTCCCCCAACAAGCCATCCAGGATCTGGACGCAGACACGCCCCAGAGCCCAGGGCTGGACAGAGCTGGGGTAGCGTGGCCCTGGACCAGGTGAGAGTAGGGAGGCAGGGGGCAAGGTGGGCTAGGGGCTGCAGGATTGGGGTCTGGAGGGCTTCAGTGCCCATGTGCAGGTGTTCTATCCTGAAATGCCCACTACATCCGCCATGATCAAGAAAAGCCCCATGACTGACGGCACACAGCTCAGGGACAATCCAGCTGGGAAGGCCTCAGATGGAGAGAGGATGGGCTCTCCACCTCACACATTCCTGCCCTCCTATCAGTCTTGGAGCTTCAAATCCTAGCCTTGGCCCTGCTTCCTGTGTGGCCTTAGGCAGTCCCTTGCCCTCTCTGAGCCCTGTGAGAGGGATAGGCCAAGTGTAGCCTGGGGCTTGGGGGGCCCCAGTGGCTTGTAGCTGGATTCCTGCATCATGTCACCTCCTGATTCATTCATTCCACAATGGCTTCTTAAGTCCATACTGTACCGGGCTTTGGGAACACAGCTGTTAATAGGACAACCCAGGTCTCTGCCCTCTTGGAGTCCCCGGTCTACCTGGGGATATCAACTACGTAGTGAGCACGATGCCCACACTATGCCTGCAGGGCCCTGGTGGCATCTGGGGGTTCCCAGGGCAGCACATCATGCCTTTTCTCCCTCCCTGGTGTGGCCTGTTTGGAGGACGAGGAACTAACCGGGGACAGTTCGGGGCATCTGCTTCCCTGGCACCGTGAGCCCTGCTCCAGCATCCGATTGTGACGTGATAAAGGCTTATGACTGAGGCGGGGCAGCCCCGGGCAATGGCCAGGCAGCCAGGACAGAGAGGGGCAGAGCAGGTCAGCTTCGGTGTCTCTCCCCCAGCCCCCTCTCATCTTGGGGGACAGTAGCCCAGAGGTTTAGGAAGATGCTGACTTAAGTGTCCGGGGCGCCCCAGTATGGCCAACGTGGCTGACATGCACACCCCGTATTCTTCCTTGAAGAAGCTGTTATCTTTATTCAACAGCTTCCTGGCTGTAAGTATGTCACAACCCGGGCCCGGGATGTTGCCGCCCCCTCCTCCACGGATGGCTCCCTGAAAGACAGAAATAAGTTGATCCAAATTGGCATTCAGATCTGTGGTCCTCAGGGAACCCGGAGGGATGTAGGGCAGACAGACAAGGAACGGGTGTAGACTCTGACGGGCCCAGAGGCGGGGAAATCGAGCACAGATGAGTGTGATCTGGGGGACCCCGGGTGGGTGATGGAAGATCTTGGCTCGAAGTCAAATCCTGCAGGAAACCAAGTTGTTTGGGGGCCACAGGAGGGAGTGGTTCTTCTCTTGATCTTTTAAATTTTTCAGAACGCTTTTTTCTTACTCTAAAAGTAGCCTGCAATGTACATTGTTAAAGAAGTAATTGTCTTCATTGTAGCACAGAGTAAGGAAAAGCTGTCGGGGGAGAGAATGAAATTGAACATCACCCTTGTCTCATCGCCTGTATTGTAACATTTTGATGGAATTCAATGAGACAGTGCATTTAAAGGGCTTGGACCTGTCACGAGGTACTTGCTCAATAAATATCGTCATCACTGCCATCATCATCATCCTTATATCCTTCCAGACTTTTCTATGTATCTTTTAAAATTTTTTTTGAATATTAATATACATTCAATTTCTTTCTCTTTTTTGGGTCCACCTATCACCATACTATCCATATATCTTTTAAAAAACAGCAGAACATCAAAGACTTCATGTCTTCGACTCAAAAAAAAAAAAAAGCAGAACAAACGCTTTTGCTTCACAATCGACTTTTTAAAAAAATGTGTTGAGGCATTAAAAACATCTTTCTGTTATGGAGTAAACATTCTCCTACAAGAGGTGTCAGCAAACTGCAGCCTTGCCTGAGTTATAAGCACAGTGTGATTGGAACACAGCCAAGCCCATTTCTTTGCAGGTGGTGTACAACTGTTTTCGAGCTACACCAGCAGGATGGAGTAGTTTCTACAGATGCCTTATGACCCCCAAAGGCCCCAGTATGTGGAGTTTTTCAGAAAAAACAATTTGCCAATCCCTGTCCTGCAACACCATTTTATTTATTTAATTTAATTTATTTATTTATTATTATTTTTTTTTGAGACAGAGTCTCACTGTGTTGCCCAGGCTAGAGTGCCGTGGCGTCATCCTAGCTCAGAGCAACCTCTAACTCCTGGGCTCAAGTGATCCTCCTGCCTCAGCCTCCCGAGTAGCTGGGACTACAGGCATGCGCCACCATGCCTGGCTAATTTTTTCTATATATTTTTAGTTGTCCAATTAATTTCTTTCTAATTTTAGTAGAGATGGGGTCTCACTCTTGCTCAGGCTGTTTTCGAACTCTTGAGCTCCAACAATCCACCCGTCTTGGCCTCCCAGAGAGCTAGGATTACAGGCATGAGGCACCGCGCCTGGCCTAACAGATACTTTTTTCTTTTAAATTTTCTGATTTCTGTTCTAAAGGTGTCTGGCATTGTCCTCATTGGCCTGGGCATCAATGCCAAGTGTGGAGGGGCCACTCTGACCAGGGTCCTCGGATTGTCCTCTGCATACCTGCTTCACGTGGGCTGCCTGTGCTTGGTCCTGGGGTGCGCCATGATTCTGCTGAGCTGTGCCGGGTGGTATGGGATGACCAAAGAAAGCAGAGGCATTCTCTTGTTTGTAAGTTGGATCTGCACACAGACCCCAAAACTGCCCCCCGCCACGGACAAATCCTTCATTGCACGTGTTGCAAACAACATTGCTTGGTGTCCCCTATTTTAACTGTGTTTAGGGTGTTTTGTGTGATGGAAACAGATGTATCCATCTTTTCCTTTATGATGTATCTTTTTTAGAACCCCTCCCACCCACAAGGTCATAAATTATATTCTTGTAGGTTTGTATCCCGTGATTTTAAATCTTGCTTTCTTGCTTTTAGCTCTTTAGCATTTGTTAGGATCTAACTGTGTGTGTGGTGTGAGGTAGGGGTCTGATTTGATTTGTTTTTTTTCCCAATTGGGTGCCATACTGTTGTATTTATTGAGGGACCCATTCAGTTTTCCTTTGTCACACTAAATTTCCACTATGCTTTGGTCTGTCCCGCGTGCACTGTTCTGGTCCATTGTCCCATGTGTCTGGTCTGTCCTTTGCTGACACAACACTGTTGTCATTGCCATACATGTTCAAGCACATGGCGTATGAATATGTCAAGCACAATCATGCAATGGCATGCCACAGAGTTCATGTGTCTCACTCATTGTCATATGCAGCCTTGGTAACATCTCCCCCAAAGCCCAGCTGTCATCTTCCTGACTCCCAGCTCCATCTCTGTTAGACTGGCCCCTTAGAATCTTGCTTAAGTGGACCCTCCCACCCCAGGTTTAATCTGGCTCCAGGATCTTGTCTTCCTTCCCTCACTGTGTTGCTGCAAAACTCTGGCTGTTTCAGTTTGGGGGTTTCAGGGAGACCCTTACTCTAGTCATTTTCCAGAACATGGGTATCCCGATTGTTAAAGTCACCCCTTCCCCATCCTTCTCCCCCTGGAAGTTCCATCGTCTCTTGTTTTCTTTCTTAATTACTTCATTCAACAAAGACTCATTGAACACGCCCACCTGCAATACTCCATTCTAGCTTCAACCTGCTGCAGGCTGTATTTCATCTCCCTGTCATTTAATTTGGAGGAATCCAAGAATCCTCTCTCGCACACCACGCCCAATCCAGCCACAAATTCCATTGGCTTTGCCCGCAGTGTCTGTTCCTCTAAAGCCCCCGAGAGACTTCACTCAGGAAAGCAAAGCCTTGTTTTTTGAGACAGAGTCTTGCTCTGTTGCTCTCTTGCCCAGGGTGGAGCGCCGTGGCATCACCCTAGCTCACAGCAACCTCAAAGTCCTGGTCTCAAGCGATCCTCCTGCCTCAGCCTCCCCAGTAGCTGGGACTACAGGCTCAGTGCCACCAAGTCTGGCTAATTTTTCTATTTTTTGTGGAGACAGAGTCTCACTCTGTCTGCTCAGGCTGATTTCGAACTCCTGGGCTCAAGCAATCCTCCTGCCTCGGCCTCCCAGAGTGCTGGGATTACAGGAATGAGCCAAGCAAAGTCTTTTTGGTAGTATTGGGAGCCCCAGAGAGTTGTGAGCAGAGGAGGGACGTGCCCTGACTCTGCTGCTCACATGCGCCCTCTGGTGGCCATGAGGGGAACAGCGTGTGCGGAACGAGGGGACCGGACCCAGCTGGGCCGGTGATGTCCCAGCATGAGAAGTGGACACAGATTCAGAGGGTAGATCCTGCAGATGGAGCCCATAGGACTTGCTGACGCCTGAATGTCTGATCTCTGGACGCCTCAGTCACCCAGAGACAGGGAGACATTCATCCTCACCGTCTGTCACATGAACCATCAGTTTGGGTTCCTCACGACTGCTAAACCCTGCACCCACGTATGCCCTGCGGGGAGCCCGGGCGTGCATCCACTGCGCTTTCCTGTTTCTCCTTGTCAATGCCAGCTAAGCCCAGGCACTGGCCAGTCTAGCGACTCAAAGCCTGAATTAGCTGGTCCCACGTGCACATTATACAGATGGGGAAACTGAGGCCCACAGAGTGAAGCTGCTTCTCCACGATGTGTCGCTGCAACACCTCCCCTCTGCTGGCCAATTCCCCATGGCTCTGCCCCATGCATGTGAATTGCATTCGAAAAATAAGCCAGGGAACGTTACGTGCCCCCCCCCCGCACCCACCCACCAGCTGCCGGCATCTCCCGTTCAATCCCTGTCTGAGGCTCGTCGTCCTTGCTGTCCTCCCCATCGCCCCTCCTGCGTCTCCACCAGCCCCTGCTCTCTTAGTCCCTCGAGGTCCCCTCTCAGGCTGCCAGAAATGGGGGCCCAGCCTGCAGGTCCTCAAAGCACTCTTGAGTTCCCGAAGTGCAGGAAAGCGCCTCTTGGGAGAAATAGAAACCAACAGCCCCCCACCTTCCAACCCCAGGCGTGAGTTTCTTTCAAACTGGAGAGGCCCCAGGGAGGCCTGGGGCAGGGGGCGGAGGGACAGGCACACCCCCTTGCCCCCCCCCACGGTGCGAGGCAGGGAGGCGGCTGAGCAGGCTCCCATCCCCCGCTGTCCCCCTCTGTGCCTTCCAGTGCTTCCTCGTCATGGTTGTCATCCTCATTCTGGAACTCGCATCCGCCACAGTGGTCCTTCTGTTCTTCCCGATTGTAAGTACGCTGTTTCCCCCACTTGGCATTAGAAAGAAACAGAGTCACTAGGAGTCACCCCTCCCCTCTGGAGGCACCCGCGCTCCATGCTCACTTGTAGGGGGTCCGGTGATGGAGGGACCCACAGGTCCCAAGATGCCACGTGCCACCAGAGGTGAAGTGAAAAGCTGAAAACCTCCGACTTCCCTCTAAGGCCTCAAAAACCCTGTGGGCTTCGTTGAGGGCCGTGTCTCCTGCCTTTCTGGCGGGGAGAAGCGGAGGTGATCGGAAAAGTGCGCACGTTGCACGCTTTTTTTGAAGCATATGCAGCCTAGAGGGGCTATTTAGCAAAATCCACCCAAACGACAAAAGCTTGAGCGCTTTGGCCTGGCAGTCCCATGCCTGGGAATTATCCAAAGGTTGACTTGCTGTCGTGCAGAATGGATTCTCGCCGGGGTGTGCAAAAGATCGCAAACAGCTTAGTGCGCGTGTTTAAGTGAGTTGTGACACACCCGCACAACGGAGTCCTGTACACCCGGACACAGGGAAGGGGGCGGCTCTCTGGGCCCCAGATGGAATGTTCTCCAGATTAGAGCGCTGATCTCATCAGCGTCTCCCCAGACTCTGACCCTGAAGCAAGAATTCAAAGGCACGGGGTTGATCTGGAAGGTGACCCCAGGAAGTGTTACATCCGAACCGAACAGAAGTGGGGCAGAAAAGGGCAGGCAGCCCAATAAAGGTGACCCCATGAGCCACCAAGCTCGGTCCTGTTGGGGACATCTGGGACACAGCATAGAACACGCATCTAAGTTGTTCCACTCTAGGGGGGAGGGAGCTGGGGTATTGATCCGCAAACGCCCACCGGCCACTGATTGAGGGCTGCTCCCGGGGCACGCGCGGGCTCAGAGGCCGGGGACCTCTCTCTTGCTGTCAGTGTGGCCAGTGGGCACAGAACTCGTAAGGGCCCTGGGGCTACAGGCAGGGCACCAACAGCACCTGCTACTCCTGTTGCCACAGCCAGCTGCGGGACAATGAGCGCAGTATAAAACAAGGAGAAAAAAGACTGCGAATATACTTCGCTTTGACACACATAGAACATGTCTTTGGGGACACAGGAAACAGTGACAGTCATCCGCACGGAGTGGGAGGAACTTTTTGGCTGGGAGAAACAGGTGGGAGGGAGACTTTTCATGGTCTAACCTGCTGTGCTTTGTTCATTTCGAACCACGTGACTCTATCACCTCTTTGCAGGGGGTGAGGTGGGGGCGGGGAGACTTTTGAAAACCTTTATTTAAAAAATAGAAAATTGAGTTTGCCCCTTATGCGTAGAGAGAGATCGAGTTGGTGGAGGTGATGTTCGATTCTTTTCATGGAGTTAGAGCCAGATCGGGGGCGGAACAGGCTGCGGGCGGTTGGAAAGAGCACATGATTCAGATGCGTTTGCCATGGGTACAACCAGATGCGCTTGGCTCAAGACCCGCGTTCTTCCCCGTTTCCATTGCTTGGGGGCTGCGGGAGCTGGAACGTGGCCTCCTCTAGGGCAGACCCGGTGAGCTAAGGGCGGGAACAGTGAAGGAAGCAGAAGGGGAGCCCCCACCTCCCTGCTCTGTCCCCAAGAACCTCCGCCAAGTGATCGCCCTTGCTATTTGGGTGCTAACCGCTTCGTGTCTCATCTGTGAGGTTCGCGACGTGACCTTGGAGCACACCTTCGTGACCCTGAGGAAGAATTACAGAGGATACAACGAACCAGACGACTATTCCACGGAATGGAACTTTGTCATGGAGAAGGTGAGCCTCACTTTCAAAAAAAAAAAAAAAATTGGGGGGAAATATACACAACATGAAATTGACCTTTACAATTTTTTTTTAAATTTTAGAGACAGGGTCTCACTCTGTTGCCCAGGCTGGAGTACAGTGGTGTGATCATAGCTCACTGCAGCCTCCAACTCCTGGGCTCAAGCGATCCTCCTGCCTCAGCCTCCCGAGTAGCTGGGACTATAGGTGCGCACCAGCAAGTCTGGCTAATTTAAAAAAAAAATTTTTTTTTTTTTTTTAGAAATGGGGTCTTGCTGTGTTGTCCAGGCTGGTCTCGAAATCCCAGCCTCAAGCGATCTTCCCACCTCAGCCTCCCAAAGTGCTGGGATTACAGGAACGAGCCACCATGCTTGGCCAGGACTTCCTTCCTTTTTAAGGCTGAATAATATTCCATCGTGTGGACACACTACATTCTGTCCTTGCGTTCTTACATCAGTAAGAATGATGCTTATTCCTTTTGGCTGTTGTGCACAGCGTTGCTATGAACACAGGGGTGCCAATATCTGCCTGAGTCCCTGCTTTCACTTCTTTTGGGTATATACCCAGAAGTGGATTTGCTGGGTTATATGGTAATTCTATGCGAAATATTTTAAGGCACTGCTAGACCCTTTCCCTGGTGGCCGCACCATTTTCCACTCCCACCAGCAATGCACAAAGCCTCAAATTCCTCCTTCTCCTCGCCAACACTTGTCATTTTCTGGTGTTTTTGTTCATCGCCATTCTAACGGGTGTGAGATGGTGAGACTCCCATCTTGACCCTTGGCGTTGAAGGAACAAGACTGGCCTCAAGGTGTCATCCTAGCTTTCAGGGCAGATGGTTGTGGACAGCCAGGGAGGCTTTGGAAGGGAAATGCCATGGTCTGCTTCTGGGAGCGTTTCACATCTGAGTTGTGGGTCAGGCGCTGCTGCAGGGTCATGGCCAGGCTTTGGAAGGGACATGGGATGCGAATGATGCTTGTCTGCATGATGGATTTGGCTTCTTAAGCTGGAGATGGCAGAGCATGTCTCTCGTTCATTCATAGAGCCCTTCAACTAATATTTATTGAGCACTTACTATGTGCCAAGCACTGTCGGGGCTCTCGGGCCACATTAGAGCGCACAAAAAATACTTGCTCTTCTGGTAGTGACACTTGAATGGAGAGACAAGAAGCCACTAAATAAACATTGATGTCAATGGTGCTAAGTGCTAGGAAGAAAAACAAGTCAGCCAGGCGAGGTGCAGTGGCTCATGCCTGTAGTCCCAGCACTTTGGGAGGCCAAGGTGGAGGATTGCTTGAGCCCAGGAGGTCAAGACCAGCCTGGGCAACATAGCAAGACCCCATTCTACAAAAAATAGAAAAATTAGCCTGGCATGGTGATGCACGCCTGTAGTCTCAGCTACTTGGGAGGCTGAGGCTGGAGGATCCCTTGAGCCCAAGAGTTTGAGGCTGCAGTGAACCACGATGACACCACTGTGCTCTAACCTGGGTGACAGAGTGAGACTCTGTCTCAAAAAAAATAGGAAATTTGAAAGAAGAACATTCCAAAGAAGGCAACAGCATGAGCAAAGGCCCTGAGGCCGAGGCTGGAGCTTGCTAAGTGTGTTTAAAGAACAGCAAAGAAACCAGTGTGGCTAGAGCTGAATGAACAAAGCGGACAGCTGGGGGTAGGGGAGGGCAGGGAAGTGACAGGGGCAGACTGTGCAGGGCCTTGTGGGCCACAGAGAGGAAGTTCAGCTTTTACCCCGAGTGAGATGGGAGCCCTGGAATACTGTGAGCGCTCTAGACAGTAACTGTGGTGACCACGATTTCTATTGTTTTGATCGTTTTATTATTTGAAAGAGGGTTTTTTGAAGTGTTTCTTCTCCTCTCTGCAGCTGAAGTGCTGCGGGGTGAATAATTACACAGATTTTTCTGGCTCTTCCTTTGAAATGACGACCAGCCACGCCTACCCCCGGGTCTGCTGCAAATCCATCGGCACTGCAGCCTGTGACGGGCGCAACGTGTCCACAGGAGTCATCCACCGGGAGGTAACTCCAGATCGTGTGGTGTGTTTCCTCGCCAGACCCCCGAGGGCTGGTGGCTTTTATAAAAATTGCTTATTCGTGGGGACCCCAGCAATGGGGGTCGGGGGAGAGAGAACCAACTGTCATTGAGTGTTCAGCTCATGTTGACAACGTAGCCGTGGGGGGTTAAGGTTACCCTCCCCATTTCACAGATGGGGAAACTGAGGCTCAGAGAAGTGATGTGACCGGTTCGAGGTCACGTGGCTTTGGCACAGTTGGGACTTGAATCTCTGCTGGCCTGAGTCTGTTGCCCGGGCTGCACTGCCTGCCCTCCAGACGCCTTAAACTGCGGCAAGAATGATGAAAAGTAGTCATCCTAGTGACGGTGACAGCTGGCCACGTGACCAAGCACTCACTTTGTGAGTTTTGTCACGTTGCACCCCTTGAGGTGGGGACTACTCTTCTCTCGGTTTGCAAATGGGGAAACTGAGGCACGTAGAGGTTCCCATGGCCAGGGAGTGGTGGAAGTTGGCTTTAAACCCCACCCGGTGTTCCCCTTAACTCCTGCCATGAGTGAATGAACACAGCGATCTTCTCTGAGGGAAGAAATATGAGTCATTCATTGATTCATTCATTCTCACCGAATGGCTCCAAGCCTCGGAAACAGACACGGGCCCTGCACAACCTGCCTGTCACCTCCTCTCCTCCCTGCTCACTCCGCTCCAGCCACCCTGGCCTCCTCGCTCCTGCTTCAAATCACCAGGCACCCACCTGCCTCAGGGCCTTTGCACGGGCTGTTCTCACTGCCTGGAACATTCTCCCCCCAAATGTCTTCCTACCTCGCCTCTTTCAAGTCTGTGCTCAGATGTCACTTCCTTGGTGAGGCCGTTCCTGACTCCCCGTTTGTAAAAGGATCCCCCGTTCCAAGCACCACATTCCAGCCTCACACGCTGCTTCTGTCTTTCCAGTATTTACTGCCATCTGATAGTGTTGTCACTGTGCTTGCTGTCACCTGTTTTCCCCCTGCTCAAATATTGGTCCCATGAGGGCAGGAATTTCATCTGTTTTATACACTACTGGGTCGCTAGTGCTAAATTCAGTACCCAGCATACAGTAGGCACTTAACAAATACCTATTATGTGAAGGAGAGCACCGCACAGTGACAACAGTAAGCTCAAGGTGGCCCAAGCTTCCGCAAGCGAGATGTGCCAGGGGTCTAGAGGAGGGAGCAGCTCGGTGATGGCAGGAAGGAGAGCAGAGGTCCCACCACCTGCAGAGGGCTGCCCTGCCCACCCACTTTCTCTGCTCTCCTAACCTCTTTGAGCTTCTGTTTCCTCATCTGTAAAATAGAGAAAAGAATAGGACCCACCTCATGGGGTTGTAGTGAGACCTGAGTGAGAAAATGCATATAAAGGGCTGAGAAGCCATTGGATACATGTCAGCCCTTCTGTTCATATGTAAAGAGTGCTCAGAAATAACTAACAGTTACCAAATGCTGGCAGTGTGTCAGGCCACTGAGATGTACTTCATGTGGATTCTTTCTTGTAATCCTCAAAAAAAAAAAAAATCCTGGGAGGCAGATCCAGTTGGTCGCATTTATAGATGGGAAAACTGAGGCACAGAGAGGTAAGGCAACTTCTCCAAGGTTGCACAGCTAGTAATAACCCAGGATGTCCAGGCATGCTTAATTGCCACACTTGAATGTCAGCACAGATGGGCAGAAGAGAGGGAGTGGTGTGTTCGTTGGGGGGAATGAGGAGGCCAGGGGAGATGATGGGGTGTGGGGGCCAAACGAGAAAGAGTCAAGGCCCCCATGGCTTTGTCACCTCCTCTCTGAGTCGGAGAGGGATCTGGGTGGCCCAAGTTGATGAAGACTAACCAGCTCTTGCTCGCTTTGCTATTTGTGTCCTTAGGGCTGTTTCCCTAAGCTCCTGAAAATAACCAAGGCTCAGAGTGTCACCCTGAGTGGGGGCTCTCTGGGGGCAGCAATGATGCAGGTAAGACCCAGCCTCTCAGGGACACATTGAGCTCTTTTATTAAGCACCTACTGTGTGCCGAACTCTGTTCTGGGCACTGGGGACACAGCAGTGAACAGAAGTCAAAAATCCCTACCATGGTGGAGCTTATATTCTGATGGGAGGGGGAGGGATAATTATTTCACTTAAAGGTACTTACTGAGAAGGAAGTAAAACAGGGTGATGGGAGAGGGAAGGGAATCAGGGAGGCTTTCCCCAAGGAGGTGACATTTGACTAGCCACCCAAAGAGGGGAGGGAAAGCCACGTGAGTATATGGGGGAAGGCAGAGGGAACAGCTAGTGCAAAGGTCCTGGGGCAGAAATAGGCTTGATTCATTCAAGGACCAGCAGGCAGTCCCCTGTGGCTGGAGCAAAGTGAGGTCGGAGGGGGGTCATAGAGGGAGATGAGGGTGGGGGGGTTAATGGGGACAGATCCTTCAGGGCCATGTGGACCACAAGGAGGGGTCTGGCTTTTATGTATGATGGGAAGCCATTGAAAGCATTTTATCACTCATTTTTTTTCATTTCTCAAACTTTATTGAGCAACTACTGTTGTGCCAGGCAGTTTTGTATGTACCGGAGACACAGCAATGAACTAAACAGACAAAAATCCCTGCTCTCATGGAGCTGATGTTCTCATCAGGGGAACAGAAAAGAAACATGATTCTTTTTTTTTTTTTTTGAGACAGGGTCTCGCTCTGTTGCCCAGGCTAGAGTGCTGTGGCATCAGCCTAGCTCACAGCAACCTCCAACTCCTGACTCAAGCGATCCTCCTGCCTCAGCCTCCTGAGTAGCTGGGACTACAGGCATTCACCACCACACCCGGCGAATTTTTTCTGTTTTTAGTACAGACGGGGTCTCGCTCTTGCTCAAGCTGGTCTCGAACTTCCGATCTCAAGTGATCTTCCCACCTTGGCCTCCCGGAGTGCTAGGATTACAGGCGTGAGCCACCTCACCTGGCCAAGAGACATGATTTTTAAGATTGGAGAATATATTGTCTGACAGTGAGAAGTGTTACGGCATTAAGGAGAAATACAGGGAAGAGGAGAGTGGAGATCACTTAAAGCGACAGGTGTCCTTAAACACTCACCAAGAAAGGGGGAAAGTATCAGGGTTCTGGGGCCTCAGTCCTGATCCAGATGGGGAACAAGGGTCTAGGATATGCCCTATCGCCCAGCTAATGAGCCTGGTCTACACTTACCTGGTGGGAGGCCTGAGTGGGCAAGAGCTGGGACTCCGGACTTTAGCCATATCCATGTTACTCACCAGCTGTCACCGAGGGTCAGTGCCTTGGCCTCCCCCATTTGCCAAATGAGCTGCCCAGTGGTTTGTTGTGAGGCATCGACGAGGTGCAGTGTGTCAGAGGCTTGGCACGATGCCATGGCCACGGCAAGTGTGAACTGATTCTGGAAAGTTATTGTCATCAGCTTTAGAGAGGGAGACCCAGGGAGGCAGTGGCTGGAAGGTGATGAGTTCCCCGTGCACCCCTAGAGATGTTCAAAGACCATTCACTGTGAAAACGCCAAGTATCATAGCTATTCGTATTCCTGAACCCTGTCCAAAGAAAACCATGCACACTTGAACAGACAAAAGATCTTGGCCAAGGAAAGTCCAGCCCAGACAAGCCCCAGGGAGAAAAGAAATGGGGAGTGATTCATAAGAGGTTAGGTTTGGGATTTCTTTGGGGCATGATGAAAATGTTCTGAAGTTATATATTTCATAGTAGTGATGGCTGCCCAACTCTATGAATATACTAAAAGCCATTGAACTTTACACTTTGGGAAGGTGAATTGTATGGTATGTGAATATCTCAAAGTTATCATTTAAAAATTTGATTTGGGCCGGGCGCGGTGGCTCATGCCTGTAATGCTAGCTCTCTAGGAGATGAGGCGGGCGGATTGTTTGAGCTCAGGAGTTCGAAACCAGCCTGAGCAAGAGCGAGACCCCCGTCTCTACTAAAAATAGAAAGAAATTAATCGGACAACTAAAAATATATAGAAAAAATTAGCCGGGCGTGGTGGCGCATGCCTGTAGTCCCAGCTACTCGGGAGGCTGAGGCAGGAGGATCGCTTGAGCCCAGGAGTTTGAGGTTGCTGTGAGCTAGGCTGACGCCACGGCACTCTAGCCTGGGCAACACAGTGAGACTCTGTTGCAAAAAAAGAAAAAGAGAATCAATGAACCAAGGGACCACATCAGCCTGAACCAATTCTTTCATTAGAGGCTGCAAAATGGTGGTTTATCTAATTCCTCATCTTTCTTTTGGGGAGATTTTTGAGGAGGGTAAAATGGGGACATGCCATGTTTGCTATCACTGCAATCAATCTCCCAATTCCGGCAAGAACACAGCTCCAGTCATGCACAGCATAATGATGTTTCCGTCCACCACGGACCGCATATACGACAGCGGTCCCATAAGATTACAATACAGTATTCTGACTGTACTTTTTCTGTGTATAGATACACAAGCACTTGTAGCCTAGG
>NW_012140969.1:2425995-2427194 GCF_000956105.1 Propithecus coquereli
AAAAAAAAAAAAAAAATTTGATTTGCATGCCTCTGGGTCCCTAAGCAACTTTTCTCATGTGCTTCCCACATATTGATTATCAACACATAGTAGTGTCTTTTCAGCAAATCACCACCAGCCAAGACGCGGATGCGTCTCGCCATCCTGTGATACGTATTTTTTTTAATGGGTATTCTTTTTTCTTGTACAAATTTATGACACTGAATATGTGTTTGGAAACTATACAACTATCTCCCCAAGGATTCTAGCAGGAAGCAGCATTCAGATCCCAGAAGGTCCATTTAAGATGCTTTTGGGGGCCTCCTTGCAGAGGGGCGGGGTGGGGCTCCGTGAAATGAGGGATGTTGAAGGGGCTAGCAATATGGGGAGCTTGTATGTCTGCTAGCCCTGAAGGATCTAGAAAGGGAGTGAGAAGGGACCATCCACCCACAGCTGTGGCCATGGAGAAGCCAGGATGGGCATAAGGGAGGGAACGAGGAAGAAATACCCTGACCTTTCTTTCCTTCTACCCTATCATTGCCTTCTCGTCCTTCCTATTGGTCAACCATACTGGAAGTCCGGGGGGGGGAGGTGCAGGGGAGTCTGGGAAATGTAGTCCCCGAGGCCCTGGGGTGGCCAGAAGAGACTATTCATCATGTTCAGTGAGTCAACAGAACCAAAATAGCTCCAACTTGACCCAGCCAGTTCTTTAGCACCTCTGTAAAACTCTGCCCCTCACCTTTGTAGAACAAGATGCTCCCTCTGACCCCGTAACTCTAGTTTGACTCTGGTTTAGAGGCCTCTAGCATTGGGTTCCATGTTGTTTTTCTTCTTCCATTTCAGTTGCCAGGAATTCTTGCCACCTTGCTGCTGTTCATCAAATTGGGCTGACACTCAGGGCTGGAGAGAACAAGACACCTGGACCCACCTGGCTGCTGGAGATTTGGTCTCATTTCTGTATCTCTGCGGCACTCACTGCTTTGGGTGGGGAGATTGTTAATAAAAAGATTCAGGAAACCCCTGTCCAGCCTGACTCCCATCTGCTTAGTTTTATTTTCACACCACTAGGCAATGATTTTTAGCTCGAAATACCTGAATGAGACGGCATGTCCTTCCTTCTAATACAACTCTCCTGGGATGTAAATTACTTTGTGAAAAAATCTGGAATGTTCACAAAAGCTGAGAGAATCCATCCAAAGAAACCCCCATAAACCCATCAC
>NW_012140969.1:2429444-2431626 GCF_000956105.1 Propithecus coquereli
CCTCTCTGGCCACAGTGATTGGTTCAGCCTTGAGCATGGGATTCACATTGGCCAATCAACACAGTCCACCTCTCTGGCCACAGTGATTGGTTCAGGGTTGAACACGGGATCCACACTGGCCACATCCATTTTTCCAGCCACAGTGATTGGGTCAGGCATGGGAGCAGGACCCAAATGATCCACAAGATTTAGTTCGGGGACTTTGAACAGGTTGACCAGGAAACAGCAGCTCCCTGGCAACCAGTCTGGTTCAGAGGGGGCCACCTCATGCAGAAGGCACAGAGAGCAGTGTTGAGGTCCTGGGACAGTACGCCAGTCTCTGGACCTAGCTCAACTTTTGGGCTCTGCAGTTCATGTATTCACTCAACAAACATCTATGGAGTTTCCCGCTGTATGTCAGAAATGAACCGTTTTTACCCACAACACTTTTGACACCAAACACGTGGGGGTTTTCCACATCAAGCAATTCTCCAATTCTCTGTGGACACCCCACTGGATGTCCCACATTTGAATTCAATTCTGACACCGATTACCGGGAGTGAATGTGCGCGACTCCACGGGTTTCAGGGTTCAGTCCCACAAAACCGCCCTGGCTTCAGATGCCAGGCTTCCCTCCCTGCAGATGGCAGGGGGAAGGTTTGGGGAGGCGAGGGGAACGAAATGTTCCAACCCTCCAATCCTGCCACCTAGGTCTTGCTTTCTAGCAACCAATCCCCATCCTGAAGCTGCCCAGTGGCCCCCAATCACCAACGACCTCATTAGCATGCAAAAGACACTCTGATCTCTGCAGAGATTTCAAGGGTTTAGGAGCTGAGTACCAGGAACCACCACAGTGACAAAGATCAAATATTTATATTTTATTACACCACAGTCAGAAACAGAGCTGGGTGTGGCACTTAAAAAGGCAGAAATCCATGCACGGAGGAGCTGATATTATAATGAGGGAGACACTTAGGTTAAATGAATTATACAGTAGTTTAGATTTTCAGGGCTATGGAGAAAAATGTGCAAGGGAAGAGAGATCAGAAATGCTGGGGGACCAGGGGAGGTGGCTCATGCCTGTAATCCTAGCACTTTAGGAGGCCAAGGCGGGGGCGGAGGGGGAATCACTTGAGGCCAGGAGTTTGAGACCCACCTGAGTACAAGTGAGACCCCCATCTGTACAAAATAATAAGAGTACATCTATAGAATACAAAAAAATAGAAAAATCAGCCGGGCATGGTGGCATGCACCTGTAGTCCCAGCTACTCTGGAGGCTGATACAGGAGGATCGCTTGAGCCCAGGAGTGTGAGGCTGCTGTGAGCAATGATGATGCCACAGCACTCTAGACTGAGCAATGGAGCGAGACCCTGTCTCAAAAATAAAAAAAAGAAAAAAAATGCTGGAGGAGGGGATTGCAGTGCTAAATGGTGTCGGGGGGGCAATGAGAAGGTGCAATACATCTGCCTGGGGTAAGTCCAGGCAGAGGGAACAGCCAGTGCAAAGGCCCTGAGGCAGAAGCCTGGTGTGTTCAAATAGCAGCAATGTAGCTGGAGGGGAGTAAGTTCTGGAAGGCAAGTGGAGAGATGGTGAGTCACATTATGCAGGGCCTTTTGGGCCACATCGATGACTTTGGCATTTACTCCAAGTAAGGTGGGAGCCATGAATGGTTCTGAGCAGAGGAGGGATGTGTTCGCAGGTGCCCTCTGGCTGCTGTGGAGAAGGAGAACTGACCTTCTTTCTGGGATTAGTTGGGGAAACACTGTCCTCCCTGCCTCCCAGGCAGTGAAGCTTTCCAGGGTCAAGGTAGTGACCATGATCTAGCCAGAGGCTGGTGGCCATCTGCTTAGCTGTGAACCAATTGCGCCCTTTGCTGGAAACCAAATGTCACCAAGGGAAATAAAAGAGCAAACGCATCTGGGCATAACGGATTTAATTTTATTTTTCTTAATGGAGAAAAGTGCAAGTCCTTCCAAACTGGATGTCAGGGAATCACTGACACAGAAGAACCACATTCAGGACATAAGTGGCCAGTCGAGAACTGGTTCAGTAGTGTGTTTCAGCATTGCCAGCGGAGGAGCCAGTAGCAGAATGATCGTTTCAACCCTGAGACCAAATTTCACCCTTTTACTGTTTTTTTAAGTGGAGTAGGACAGCAAGATGCAAGAATATGATCTCGGGAGGAGCCAAAAAAAAAAAAAA
>NW_012140969.1:2432868-2435831 GCF_000956105.1 Propithecus coquereli
CACAACTCCACCTCCTCGCCCAACCCCAAGCACTCCCTAGAAGCGACCCCTCCATTAGCAAAAAAGTCACATCCCAAGGACCTGCCGATGACACGGCTTGGGAAACGAACACCAGGTCTTGCAAGGGTCCACAGGTCAGAAAAGCCCACATTCTTACATTGGAAAATTGCTGGCCAGCGCAGGCCGCGGGTGGCAACATTGCAAAATTTCCTCTTCTAGCAGGATGTACGATTTAGAAAGACCTTGCTTAAAACGCAACCAGCCGAACAGGGCCTGGGTGGAAGGGCCCAGTCTCCTGGCAGAAAGCCCGAGCGGGAATGCAGGGTTAGGCAAGTCTCTGCCCCCACCTGATACGGCCCCACAGTTCCAGAATTCAATTCAGGATCAGAAATGCAGTGGCTACAGCGAAACAGTGGCAGGGTCGTGGGTGATGTGGATTCTGGGACACTTGGAAGGCACTTTGGCGTCCCTGAAACCGGGGTGGAGGGGTGTGACTCCCGGTGTCCCTTCTGCAATGGGAAAAGCTGTTTTAATACTGCTTTCACAAGGAGAAGGTCTGCGGGGGGCCAAAATCGCCATGCCGCCTTGGAGTCTAGAAGGTTCACGGGGCAGCCTCAGGGATGGCACTGAGACCCGGCAAACGGTTCTAACCCAGAAGGCACTGAGGATGCCCTTCCATCACGGCAGCGGGACACGCCACCACGGCTACACTCCTTAACGCACCTAGAAAAGCAGCGAACTCGTGCATGCCAATGTCCCCAGGCCTCCAATGCAAAGTTGAGTCCCAGGGTCTGTGACCTCGGGTCTGGGCTGCCTGAGCAGGCAGGCTGGACGTGAGCCATGCGGGAGTGGGGGGCAGCTGACAGGAGGGAAGGGGTCACCCTGAGCTTGAAGACAGCCCTTGTGGCTCATGCCTGGGTTGCAGTCCCTGCCAAGGCAGGAGGGGGGTGGACGGGAGTTGGGGACCATCTCTAGCAGCTGCAGCTGCTGGGCTGTGGGGGCGGGGCATCCCCCAGGGCCGGGCCTTTCCCGTTGCTGCCTGGGCTGGAGCTGGGTTCCAGGGACTCATTCATCTTCTCGCAGATGACATCCACCAGGCGCTCGAACACCTGCTTCACGTTGACGTTCTCCTTGGCGCTGGCCTCAAAGAACTCAAAACCTGGATGGGCATAAGGCGGGGACATTGGTGAGACCCCCAAGGGGCAGGGCCTGTGCCGTGGCATCACCCAAACCGGAGTTCCAAGCCTGGTTCTGCCCTCTACACGTCTTTGCCTCCCCAAGCCTCAGTTTGCTCATCTGTAAAATGGGAACAGTCATATGGCTGATGATAAAAATTTGCAGTGGCAGCAAATATGGACCATCCTAAAGCTCACTTTGTCACAAAGTAGCGTCTGCAGAAGTCCTGGTGCCCAGCAGGCATGGGAGGGAGGGGTGCCCACAGGTGGCTAAGCTTCCACCTCATTTCTTTCTTTCTTTTTTTTTTTTTTTGAGACAGGGTCTGTCTCTTTTGCCCAGGCTGGAGTGCAGTGGCATCATCATAGCTCATTGCAACCTTAAACTCCCGGGCTCAAGCGATCCCCCTGCCTCAGCCTCCCGAGTAGCTACAGGTATGTGCCACCATGCCCGCGTAAGTTTTTTATTATTTTTTGTAGAGACGAAGTCTTGCTATTGCCCAGGCTGGTCTCAAACTCCTGGCCTCAAGTGATCCTCCCACCTGGGCCTCCCAAAGTGGTAGGATCACAGGAGTGAGCCACCATGCCCAGGCTAAGGGTCATACTATTACAGCCCATTTTACAGATGTGAAAACCAAGAAGAGAGGTAAAGTCACTTACATAGATTCACACAGGTACTTAGTGACAGAGCTGGAATTCATACCAGCCCATGTGACTCGAATAATAAGAATAAATATTACTCTGACATCACCTTGGGCCTTAGGGGTGGGAGCAGGCTGGCCGACTCCTTCTAAGAAGGGGCTATAAGGTAGCTTTGACTATATTCTGAGCATCATCATAGTGGCTGCCATAAGCTGCTTCTCATTTAAAAATGTTTGTCCTTCCAAAAGCAGGGGGTGGTATAAATGCTTTGGGGACCTGCCCGAGGACCCTTGGCTGCAAAAAGTGGCCCATTGACCTAAAAACAAGGGTGTCCGTGATGAACCTTCCTGCGTCCTTTCAAGGTCACTTCAGGGTCTGCCTGTGAGGGGCTGTCCCTGAATTGCCACGCATCTCCCACCCGCAACATCCACCAAAGAGAGGCAGAAATTGAGACAAACACGCACCACGTTTCACACGGTACAGGGTAAGGGGGCCTCTATTTGTGTGTGTGTGTGACACTGCGCTATAAAAATGGAATTATAGGCCAGGCACAGTGGCTCACACTTGTAATCCCAGCGCTCACTGGGAGGCCGAGGCGGGAGGATCGCTTGAGGCCAGGAGTTCGAGGCCAGCCTGAGCAAGAATGAGACCCTGTCTCTACTAAAAACAGAAAAATTAGCCAGGCGTGGTGGCACACACCTGTAGTCCCAGCTACTCAGGAGGCTGAGGCAGGAGGATCGCTTGAGCCCAGGTGTGTGGGGTTGTAGTGAGCTATGATCGCACCACTGTACTCTAGCCTGGGCAAAAGAGAGAGCCCTTGTCTCAAAAAAGAAAAAAAAAAAAAGAATTGTAATTAGTTAGGTGTGTAATTATCTGTTGGCGATTCATGTCTGCTACTAGAAGGCCAGCTACAGGTGGACAGGATTTCCATCCATGGCTGAAGCCGCAGTGTCTGGCACTGAGCAGGTGCTTGGAAACTGTTTGCTCAATGACTGAATGAGTGAATGGGCGAATGAATGAAAGGCAGAGAGGCAGAACTCTGATCTCCTACTCTGAGCCTAGTGGTAGCAAAGCTGCCCCATTGTCTCTCTGGGCAGATGTGGCATTTCCTTATCCACATGTGGCTCTGCCTCGTATAATCTGTTCTTG
>NW_012140969.1:2437588-2440564 GCF_000956105.1 Propithecus coquereli
AAAAAAAAAAAAAAGAAAGAAAGAAAGAAAAGAAAAACAGCAGAACTCCCAAACCATTGGGTTCCTGGCAATTTCCCACCAAAACTGCCCATGGCAAGACAACACACTAAAAGCAAAGGTTAAGAAGGAAGGCACTGATAGGTGGCTGCTTCCTGCCTCGGTACCCCCCGGAGGTGGGAAGTGGTTTTCCCATGGCCTTTGGTTTAATCTCTGTCTATAAACTCAGCAAGCCTCCAACCCCGCAAGGTGATGATGGGAGCACATCAGTTTCGGTCCCCCAGACGCCAACCTGAATTTAAACCTCTGCCCCACAATCATAATTTAAAACTTGCCTTATTTTTAGAACAAAAAATTTTTTTCTCCCCAACATGATTCCCAGTCTTGAGAGGACCCCAAGGCAGCTCTCTCAGTTGCTACTTGAAGCTGAACTGTTGAAAGATCTTATGTAATCACAAAGCGAAGGCCGTTGTCAAGTCCAAGATGCAGCCAAAGCCGTCTTTTATTGCACAGGCAATTCCAAGTTGGCTCAGTCCCGTTCACAGCAATCTGATCTACCACATTTTTGGCAGCAAATTTGAGACAATGGACTGACCATCTTGTATCTTAAGATGTCTTTTTTTTTTTTTTTTTTATAATTTGACTTTAGTGTTAAAGCAACTAAAACATTTGGATTCTTGCCCCCAAATACTCAGATACCCTTGCTGTGTTCACAGAATTTATCCATTTCACACCTTGGTCACTGAATTTGTTAGTCTATAAAGATATCCTCGCTTTGACGTTCTAAGGGCAGCCTCTGGTATAGAGCAATCGGGGCTCCCTAGAAATCAACTTGAACTTGAATCAGGCCTTCCCCTTCACACACACCCCCAGGAGGAGGCTGAGATGTTTAAGGCTGCAGGAAGTCCTTTTGGCTGCAGGGGCTGGGGGAGTGGGAGCAGCCCCCGATGTAGAGTTAGGGAGACGGGGGTATGAAGCATCTGCCCGGCCATCTTCACAGTGTCGGTCATAGTATGGGGCGTCAGGTGGCACTTGGGGACAGATAGAGGTGTTGCACCACCAGAGTTTGGATTTTAATGGGCAGGAGGGCCACCAAGCTGGGGGATCAAGGCATAGATCCCCAAACTGCACATAACCTCCAAGCAAGAGCCCCTGGCAGCTGGGGAGCCCAGCCTCGTGAAGTCCCCGACACTCATCACAGCCCACGCCCCCGTCAACATGAGGACCTGCCCCTCCCAAGCTGTGTGCATGAAATACAAGCAGCGACAGCAGGTTACACAACTCCACCTCCTCGCCCAACCCCAAGCACTCCCTAGAAGCGACCCCTCCATTAGCAAAAAAGTCACATCCCAAGGACCTGCCGATGACACGGCTTGGGAAACGAACACCAGGTCTTGCAAGGGTCCACAGGTCAGAAAAGCCCACATTCTTACATTGGAAAATTGCTGGCCAGCGCAGGCCGCGGGTGGCAACATTGCAAAATTTCCTCTTCTAGCAGGATGTACGATTTAGAAAGACCTTGCTTAAAACGCAACCAGCCGAACAGGGCCTGGGTGGAAGGGCCCAGTCTCCTGGCAGAAAGCCCGAGCGGGAATGCAGGGTTAGGCAAGTCTCTGCCCCCACCTGATACGGCCCCACAGTTCCAGAATTCAATTCAGGATCAGAAATGCAGTGGCTACAGCGAAACAGTGGCAGGGTCGTGGGTGATGTGGATTCTGGGACACTTGGAAGGCACTTTGGCGTCCCTGAAACCGGGGTGGAGGGGTGTGACTCCCGGTGTCCCTTCTGCAATGGGAAAAGCTGTTTTAATACTGCTTTCACAAGGAGAAGGTCTGCGGGGGGCCAAAATCGCCATGCCGCCTTGGAGTCTAGAAGGTTCACGGGGCAGCCTCAGGGATGGCACTGAGACCCGGCAAACGGTTCTAACCCAGAAGGCACTGAGGATGCCCTTCCATCACGGCAGCGGGACACGCCACCACGGCTACACTCCTTAACGCACCTAGAAAAGCAGCGAACTCGTGCATGCCAATGTCCCCAGGCCTCCAATGCAAAGTTGAGTCCCAGGGTCTGTGACCTCGGGTCTGGGCTGCCTGAGCAGGCAGGCTGGACGTGAGCCATGCGGGAGTGGGGGGCAGCTGACAGGAGGGAAGGGGTCACCCTGAGCTTGAAGACAGCCCTTGTGGCTCATGCCTGG
This sequence comes from Propithecus coquereli, assembly GCF_000956105.1. Lineage (NCBI taxonomy): Eukaryota > Metazoa > Chordata > Mammalia > Primates > Indriidae > Propithecus > Propithecus coquereli. The sequence continues at coordinate 2,439,780 of NW_012140969.1, forward strand.
GTTGCAGTCCCTGCCAAGGCAGGAGGGGGGTGGACGGGAGTTGGGGACCATCTCTAGCAGCTGCAGCTGCTGGGCTGTGGGGGCGGGGCATCCCCCAGGGCCGGGCCTTTCCCGTTGCTGCCTGGGCTGGAGCTGGGTTCCAGGGACTCATTCATCTTCTCGCAGATGACATCCACCAGGCGCTCGAACACCTGCTTCACGTTGACGTTCTCCTTGGCGCTGGCCTCAAAGAACTCAAAACCTGGATGGGCATAAGGCGGGGACATTGGTGAGACCCCCAAGGGGCAGGGCCTGTGCCGTGGCATCACCCAAACCGGAGTTCCAAGTCTGGTTCTGCCCTCTACACGCCTTTGCCTCCCCAAGCCTCAGTTTGCTCATCTGTAAAATGGGAACAGTCATATGGCTGATGATAAAAATTTGCAGTGGCAGCAAATACGGACCATCCTAAAGCTCACTTTGTCACAAAGTAGCGTCTGCAGAAGTCCTGGTGCCCAGCAGGCATGGGAGGGAGGGGTGCCCACAGGTGGCTCAGCTTCCACCTCATTTCTTTCTTTCTTTTTTCTTTTTTTGAGACAGGGTCTGTCTCTTTTGCCCAGGCTGGAGTGCAGTGGCATCATCACAGCTCATTGCAACCTTAAACTCCCGGGCTCAAGCGATCCCCCTGCCTCAGCCTCCCGAGTAGCTACAGGTATGTGCCACCATGCCCGCGTAAGTTTTTTATTATTTTTTGTAGAGACGAAGTCTTGCTATTGCCCAGGCTGGTCTCAAACTCCTGGCCTCAAGTG
>NW_012140969.1:2442309-2444084 GCF_000956105.1 Propithecus coquereli
GTGGTGGCACATGCCTGTAGTCCCAGCTACTCAGGAGGCTGAGGCAGGAGGATCGCTTGAGCCCAGGAGTTTGAGGTTGCAGTGAGCTATGATGACGCCACTGCATTCTAGCTGGGGCAATAGAGCGAGACTATGTCTCAAAGAAAACAAAAAGAAAGAAAGAAAAGGTTTGCCAAGCTGGACGTCGTGGCTCATGCCTCTAATCCCAGCAACTCAGGAGGCTGAGGCAGGAAGATTTCTAAGGCCAGGAGTTCGAGACCTGCCTGGGCAACATGGCTAGACCCTGTGTCTTAAAAAATGAGAAAAATGAGCCGGGCGTGGTGGCACGCACCTGTATTCCCAGCTACTCGGGAGGCTGAGGCAGGAGCATGGCTCTGGCCCAGCAGTTCAAGGCTACAGTGAGCTATGATCGTGTCACTGCACTCCAGGCTGGGTGACAGAGTGAGACTCCATCTCTAAAAAAATAAAACAAAATAAAAAATGCGAAAAAGAAAAGGTTTGCCAACCTCCAGCTAAGGGAAGCCCCATACCCACTATTCTGCCATTTGATTTTGCCACTTAACCATAGATCCCAAAGCTCTTGCAATATCAGAACATAAAGAAAGTCCCTTCATCCTTTGCCGTGGCTGCACCGTATTCTACCATGTGAAGACACTTTGTGTTCAGTTGGTCCCCCCAGTGTAAGACATTTGGGGGGATTCGAAGGCTTGATTCCAACTAACAGTGCTGCAACTTGGTCTATACACACAAGCCACTTTCCACGTTGGGAAGGACATCTGTAGGATAAATTTCCAGAAATAGTTTTGCTGGGTTCCCAGGGTATGGGCAGTGAGGAGGGGGGAGTTCCTGTGGCTGCATCTCCTCAAATTAAATGCAGAAGGTGGCATACACATGGGTATTTTTCTGGGCAGTGACTCCAAGGTCGGATTATGGTTGAATGTGGGACTGAAGGTGGAGATGGGGGTTTGGCTCTGGGAGACCCAGGGCCTGTGGCCCAGGTTGGGCACTAACCAAGGTCGTCGGCGAGCCTCCGGCCATCCTCGGCAGGCACCACACGCTCGTCCTCCAGGTCACACTTGTTCCCCACGAGGATGACCTGGGCGTTGTCCCAGGAGTAGGTCTTGATCTGCGTGGCCCTGTGGAGTTGTCAGACGTGAGCCACAAGCCCCGGGCTAGGAATTAGGGGGTCAGTAGTTAGCAGGTACTCACCAGTCCTGCACGGCTGCAAAGGACTCTTGGTTGGCGACATCGTACATGAGCAGGAAGCCCATGGCTCCCCGGTAGTAGGCTGTGGTGATCGTACGGTAGCGCTCCTGTCCCGCCGTGTCCTGGGCAGACAGCAGTGTCAGGTGGCTAGAAGCCACCCAGTTCTCCACTCCACCCCTGCGGGGCCCTCCCTGTCTGAGAGGGGCACCGCCTTGTGCTCACAGCCCCAGTCTGATGGGGGAGGCACGGACTCATTCTCGAGGGACCGCCCCCCAGAGGGTGCCATCTTGATAGGACACCTTGGTGCTGTTACCATAATACTCCTTCCCTGCAGCTGGGTTGTGGGAGGGGCAGAAGCGTGGCTCTGAAGAACAGACAGTCTCATTTGGGGTAGGGGGCATGTCCCCGGGCTTGCCCCTGAGATGGTACCCAAATCTCTTCCCCATGCCTTTTTTCTTTTGAGACAGTCTCGCTCTGTCACCTGGGCTAGAGTGCCGTGGCATCAGCCTAGCTCACAGCAACCTCCAACTCCTGGGCTCAAGCGATCCTCCTGCCTCAGCCTCCCGAGT
>NW_012140969.1:2444134-2446637 GCF_000956105.1 Propithecus coquereli
CACAGCAACCTCCAACTCCTGGGCTCAAGCGATCCTCCTGCCTCAGCCTCCCGAGTAGCTGGGACTACAGGCATGCGCCACCATGCCCGGCTAATTGTTCTATTTTTAGTAGAGACGGGGTCTCACTGTTGCTCAGCCTGGTCTCGAACTCCTGACCTCAAGTGATCCTCCCACCTCAGCCTCCCAGAGTGCTGAGATTACAGGTGTGAGCTAGGGCACCCGGCTCCCTATGCCTTGAGTTAGTACTCAGTACCTTGGGTCCGTCTCCCGACTCAGACTCCAAGGAACAGTACTGACTCCCCTACAGCCACCCCAATGCAGGGCACGTCCCTTCCTCCTGATGAATTTACCTTGTAGCTAATACACCCCCCTACTCTTTAGTCCTCCAACCCCCTCCCCAACTCTGGGCTGTGCCCCCCCATCCAGGAACCCCCCCCCCACAGCCTGAACCCTCCAGAGAACTTCCCTGGGGAGACTCGCGCCCCTCGCCACAGACGGCGGCCTGGCTCACCCACCCAGATCTGCAGCTTGATCCTCTTGTCGTGGCGATAGACGGTCTTGACCTTGAAGTCGATGCCCACGGTGCTGACGAAGGCGGGGGTGAAGGAGTCGTCGGCGTAGCGGAACAGGAAGGACGTCTTGCCCACGCTGCTGTTGCCGATCAGGAGCAGTTTGAACATGTAGTCGAAGTTCTGGTCTGCCGCGTCCCGGGGGCCCGCGTGGGGGTCTCCGGCTGATGCCATCTTGGAAGGAATCTCCTTCGGAGGGGAGGCCTGAAATCCTCAGATGGGGAAGGCTGGAGCCCTGCTGGGATGAAAACACCAGTGACAGCTCCAGTGCATATACCCATCAGGCCCGGGTTCGAATCACCGTTCTGCCACTTGGAAGCCAGGTGACCCTGGATGCCACCACTTGCTCTTTCTGGACCTCAATGTCCTGTTCTGGAAAATAGGATGTTTGTCATAGTCCCTTCCTGAAAGGGTGTTTAGTTGTAAGGCTAAAATGAGTTTCTTTATTCATTCAACAAACACTTACTGAGTGCCTACTCTGCCAGGCCCTCTTCTCCGAAGAGACACAGCTGTGAGTAAGACAGGGCAGAGCCCACCCTTGAGGAGGTCACATTCCTTCCAGGGGGAGGTTATTAACACACGTAATGGTTACAAGACAGTGCCTGGCATGGAGTTGGTGCTCAATTAATGTGACTGCTGTTTCATCTTCACACCCTCTGGCAAAATTGAGTCTTTATCAGGACGGCGGGGCAGGGATGCCCCTTTTGGTTTTGAGGCCCAGGGAGCTGGCAGAGGGTGGTTCAAATGCAGGGTGCCTGCTTGGCTGCAGAGGAACCAGACTGCAGAAGTCGCAGGTGTGGACTTTGCCCCGAAGTGAGCAGTTGGTGTGGCCCAGGTGTGAGCTGGGGGGACCTGCCAGCTGGATAGAGCCCCCCCCCTCAGGTGCTGTGTGTTGACTTTGGCAGGTGTCTGCCACTGGGGTGCCTGCGCTGCCCCAGCCCAAGCTGAGTTTAACCCCTTCCCTGAGCCCCAGGGTGCGGAGGGGCGGTTTCTATGGATGTGGCCCAAGTTTAAAGCCCGGATCTACCCCCAAATGGGCATTTCCATTTTCTATTTGCCAAAGGGGCTGGGCCTGTGTCCCTCTGGCCAGGGCTGACTCACGCCAGCCCAAGCCCCAAGCCACTGAGGCAGGAGTGAGAGTCCTCAAATCCAAGGAACCCATTCTAGCCACCTAATGACACAACCCCACCATCAGGACCACAGCCGCCGCCGACCCCCGTCCTCCCCCACCAGACAAGGTATCCTACTGGGCTGGGCTGCTCGCAGCCGCCCACACTCCAACACGCTGCTGCAGCCGGATCCGGGGCGCTCCCTCAACCCTCATCCCCTCCACAGGCCTCAGTTTCCCTAGCTGTCTAAAGCTGCTGCCTGAACTGCACAGGGAGGTTGCAGCCGGATGAATGGAGGGCACACGGGCAGAGGAAGCCCTGGCAAAGTTATTTCTCAACCGCCTTTGGGGCTTTTTGCCATTTTAAAGGAGGACCCAAGCGGCCCCACCCCGTGTTCCGGGAGAACGAGTTTGAGGAGGGGAAGAGAAGTGGCAGGAAACCTTTCCCCACGCTGGGCAGGGCCGGCGGGCTGGGCCATGCCCCACCCCCAGCCCACCTGTCAGTTAGTCGGTCCCGTCTCTTCCTGACCACCTGGCCACCCTCCCTCGAGCCTGGCCCTGGAGGGCTCGGCTCTGTCCGCCTTCACTGGATTCGAGGCACCTGGCCGGTGCAGGAGAGCTCCCCGCATCACATATGGTCCAATCGCATGTCCCCAGCTGGGCTCCCTGCCCCGCCCGCACCCCACTAGGAGTCCCGGATGAGCCCAGCTGGGTGGGGGCGAGGGCAGAGGCGTTCTCGCAGCCCAGCCTTTGTTCTCCAGGCCCCCGGCCCTCCCCCGAGCCCCCTGTCCCCGGATCTGCTCCAACGCGGAGAGGCGGGGCAGGG
>NW_012140969.1:2446950-2507308 GCF_000956105.1 Propithecus coquereli
TCGTATTATGCCATACGCACAGCGGTTCAGAGCGCGGACTATGGAGCCGGGTTCGAATCCCAGCTCCACCGCTTTCCAAATCTTGTGAGTTTGGAGGTGTTACTTAACTTCTCTGAGCCTCAGTTTCCCCATCTGTCAAGTGGCCCAGAACAAGAATACCCGCTTCACAGCGTTGTGTGAGAATTGTGATCTGAGTTAGCGTTTGTAAAGTGCAGAGCCTGGCCCTAAAGTGGGCCGGAGACCTTCGTTAAATACTGTTAAGGGCTCTTGGAATTAAACCTCCTTTTACAGATAAGGAAACCAAAGCTCAGAAAGGCACAGCTCTAGTCAAGCGTGGTGGCTCATGCCTATAATCCCACCACAATCCTAGCACTTTGGGAGGCCAAGGCGGGAGCATCACTTGAGGCCAGGAGTTCAAGACCAGCCTGGGCAACATAGCAGACACCCCCTCTCCCCATCTCTAGAAAAAACAAGAAAAAATAGCCAGGCGTGGTGGCACGTGCCTGTAGTCCTGGCTACGTGGGAGGATGAGGCAGGAGGATCGCTTCAGCCCAGAAGTTCAAGGCTACAGTCAGCTATGATTGTGCCACTGCATTCCATCCTGGGTGACAAAAAAGGGGTGGGGACAGCTCCTTTGCCTGCACAGTAAAGATATTTGGCACCAGCTGAGGTCCCAGAGTTTTCAAGTCAGCAGGAAAGGGTGTGCAGTTATAATAGTTAAGTCAAAATTATCTGAGCCCCCACTGCCTCATGGGAACAACAGTAGCTGCCTCCGTGCGCTGCCACGTGGGTGAACTGAGATGAAGTGCATTAGTTAGGAAGGGCTGGGTTAAGCTTGGTAACACGTAGCCCCAATGACCCCATGGCCCCAACAGCCAAGATTTACTTCTCCTGATTGTTGTGGTGGTGACGGGAAAATGTATTAACAGTAAATTATGCACTGTCTTGTAACGCTTCTCCTCAGAAGGGACATCTACCGCCTCTGCTCACATTTCATTGGCCAAAGCAAGTCACGTGGCCCCCTCCAATGTCAGTAGGGTGGGAAATATGTCTGTCCCCTAGAATCGGAACCAGCTATTGTTACAATGACACGTGGTATGTGCAATGGTTAGCACCATGCCTGGCATACAGCAGGTGCTCTATAAATGGGCACCATTGTAGGCGAGGCTTACAGGCTGTAATGGCTGACACTCCAAAACATCATGCTTTGTGAATGGGGAAACTGAGGCCTCCTCTCTACCTTGTCCTCCCCTCCCCCTGCTTCTCATGGCGAGGGGAAAAAATGACAGCAGCCATTTCCAAAGAAGCATTTATTGATATGCAGGGTCCATGCTACAGGCTCTTAAGGCTCAGGGCGAGGCCGGCGAGACAGAGCCCGTTGCTCAGGAGACAGCCCAGATTGCAGAGGGTGGACACGCCATGGTAGCGGAAGAAATTCTGGCGGAGGGCATTGTATTTGGGGTCCTTCTCCCGCAGCTGGCGGTAGGGGTCAGGGCCCTGGTGGCTGCCCGCCACCTCCCCGCCCAGGCCCCGCTCCTTCTCCACGGTCTGCAGGGCCCACATGGCAGCCGTAGTGCGGGGCTCCAGCCAGCGGGCGTTGACAGTGGCCAGAGTAAGACTCAGGAACAGGAGACAAAGCTGGCAGGGATGGCAGGAGGACAAAGTGAGCCATGTCCTAGGGAGGGACCTTGTGCATCCTCACAGCCCAGAGCTGGATGCAGGACAGTACTGGACAAAGCCGGGCTCTCCCTCTTTCCCGGAGCCCAAACCGAGGTCCCCAAAGCAGAGCTCCAGCTCTTGTACTCTGAAACTGGCAGCCCCTAAAGAAAGCTCCATCCCCATCTCTTCTGCTCCCCCTAAAACCTCCTGAGCTTCATCTCTGATATGCAGACTGGAAGACACTAGGGCAGGGTCTCTTTCCTCTGGGGCCCCAGCCCAGGCCCCAGAAGCTGACACTAGCCCCACAGAGAGAGGGAATAAAAAGTCCGTGAAGTTCCAGTTACTCATAACCCTTTCCTGTCTCTGTGAGATCATTCCTGAAACACCTGTCAGGCCTCATCTGCCCACATGCGAGGGATACAACGGGGGCAGGAGAAGGGCAGGGTAGAGAAATCTGAGATGCAGAGACGGTTCCTTGCCTTGTGGCTGGGGAAATGTGTGGATGGGGGTAGGAAACCGTAAATCCCCAGTCAGGCTAGTTTTTAAACAATGAGCCGGGGGCAGCGCCCCAGCCCAGCTGAGTCACCACAGCTTGGCGGAAGGCCCAGCCAGGGAGCAGCAGCCAACGGATGGACACTGTGGGATAGACAGGGCTACTGGGGACAGTTGTGCAGGCTGCGCACTGTTCAAAGGTGTCCAGAGTCCAGCTTTGTATCCACCAGGAAGAAGCAGTACTTTTTTTTCTCTCAAAAAGGTGTAACTATTGGGGGTCCTACAGTTGAGGTCCCAAGAACAAGTGTCCAGAGAGTAGTGGCACCCAAGCCCGCATACCTGGCTGGCCTCCCAGAGTGTGAGCTGAGCCCAGGCATACTGTGTGGCCAAGATGCAGAGGTTGATGAAGGCACAGCTCATGGAGATGTGAAAGTAGAAAGGGAAGAGTTTGCTCTGCACTAGGCCGAAGGTATGTCGGGGAAGGCCTCGGAAAAGCAGGAAGCCTGTGGGGTGGGAGTGAGGGGGCCACAAGCCTGTTAGGACACTTCAATTTCCCCCTCCCACTTCTGTCCCCATCCCTGGTACTCATGACATCAACGCCGAGGGTCCCTACCTGAGACGAAGGTCACCCACATTTGCATGCCCCAGGCACCTGACAAGACCAGTAGATGGACCATCTTAATCAGGCCTCCTGGGCTCCCGCCTTCCTCCATCTTGCAGCCCTGGGAAGGAGGCACCGGGTGGCTCAGAGCCTTATCTTTGCACCATGGCCTTCAGACCCTGTTACCCAATTCAGCAGAAATCCAGGGAAAGCAGCCCAGAAACGACAGCAAAAAAGACCCAGATCAGTCTTGTGACAACCACCGCCCCCGTCTCCCCAAATGTCAGCCCTAAAGATCTCAGGATCTCTGGACCCGAACATCCATGCCACCTCAGAGACCCCCAAATTTCAGCCCCAGCAGCTCAAGCTCACAGCCCTGTGTCTTCAGAGATCACCCTGGCGACTCGCGAATATCACCCCAGGGATCGAGTTCTAACAGCTAAGATCCCTTCTCTCATAAGAGGATCGCGGATACCGTATGAAGATCCCCAAGGCACCCTTGGAGACCCCATCTAATCCTGGGAAACCCCAAATCTCAGTCTGAGGACACCCACCCCACCGTTGGGAACCGGACCTCAACCCGCAGCACCCCGAGTCCGAGATCAGAGGCGCCGGGGCCAGACTGGCTGAGCTCGGTACCTCACTCCCGCGCTCCCGGGTGGACCGTGGACCTCCTCGGCCTTCTCCCCTCGTGGGTCCCTCCCTCTCCGAACCAAGACTTGTCCCGCCTCCCAGCCGAGCCCGAAACCAATCGGATTATAGATCTGCCGCCTTCTGTACCGCCCTCTTAGGTATTGACTAATCGATTAGCAGAAACCCGCCTGGAATCCCGCCCCACGTCAAGCTTTTATCCAATTACACCGCAGCTGCTAAGAGGGGCGGAAGAGAGAAGGCGCCAATGAAGTCTTCGGCTACCACGGCGGGGGCGGAGCTAAAATGCCGGCCACACCCCTCTCTGTGACTCTGCCCTTAGCCTCTCCACGTCTTAAAGCGATGGTGGCCCCGCAGTATCAAATTTCAGCGTCACTGCTTGGGACTGGCTTCGCGGTCCCTGATGGGAGAGCAGGAATAGGTGGTATGTGGTAGGTGGGAGTGGAAGAGGGTTGGGAGCCTGGTGGGTGCAGGATTCACAGCCCGGGGGCGGGGCCCAGGCTGGTGACCCCGCCCCCTTCCCCAAAGAATTCTCCCGGGAGCGACTGCGTTAGAAACAACCGCGTGGGAGGGGGAAGGGAGGCACGAATGGAGACCTGCCTGCAGTTGGCGCTCAGAAATGCCTCTCCTTTTCCCCTCCAAGCCTCCCAGGGCTCCCATGGTCCCAGGTCCCAGGTTCTCAGAGTGACATTCAAGAACAAACATTGAGCTTCCCATTACTGTATGCTAGGCACCAGCATGGATTAATTTACTTAATCACAACAACCCAGTAACGTGGATACTATGTCTCATTTATAGTTGGGGACACTGATGCATGGAGAGGTTCAGTAATTCTTCCAATATCACACAGCTGGGTAGGGCCAGAGCTAGAATTTGAACCCAGGCCATCATCCAACTGGCAGGTCTCCTTGCTCAATCATCATGCTCTGCTACCTCTGGAAGTGAGGACCTCCCTGCGACAGTGCCTCTTGAAAGGGTGACCTAGAACATTTCAGGCAGAGGAATAACTTGTACATCACAGATTCGGTGTGAAGATCCAGTGAATGCTTAGGGGCTGTCCAGCACTCAATGAGGTGCTCAAAAAATATGAACCTACAACAGGATTAAGGACGATTTTACAGACGATATGCTGAATAGGGTTTTGAAGGGTGTGTAGGAGTCTTCCAGGCAGACTGAGCCAGGGGAAGGACACCAGGCAGAGGGCCCAGCAAGGGCAACAGAAGAGAAAGGTCTAGATGCTTTGGGGAACAGGCTGAGTGTGATCCTCTCACCTAGAAGTTTTTCCAGGCAGACCTGCCGCAGATTTCTCCATCTGTGCCAACCCTAACTATACTGGAGGGAGAGGGGACATGGATGTGAGACCCAGAGCTGAGTTCTTTCCTCTTCCCAGCCTCACCTAGCACAGGCCTGGGTACCAATTCAGTTAACATTTATTGAATAGATATGCTCTGCCTCTCTCCTGCACACTCTATGGCTCCTGTTTACCTGTGGGGCCAGGTCTAAACTTGGCCTTGGCCTTCAATGCCTGACTTGAGCTGTCCTGCTAATCTTCTGCTGCTTCCTCTTGGACCCTGCCTTCAGCCATCTTGAATTTACCAGCACAGAGCACATGGGTCCACACCTCCAAGCTTTTGCACATGCCAGGAATGCTTTTCCTTTAAGGGCAGATGTAAGGTCTTCCTTTTTTTCTTCGAGCTTTTCTAAAGACTTGTTTCTTTCAGGAAGACCTTCCGGGTCTTTCTCACTGCACAGCCCAACCCCTGGGGCTGGGATCATCCTTCATTCAGCTACCATAACCGAGAAGCCCTGTGTTCAGGGCTGAGGTGTCTCTGGGGTGTCAGAGGGCATCTAGGGGGCATTGGCACATGGAGCCTGGTCTCAAAGCAGCCCCTGTCCCCCCAACTTGCAGCGACCCTCTTTTGGCCGGCCTCCCCCGGGACCCTGACTACTCCGTGTGCTCACCTTCCTCACCCTCCGCGTGTTTGCTTGCTAACGGGAAGTGTGATAAGTACTTGGGTTCGTTGGGGGGCTGCCCTCAGGCTGGGAGGCTGGGAGGGGTTGGGAATGCCGGGATTGGCCTGGGCTGTCCCTCAAGGAAGCCCTCACCCCACAGGCTCTTCCTCAGACAAGGATTTGGACTATACGGTTCACTGGTCCAGGACCCCAGAGCCAGAGACTTTGGGACCTGCTGCTTCCGAGGACACAGCGAGAAGTATAGACTGGAGGCCAGGGTGGAGCTTGGGGCCTCTGTCACAAGGGGCTCCCTTGTTTTCCAACCCAGATTCGCCAAAGGAACGCTGTAACAACCAGGAACTTGTGAAGAGGCAAAACAACGTGGCTAAGGTCATGCCCATGGAGGAAATCCCTTCGATCTGGGAAACCACTGCAATCTACCACTGTGGGGCTTAGAGAGGGGGCTGTGGGGCAGGGATGTCCTATTAAGAACACTCACACTGTGTGTTTTCAGCACCTAGAACAGCTCCCGGCACTCAGCCAGCCTCCGATAAACATTTCTTACATGAATGCATAAAGGAACGAATGGAAGGAATGTGCATGGTTGTGGGTCATCAGTAGAGTCGTGCCTGTGACTATCTCTGGGTGTGACTTTGCTTGTGTGTCTGTGTGGTCGTGGTCGTGTGTCTGAGATGCATGTAAGTGGGTGCCCTGGGTCTTAAGACTTAGTAGCATGCATGGCTGTATCTGAGGTCATGTGTCTGTGCGGCTGTGGTTGTGTGTTCCAGTGACTGTGTATGGTTGTGTGCTGGGTGCTGTTGGTGAATCCTGCAGACACTGTTGATGTCATTTGCCCCTAAGGAGGAGGGGCATTACCTGAGCCCAAGCCAGAGACAGGACTGGCATTGGGTGGGAGCCAGGGCTCTGCAGGCACATGCTGTTAGGGGTAGTGCACAGGCCCAGCCACACAAGTGTACTTCTGAGCACGTGCAGGCCAAGATGAGGGAGAAGTGCATGAATGTCCCTGGAGGCAACTTTGCCTGCACCCATGGTTTGCAACACCCAGAACTCAGGAGACTCAACTCTTGTCCAGCCCTCCAAACTGGGTTGGGGTGAGCAGGGAGGCAGCCCAGGGACAAATTTCCACTCCCCTCTTGTTCCCCTTCCCTAGAAGCCTGAGGAGGCCAGCTGTTCCAAAGTCAAAGGTGAGACTCTTCCTTCCCAACAAGGCTGTATAGGGAGGACCTGCTGGTTCCTACCTCTCCCATCTTCCCCAGTGTCAGCTGCTCCTGGCATTGCCACCTACTCACCCCTGCCTCAGCCTCGATGGGCCCCTGTTCTATACCTTACCCCCTGTCCCTACTCTACCCTGAGGCTCTGCTGACCTCTGCCCTTCTCTGGCCCCAGCCCAGACTCACCCTCACCTCTGCCCACAGTTAAGTCCACCATGATGATTCCTGACTGCCAGAAGCTCCTACGAGGTGAACTGGAGTCACTTAAGAGCCAGCTACAGGCCCAGACCAAGGTGAATTACCTCAGCCCCACCCCCAGCCACCTCTGTCCCCTCTTGCCCTCTCCCCCCAACCCCAGGCCTGACCTCTTCCCCACCAGGCTTTCGAGTTCTTGAACCACTCGGTGACCATGTTGGAGAAGGAGAGCTGCCTGCAGCAAATCAAGATTCAGCAACTTGAAGGTGAGGACTGGCCAGAGGTCAAGGTCAGGCTGGAGACTGGCTCTAGGGGTTGGGGTAGGGGTGCTGGGTCAGGCCAGGGAGAAAGTAGTTGGGAGCGTCTGAGTTCTGAATCAAGGTCAGGCCGAGCTTAAGGCAAGCTGGGTTCAGAGCTGGGCTCAGGATGGGCTCAGTCAAGGTTGCCTCCTCTCTGCAGAGGTGCTGAGCCCCACAGGCCACAAGGGAGAGAAGGAGGGGCCCAAGGGGGGCGTGGAGCAGGGTCAGCAGGAGCTGTATGGAGCCCTGGTCCAGGGCCTACAGAGACTGCAGAAGACCCTGCGGGACAGTGAGGAGGTGCAGCGGACCCGCACCACGCGCTGCCTGCAGCTGCTCGCCCAGGACATCCAGGACAGGTGGGTGCTGGCAGAAGGGCTGGGGCCACGGACCAGAGGCAGCATGGGGGAAATGGGAGAGGCCTGGCTAAGTGGGGCTGGGGGGAGACAGGCGGGTGGCAAGGGGATGGCAGGATGGGAGATTGGGAAGTCAGAGGTAGGGAAGATAGGAAGCTGGGGGGTGGCTGGGAAGGCCGAGGGGGCAGGACGCTGTGGGGTGGGAGGTTGGAGGACAGGAGATGCGAGGCTGAATGGGGGTGGGAGAGGCTAAGAGAGAGGGAGGCTGGGATCAGAAGGAGAGGAGGGACTGGGAGGTGGCAGGTGCCAGGATTGTAGTAGGAAGGGGAAAGAGGGCAGGCAGCAGGCAAAGGGGACAGAGCCTGCGGCATGACCGGTTGGACAGATGGGGACATGGGAAGTGAGGGAGAGCGGCCACTGGGCAGAGAGCATGGTTCTAAGCTGCACTGTCCCCTCAGCAAGAAGTTCCTGTGGGAGGAGCTGCAGCTGGTGCGGGAGGAGGTGAACGTCATCTATAGGAAGCTCCGTGAGTGCCTGGACCCCCAGCCATGAGGGGGATCCTTCTGTGAAGCCCCTGTCCCTCTGAGCCCCCTCCCTCCACAGAGCTGCAGGAGAATGAGATCTCGGAGAACGTGATGAATATCCGGAAGATGCAGAAGACGCAGGTGAAGTGCCGCAAGGTGAGCAGAGAAGATGGGGACCCTGTGGAGGGGTGGCGTGGGGGGCAGGCGTGGGGATCTCTGCCAGCCTCCACCATCAGATTGGAGCCTGGGTTCCAATCCCAGCTCTGCCACTCACTGCTGTATGACTGTGGACAAGTCACTTGGCCTCTCTGGGCCTCAGTCACCTCATCTGTATTATGGGTACAATAATGATTCATCCCTACCTAATCTGTATTAACTGAGTGTTAAGCACTTTGAATGTGGCTGGGCATGTAATAAGTGCTATGTAACGGTTACCTTGCACTGTTATCGTTATGGTTGTCATCACTGTTCTTTCTTTGTCCCACCCCCTACCCCCTGCCCCAGATCCTGACCAAGATGAAGCAGCAGGGTTGTGACACATCTTCCTGTCTGGAGACTGAGGAGGTGCCACCAGGAGGCAGTGGGTGCTGGAATGATGAACTCCAGAAGGAACTGAGTGACATATGGTGATGCCCAGTCCCCAGTCTGACCTCTGACCCCTGACTGTCATCTGTCCCACTCCTCCCAACCAGATCTGGCAAGGACCGCCAGAACCCGGAGCCCACCTGTGTCCAGACCACCCTTCCTGCCAGAACTCACGCTCAGCACCACCCCCCTGCTTTAGCCCTGGGGGTGCTGTCCCCAACCTGAGCAGTCTGGAGTCTCCCAGGGCCCCCATGTCCCCATTTCCCCGCAGGTCCGCCGTGCACGTGCTGCAGGACTCCATCGACAGCCTCATGATGTCCTCAGGAGCCCGCCCCAGGGCCTTGAACCTCAGGGGTGAGGGGGGCTGAGCATTGCTCAGGGGTGGGAGGTCATTCTCTAGTTTTGCTCATGGAGGTCGCATTCAGAGGGCATTTTGGGGAGTCACATCTGTTGGGTCTGATTCTGCGGTCACATTAAGGAGTCACTAGAGGTCACATTGAGGAGTCACTGGAGGTTTCATCCAGGAGTCACTGAGAGTCACATTCAGAGTCACTAGGATCTTTTATAAGAGTCACTGGGGTAAAATTCAAGGGTCATTGAAGTCATAATTTGATGCCACTTGGGTCACACTCAAGAGACATGGAGGTCATAGTCGAGGATCAGTGAGGTGTAAAGGGACACTGGGCCTATATTTGAGGGTCACATTCAGGGCTCCTGTCCCTCCCGTAGGCCACAAGGGGCGCCGATGCCCGAGCCCACCGCTCCACTCCTGGGACTCGGACTCTGACTCGGACCAAGACCTTTCCCAGCCACCTTTCAGCAAGAGCCGCTCCTTCCCTCCCGGTGCAGATCCTCCCTGGCCTCCACCCCACCCATTCCCCGCCTGGCCTGCCCTTGACTCCCATAGTCTGGACCCTGGGGGCCGTCCCACATCCCGACCTGGGCATCTGCTACCTGACCTGCAGCCCTGGGGTTCCCTGGAGCAGGCCAGGCCCTGACCCACCCTCTCTATCCACAGCTTGAGCAGCCGGGACTGCTCTCCCTGAAGACCCTTCCAGAGAGAAAATAAACTAGCTGAGACCCTCCTCCACCCCTGGACTGTTGGTCCTGCTGCCTCCTGTGCCTAGGAATCCCCTCCCCCTTCCAATGAACTCCTCAGTGTTCAGGGCTGTAGAGACCCCAGGGGCTGATCTGGATGTGCGGGCCTAGAATCTGGACAGCCTGAGGCCAGATTTAGCACATGACAAGCTCAGGCGTCATTCTGCGCGGGTATCAGCGGCCAGACAGACTCTTCCGCACTGGCCACGGAGCCATTCTCTCTGGGGCGCCCTGGCGATCAGGTCCGCGGCCGCCACTGCCCAAATGGGGAAACTGAGGCCCAGAGAAGGAGGGAGGGGCACAGCCCAGGGTCATGCTCTGAAGCTCCGCCTTCGTCTTCCCCTCGGTGCCCCCCACCACCCGGTCCTCCCTCTCAGCCTCCATTCTGGGTTCCCTCCCGAATCTGTGCTAACACGCCCCGCCCCCAAGAACGCCCGAAGCCACGCCTCGCCCCGTTAATGAGACGCCCTGAGGCCCCGCCCCACGGGGTTATGCAAATGAGCCGACAGGAGGCCCCGCCCCTCCCTCCTCCGCGGAGTCTGCGCGGCGCGGCCGGAGCCGGCCGATCGCGTCTCCGTCTCCGAGTCCGCCGGCCCGGCCGGCCGTCGGTCTGTCCGTCCTGCCGCGCCAGGGCAGTCTAGGCGGAGCGGGGGCTCAGGCGGCGGCGGCCTAAACCCGGTGAGGGGAGGGGATTGGGGCGCCCCCTCTCCTCCTTCCCCCTGCCCCCGGCTTCCCACCCTCGGTCCTGGTCCTCGGCTCCTGCGGGTCTGGCCCCTCCGGGTCCAGCGTGGGGAGGGGGAGGGGAGGCGGCGAGCTGGGGCTTCGCGACGCGGCTGAGGGAGGGGAGCGTGGGGAGGGGGTCCCGGGCCTGAGGAGCCAAGCAAAGGGGATGAGAGTGGCTGTGGGTGACTGTGATTGTGTGGTTGTCATTGTGTGTCAGTGTGTGGTGTGTAGCTCTCATTGTGTGACTGTCATTGTGCAGCTTCAGTGGTCCGCGGGTGTGTGTGTGTGTGTGTGTGCTGACAGTCATTGTGTGGCTGTCGTTGTGGATACCACTCCGATGGTTGGTGTGTGTGTGGCTATGATGTGGCTGCCATGGGGTGACCGTGTGACTGCTATCACTGTGTGGCTGTCTTGGTGTCCCTGTGGTGCTGTGATTATGACTGTCATTGTGTGGCTGCTGTCGTGTGTTCATTCTGATGGTGCGTGTGTGGCTGTGATCGTCTGCCTTTCTAGTGTGGCCCCGTGTGTGAGTCTGTGTCATGGTCCATGTAAGGTGCCCTTCTGTGGCCATGTGGCTGTGGTTGTGGATGGCACCATGTCTCTCCTGCGACTGTCAGTGTAGATGAGAGACTGTTGATGTGTGTGGCTGTCATCGAGTGCCTTGTAATTGAGGGCGTGACACTGTGACCGGTTCTGTGACCCCCATTGTGTTGGAGACTCTCTCTTTGCTGTGACTCATTAAGTGTGTTGGCAGCTCTGAGTCTACGTCCCTGACTGTGCTGGGGTGAGGGGTTGTGTAGGGCTGTGATACGTGTAGGGTCTCCTGATGTGGCCTCTGACTATATGTTGGGGAGGGAGGACTTGTTTGATCTGTGTGCGTGTTGGTGACAGCCCATGTGCCAACTGCACGTTATGTGTTTTGTGTGTGTTGGACACCTGTCTGAATGAACGAGCCTGTCTTGTACACCATGAGCTGGCACCCAGCGCAGCCACTGGAAGTCAGCTGGAGCTCGGTCCTCATGGTGGGATGGATGGACACCATGTCACGGTGTGTATGTGTGGGGGGTGGGTGTGTGTGTGTGTCTGTAGTGTTTGGAATGGAGGCTGCAGCTGGGTTGTGCACTCCGTGGGTGCTTGGCGTGGGTAACCCTGTGGGCATCTGGGACCTCTGGTGACCCTCACCCCACGTCACACTGCAGAGCGAGCCTCGTGGATGGGGCACTGGAGCGAGAGTGCCTACCCTCGCCTGCCTGTGCCTCAGTTTCCACATCTGCACAATGGGGGTGACCATCCCTGCCCTGCTGGGCGCCAGGAACGGGTGTGAGTCTGTGGGCGTGGTGGCGGCCCGTGGGAAGCCATAGGGCACTTTCACAGGTGAGATCGGGCTGGGAGAATGGGTGTAAGCAGGCGTGACTGTCTTGTCCCCTGAAGTGCTGGGGGCTGGGGGTAGACTGGGGGGGGAGGGAAGAGGAGAACCGGGAGGCAGACGGCCTGGGGGGAGGGGGAAGGAGGGGAAGGCAGCTGGGAGAGGAGGAGGACCTGGCTATCAGCCCGCATCAGACATTGCAGCCCAAGGGTATGGAGAGAGGGGCCCCCGTGGAGGCCATGGGGGAAGGGACTCAGGAGACTGGCCTGGTGTGTGTGGGATCCCCCTGGGGGAAGAGGATGGGATCCCCTAAAAACTGGTGGAGGAAGGACTCCCATAAAGCTGGAAAAATCTCTCCTAAAAGCCAGAGGAGAGGGGTCTTCCTGAAAGCTTAGGGTTGGCATTCCTATGTAGGCTGCACAGGAAGGGGACTACTGTAGAATTTCTGGGGGTGGTGTCAGGGGAGGCGGGAGTCTTCAATGGGAAGGGGCAGGGTGGGGCCTGGCCAGAAGGCTCAGGGGGCGGAGCCAGGGCTTCAAGGCCAGCGAGTATGGCCAGAGGACTCAGGGATGTGACCTCAGCCCCACCCTGGATCCCCCACTCCCTCCCCACCTCCGCAGGCCTGGCCTTCACCATGGCGGGAGGGAGACCACACCTGAAGAGGAGTTTCTCCATCATTCCCTGCTTTGTCTTCGTGGAGGTGAGGACTCCAGTACCTTCTCCAGAGGGGGTGCACCCATCTTCCTGGCTCTTTCTGTCTCTGCCCAACCTCAGTCTCCCTCCCTGTATCCATTTTTCCATCTCTCTCACTCCAGTCCTGCCATCTCTGCCTGACCTCTCACTCCCTGTCTCTCTGGGATCTCTGTGCATGTCCCCTTTCTCTTGAGAAGTGGTTACGAGCTTGGACTCAGAAGTGGAGCTCCCTGGGTTCCAATCCCGCTCTACCCCATCCACACAGGAGTCTGTCTCTTTCTCCACCTCTTTCTTTGCTTCTCCCAGGTCCTGATCCTTCTCTGCACCCCCTCACTACATCTCCTTCCATCTCTCTTCATCTTCCAGGTTCTCTCTCTAACTCCATCTCTCTCCATCTTTGTGTCTCTGTCTTGTGGCCTCAGCTCGGGCCCTGACCCTCTCTGTTCTCTCCCCATCGCCTCTCCCCACCACCGCTGGGTGGCAGTCGGTGCTGCTGGGTGTCGTGGTCCTGCTGGCTTATCGCCTGGAGTTCACGGACACCTTCCCTGTGCACACCCAGGGATTCTTCTGCTATGACAGTACCTATGCCAAGCCCTACCCGGGGCCTGAGGCTGCCAGCCGAGCACCTCCTGCACTCATCTATGCCCTGGTCACTGCTGGGCCCACATTGACGGTGAGACTGTGGGGGTCCCCTTGGTCAGACCGTGGGGAGGACCTCCCAGGAGGCAGGAGGGCCAGGTGGGGGTGGGAGGAGAGCTGGGCTTGAAGGCCAGGAGGTCCCCGCCTTGGTCTCGCCCACAGATCCTGCTGGGGGAGCTGGCGCGTGCCTTCTTCCCTGCCCCGACTTCAACCATCCCCATCACCGGCGAGAGTACCATTGTGTCCGGGGCCTGCTGCCGCTTTAGCCCACCTCTGCGGAGGCTGGTCCGCTTCCTGGGTGAGAGACAGAGCCCTGGGTCAGCCCTGTGGTAATGGTGGGGCAGTGGGGCCAGAGGAAGGGATCGTGAACAGGAAGGAAGAGGGCCTAGAAGTACCACGGTGGTGGCTCCAGGTAGCAAAGAGGGACTTGGGCTCAGGTTTATTATTAGTGGCCCCAGGGGAAGAGTGATCAACGCAGTAATAGCCAGTCCAGGGACAGGTATAAGGAGGTCCATAGATGCCATTAGGGCTTTCCTAGGAGGTCCCAGGCATGGGCCCAATCTTGACGTGATAGCGTTGAGGGGTCCAAGCCCAGCTATAATGGGGTTCCAAGGAAGGAACCGGTATTGACATAGTGGTAATCGCAGTGGGACAGAGGCCGGATGTACGGTAATGAGGGTCCCAGGGAGAGGAAGCCTAGAGTACCATCATGGTGGCCGCAAAGGGATGGGGACATTGGCCCCACTGTAATGGGGTCCCAGGTGTTCTTTAATGGCAGCCACAGGAACAGGGATATAAAGACCTAATGGAACCATGAGGGGGCTCTCAGGAGGAGGGCGACGGGGGCATCAGGGCCTGGAACATGAACCCCCTCTCTTCTCCCACCCCTAGGGGTCTACTCCTTCGGCCTCTTCACCACGACTATCTTCGCCAACGCGGGGCAGGTGGTGACCGGCAACCCCACGCCACACTTCCTGTCAGTGTGCCGCCCCAACTACACGGCCCTGGGCTGCTCGCCGCCCTCACCAGACCGGCCAGGGCCCGATCGCTTTGTCACTGACCAGGGCGCCTGTGCTGGGAGCCCCAGCCTCGTGGCTGCCGCGCGCCGCGCCTTCCCCTGCAAGGACGCGGCCCTCTGCGCCTACGCGGTCACCTACACTGCGGTAAGCCCCAGGAGCTGCAGGGTAGGAAACCGGGGCACGGGCTGGGTGATGGTCAGCGGGCAGGGAGCCACCAGGACCGAACCTCTGATTCCTCCACACCCAGCCTGGGCGCTGTGACACTGCCTCTAGGGCGGAGCCTACACCATTGGAGGCTCTGGCCCCTCATCCGAGATCCTGACCACGCCCCTGATCCCAAGTCTATTGCTGTGCATTGACTCCACCCCGTTGGCATCTGGCCACGCCTCCTGACCCAGTAATGCCACGCCCCAGGGAGGCTGTTGACTCCACCCTCTGGGATCAGGACATTATCCCTGGAGTGCTGGACTCTGAGCCCCTAGAGCCTAGCCAGGTCCCCAAAATGCTACAGGCCTTGGATATTGGCTGGGAGACTAGGTGGGTGGGTTTTGACTTGGCCCCTTGGAGTCTTTGCCCCTCCCCTGGGGGCCTTGTCCCCACCCCTTGTTGCCCTGGGCACGCCTCTTACTCATGATTGGTTGGGACTTCTTACTGTGTCCCCTGCTTTTCCCTGGTCATACCCTGTGTTGCTTTGACTCCTTTTTCTAGGGTCCGTCCTGGATTGTGTTCCTAACTCTGTCAGTGGTCCCCTGGGGCCAGGGGACTCCACCTTCTGGAGCTCCTGGACCTTCTCCCTTAGCTCTGACTCCACCCTCTGGGGTTCTGTGACCATGTTAGATGTCCCCATCTATGACTCTATACCAAGGACACCTGGGCCCCAGACCTTGTCCACTGTCTTTGGGTGCTCTAGCCACACCCCTGCAGGGCCTATGGGACTCCATGACCCTAATCCCTGGGGATCCCTCCTTTCCAGCCAAATCCCGACCCCTCTCCTTGCCATTATGGTGGCACCTCCTGGCAGAGCCTACTGCGAGTCCATGACTCCATCCCCGGAACCACTGGCCACGCCCCCTAGCCCCGATCACAGAGTCCACTTGGGTTCGGAGACTTCGCCTCCACTTGTCCCCTAACCAGTCCGGCTCCCGCAGATGTACGTGACTCTCGTGTTCCGCGTGAAGGGCTCCCGCCTGGTCAAACCCTCGCTCTGCCTGGCCCTGCTGTGCCCGGCCTTCCTGGTGGGCGTGGTCCGTGTGGCGGAGTACCGCAACCACTGGTCCGACGTGCTGGCCGGCTTCCTGACCGGGGCGGCCATCGCCACCTTTTTGGTGAGTCCCCTCCCCAGCCATGCCGGCACTGGAGATCCCTCATCGGCCCCCCTGTTCTAGAGGCAGGACTTCATGATGGTGAAGGGTGTAGACTCTATGTGCTCTTGGGCCAGTCCCTTAACCTTTCCCTGCCTTGATGTTCTCATCTGTGAAATGGGATACCAGGACCAGGGTGAGGCACCACCTTGAGTGCAAAATACGAGGGTGCCGCAACACTCGGCAATCAAGATAAATAATATTTTAATGAAACATTTTCCAAATCAAAATTAATACAAAACAATAATAATGTCCCCAGTCCAGGCCAGGTGTGGTGGCTCACGCCTGTAATCCCAGAACTTTGGGAGGCTGAGGCAGGAGGATCGCTTGAAGCCAGGAGTTCAAGACCAGCCTGTGCAACATAGCAAGCCCCTGCCTCTACAAAAATTTAAAAAATCAGCTGGGTGTGGTGGTGCATACCTATAGTCCGGGAGGCTGAGGCGGAAGGATTGCTTGGCTTGAGCTCAGGAGTTCAAGGCTACAGTAAGCTGTGATCCCCCCACTGCACTCCAGCCTGGGCAACAGAACGAGACCTTGTCTCTAAAAATAAAATGAAATAAAATAAAAAGATGGAATCCTGCTCCTACACAACTTGGCCTTTCTCACCTCACCCTAGTCTGGACCCTGTGGGATTAAAAAGTAATAGTACCTACCTCTTAGTAAAGAGGAAAGAACAGTGCTTGGGACAAAACCTAAGCATCAGTTTCCTTATCTGAAAAATGGGGTTGGTATTTACATAACTCCTATATTCCTGGCCCCAGGCCTCAACAGTCCTCTCTCCTTCTGTCCCAGGTCACCTGCGTTGTGCACAACTTCCAGAGCCGGGCGCCCTCTGGCAGAAGGCTCTCCCCCTGGGAGGACCTGGGTCAAGCCCCCACCATGGACAGCCCCCTCGAAAAGTTAAGTGTGGCCCAGGTAAGGGGGGCCGGGGGCTGCTCCCGGCTGGAGAGGGTGGTGGGTGGAGGGGGCTCAAGGAGGCAGGAAATCAGGGAAGAGGTGGGGGAGGTCTCAGGGCCTTGGGGAGGTGGAGGGATCGCCCATCTCTGCGGACACCCCCCTCTCCCTCCTGAGGGGACACTGTCAATCCTGAGAACTCCGGTTGTCTTTTCCATGGGGCTCTCTGCCCGATGAACCCCTTGTGGCTGTGGCCGGTGGGGCCCAGGGGGCCCGCTAGCCCCTTCCCTCTCCCTCTTTGTCTCAGGAACCCGAGGCCTGCAGGCCGCATTCGACACCGGCACGGCTCACCCCATCCAGTGAGTGTTGGGGGAGGGGAGGGATAAACGGGGGGACTTCCAGATGGGCGGCCGCTGCCAGAGAAGTCTCCCCTGTGCGTTCATGGCCCCCTCCCAAGGTTTCTGATTCCCTGATCTCTGACCCCTAGAGCCGCAGAACTGCACCCGCCGTGGCCACCTGATCCCCAGCTGTGTGTCCTCCAGGGCCCCAGCCATGTGTTCGTCGCCCCGTGTGCCCCGCCCTCGACTGAGGTCTGAGCCAACGCCCCTGCCGCTGCCCCTGCCCCTGCCAGCACCGACCCCCAGCCAGGGCCCCTCGCCTTCCTCCCCTGGACCTGGGGGGCCAGGTGGGGGTGGTGGACGTGGCCGGAAGCTGCTGCTGCCTACACCCCTGCTGCGGGACCTGTACACCCTGAGTGGACTCTATCCCTCCCCCTTCCACCGGGATAACTTCAGCCCTTACCTGTTTGCCAGTCGTGACCACCTGCTGTGAGGCCCAACCACCCACCTAGAATCTACCCGGTCCCCACTTCTTCCCTGCCACGCGTGTGTGTGCGTGTGCCACGTGAGTGCCAAAGCCCCCTGCCCCCAAACCAGCCAGGCCCATGTGCCAAAAGATGGTTGGAAGAACATCTGGGGGACCCCCTCCATCCCCTCTTGCCATCTGGGACATCCCAATGGGCAGAGATTCAGGATGGGCCCTTGCCCCTAGGATTGCCCTTTTAAGGGCTAAAGCCCAACCCCACTGGCCATTTCCTGGCCAATGAGGACCCCTAATTCTCAGAATTCTAACCAAAAGGAGTTTGTTCCAGCCAATGGGACCCTGCCCCTCACTTCTTAGAATCCTCGGGCTAGAGGGCAACTCCAGCTAGTGTTCTGTGTCTGAACAGCCAATAGGAGCCCTTGGTTTCCGGAATTTCTAGAGTGGGTGGGTATGATTCCAGTCAATGGGGGACCGCCCGTGTCTAAGCATGTGCAGTGGAGAGGAGGGAGATGAGGTCATTCTTTGCCATCCAGTCTTGTCTCGGAATCGGAGTCCTGCTGGAGGGTGGGGGCAGGCTCCCCCACAGCAGGGTCCTTGGGGGAACCCCTTCTCCTCTTAGCCCCTCTCCTGTGTGCAACCTCTCACCAGTCCCTCCAAATCCCCTACTTAAGCAGGGCTTGCCCCAGTTCAGCGGTTTTGGGATTCAGGGTGCTGTGTCTCCCCTCACCTGTGCCCAGGTCACTCCAAACCCTTCTGTTATTTACTAGGGATTTTTTCTTGGAACACATCCCCATTTTTCACACTGCCCCCCATGCCTCAGCCTCATGCAGATGCGCCATTATGGGGGGCATGGGTGGAGCAGAGGGGCTCCCTCACCCTGGGCAGCCAAAGGCAGTGGACAGAGGAGACACTGTCCCCCTTTCCTGTCCCCTCCTCATCTTTAATAATGACCTGGCTTCTCATCTTTAATAAAGACCTGTTTGTAACAGAAGTTTGGCCACCTGCATTCCTCCCCCGGGTGGTGGGGGCTGGAGAGGACTTTAATCGTGGGCTTACATGTCTGTGAAGCTGGGTGTGGGTGTGTTGTCGCAGTGCATCTTAGGGCAATTGTGGAGAGGCTGTGGGAAGCCATGGGTCCAGGCACTTGGGGCTGAAATCCTGGCTCAGCATGTCTTGGTTGTGTGGTCTCAGGAAAGTTAATTCACTACGCTGTGCTCTTGTTTCTTCATCTGTCGAATGGAGACAGCCCCTCAAGCCACTAAGGCACACACGCATCAAGGGGCCTGACATGCCTGTTTATCCCAGGCAGCTGGCCTGTTTCTGATCACAGCCAGGGCACAGAGGGCACAGGGAATAGGGTGAGGAGACCCTGGGTGACCTGAGAATGAAGGGGCGTGCTGCCGGGCACTAGGAATCTTCGGGCTGAACACCTGGCTGCGTGGATGAGAGCAGAGAAGTTGCTCATGAGGTTATGTTGAGTCCCAACCACCTGAGAACTCAGAGGAGACTAGGGAAGTAGGAAGGGGCATGGAGCCACACGATCCCCCGCCAACTGTGGCTCCGAGGGCTTCAGACAGGCCATGTAGGGCCTAGAGTCATCCAGGGACCAGGAAAGGGGTCCTGCTAGTGTCTGGCAGATGAAATTCAGGTGCCCCCTGCAGGCTGGCCTGGCTACTGTCCCCGCCCCTGCTCCACCTGCTTCCCTTCTCCCCTCATTCATTCAACAAACACTATAGAGCACCTCCCATGTGCCAAGTTGTCATAGTCTGTTCAGGCTGCTATAACAAATGCCATAGACTAGGTAGCTTGTAAACAACAGAAATTTATTTCTCACAGTTCTGGAGGCTGAGAAGTTCAAGGTCAAGGCACCAGCCTATTTGGTGTCTAGTGAGGGCCTGCTGCTTCCTCATAGGTGGCAGAAAGGTGAAGGATCTCTCTGGGCCCTCTTTTGTAATGGCACTAGTTCCATTCATGAGGACTCCACCCTCATGTCCTAATCGCTTCCCAAATGCCCCACCTCCTGACATCCTCACCTAAGAGGTCAGAGTTTCAACATACGCATTTGGGGGGTGGGACACAAACATTCAGACCACGGCATAAGTGCTGTTCAGGCAGAGGGGATACAGCGGTGAACAGAACAGGCACAAGCTCTGCCCTCATGGAGCTCATATGCTAATATGTGAGACAAGAAACAAGATAAACAACCTATATACAGACCCACAGTTCCAAACCTCACAGATGTCTGAAAACCATAATCTTTTCGTAATGCATTTGTGGCAAAACTTCACCTGAACTGACACGAGGTAATGTATAGCTTTTACTTAATTCACTTGACGTGAATATCCTTGTATTTTTCTGAAGATAAAGTGTTTCATTTGGGATGTTACCCCACGCATCAACTAGGGTTGTTACAAAACACATAGTATTCACACCACCTTGCTTTTCAAAAATCTGAAAACTTCTGAATTCCAAAGTCTGGGATCAGGTATTTAGGAAAAGAATTGGGATCTCTGATATAATAGATGTTGATATGTGATAAGGAGGGAATTCAAGCTAGAAAAGACATTCTGTGGGATAGGGACACAGTTTGCAACTTAAAGAGAGTGATCAGGGAAGTTCTCTCTGAGTAGGTGACACTGGGGGTGAAGGAGGTGAGGGAGGGAGCCAGGCAAATATCTGGTAGGGGTGGGGTGGGGAGCATTCCAGGGAATGGGAACGGCAAGTGCAAAGGCCCTGAGGTGGGAACGTGCCTTCTATGTTCAAGGAACAGCGAGGAGACTGTGTAGCTGGTGCCGAGTGAGCAAGAGGGAGACAGAGGAAGAAGAGATAGGGGAGATGGTGGAGTGGGGGGGGCCATGGGGGGATGAGATGGGAGGATGAGAGGGAAGAAGGCAGAGGAGAGACAGAATCATGGGGCTTCCGGCCTGACAGGCCAGGGCTCCTGTTTCCAGAGCTCACACCCCTGAGACCCACAGACCCTCCAGCCACGCAGCTGCATCCGTCCGGGCCAGGAAGGAAGTAAAAATTCAGCACCACGGAGAGCACCTCCACCCAACCCAGATGGCGCTGTCCATGGTGATGATGATGATCGCGGGCCGAGAATGGGGAAGTTGGGGGATGAAGTATCTGGTCCCACTGAGGAGAGTGGTGACAGCAGCCCTGGCCTTGGCCTTACTCCCATCCCAGGATGGATGATCTTAGGTATAGAACACAGACAAGCCTATATACTTGTTTATTCAAAAGCCTTCTCTATACGCCCTGTGGGTCTCACAGCATCTCAAACTCAACTCGACCAAAACAGAGCTCTAGTTTAGAATGTAAGGCAAAACATGACCATCTTCTGCTCAAAGCCCTCTCATAGTTCCCCACGGCGCTTACGTAACAGCCAACCTTCTGCCAGTGCCTCAGGACCTTTGCACTTGCTGGTGTTTCCACCTGGGACGCTCTTCCCCTGCATATGTGCACGAATTACTCCCTGATCTCCTTCAAGCCTTCTCTCAAATGTCACCTTCCCAATGAAGCCTGCCCCAACCACCCCATTCAAAATTTCAAAAACAAACAAAAAACTGGCCTGTCCAACTTCCCTTCTCCGTGAAAGTTTTTTGACATACACCGATCATCTGCTCACACACTGTTTAAATCCCTCGTTATGCTTAGTGGTCATTATCTGTCTCCATCACTAGGATGTAAGCTCGACCAGGACAGAGACTTTATCTGTTGCTGTTCACTGTGGAGTCCCCATGCCTAGAACAAGCCCTGGAACGCAATAGGTGCTCAAAAAATGTTTGCTAAATGAATGAACTCATCACTTAGGATGTCAATAAACTAAGGAGAGGCACAGACCAACTCCGAGCCTCCCCCAGGTCCAGCTCTGCCTGCAGGCAGCTATAGTCCCCCATGAATCCAGTCTATGGCAAGTGTCCTTCTATCAAGACACGAAGACAGAATTCTGAGAAGCGAAAGACAGAAGGACTGTGTGCACAAGGGATTTGCCAAACGTCTGCATCTCTATCTCTGAATGTTCTCACTCAGCCTACATGGATGAGCACCGACTTTGTGCTAGGTGCTGTCCTAGAAGCTAGGGACCCAGCAGCGAAAAAAAAAAAAAAAACTAGACGAAGACCCTATCTTCATGGAGCTGACATTCTAGTGGGAAGAAATGCCATCAGCTAAATGCATAACGTTGGAAATGATGTTATTTGAAGAAAAGTAAAAACAGATAAGAAGTGAAAGATTGAAATGTGTGCAATTTTGAGCAGATGGTAGGGAAAACCTCCCCAAGTAGGTGACATTTGACCAGAGACCTAAATGGAATGACAAAAATGAGCCAGAGCAGCTGGATGCAGTGGCTCATGCCTGTAATCCCAGCATTTTGGAAGGCCAAAGAGGGAGAATTGGTGAAGCCAGGAGTTTGATACCAGCCTGGGCAACATATCAAGACTCTGTCTCCACAAAAAAAAAACTTTTTTTTTACAAACTTAGCCAGGCACGCTGGCGCACGCTTGTAGTCTCAGCTACTTGACAGGCTGAGGTGGGAAGATCACTTGAGCCCAGGAGTCCAAGGTTACAAAGACCTATGATCGCACCACTGAACTCTGGCCTGGGCAACAGAGCAAGACCATGTCTCTAAAAAAGAAAGAAAGAAAGAAAAGAACCAAAGGGATATCTGGGAGCTGACTGCTGTAGGCACGAGAACAACAAGTGCAAAGGGCCTGAGGCGGGGCTGTTTTCAGCAAGCCCCCATGTATGTAACTGTGCTCGACTGTGAGATGTGGGAGTCACTACTGGGTGTTTGTGCATCTGGAGTGTTGTAATGTGATGCGAACCATGGGTTGTGTATCTGCTGGGGGGACTTAGGTGCTATGTTTTACAGTGCAGTGTAACAGCGTGCCTCATTTTGTGTGTGTGTGTATGTGTGTATACTGGCAACGGCATAGGTGTATCCGAGTGTGTTCTGGAGTGTGTTGTGCGAGGGAAAAGGTGTAGGGGTGAGAATGGGGGACAGAGTGTGTACAGGATGCTTTTTTCAGAGTAGGGTAGGGCTGTGAGCGTGCGGGTGATAGGGATGGATTCTGGAAGTGGAATATATGCAGAGACGCCATGGAGTGGGTGTGCGTATGTGTGTGTGTAGAGGGGTATGGGGGTGCCCAGCTGTGTGAGTGGGTGTGCTGGGGGATGTTGTGAAGCTGTTTTCTGGTGCCAGAGAGAAAGAGAGAGAGAGAAAGCTCAGGAAATCTCAGTTCCACCCTGCCTCTGGGTCTCCAGGCAACGGCACCACTTTGAAGTTACCAGGAGACGAGGTTGCCAGGGCAACACAGGCGTGAGTGGCAGCTCTGGGGCGAAGTCTGGGTGAGGAGAGCCAGCCAGGGATCCCGATCACTCACTGTTCCTCCCTCGCTCCCAGTTTCCCATCAATCCCACTTCCTTCCTTCATTGACTTAACAAGCATACATTTTAGAAAGTACAACGTGCGAGGCTCTGTTCTGGGTGCTAGAGAGATGAAAGTGAACCAGACAAACAAGGTTCCCGCTGTCTCTCTCCCTCAATCTCCCAGACCCTGTCTCTTTGTCTCTCCTGTACCTTTCTTTGGCCTATGGTTCCTCCTTCCCCTTTACCAGCAGGACCCAAGAAGCCCCCAGGCCAGTTGACCCTCAGAGATGGCTGTTGGTGTTTTGCACACGAGTCCTGAGCCTGTGTCCCCAGACCCACACTCGTGCCATACGCAGGTGCACAGAGAGACAAGCACACAGCGCATCCCACCCTCTGCCTCTCAGCTGTCATTGGGTGACACCAGCAAAACCACACACAGACACATGCCCATCACACTATTCCATCAGCGCCTCCTTTTACAGGTGAGCAAAGTAATATGCCAATGGTTTGGGCCTGCTCCCTCCAACTCTCAACCCTTATATTTTTCTGATTAGCTCACAAAAATAGTGTTCGTGCTGCTTCCCCAGCAGCCTCCCTCAGGAAAACGGCTAATCTCCCTCGAACGTCCGCATTTCCTCCACGCTCAGACTAGGTTATAGCCATTTGCCCGCCCACCCGCCAGGGGAGAGGCTAGCTAAGGTCGATCTAATTTTGATGGACAGATCCACGGACCAATAGCGAAGCTAATGTACTGTAACCAATGAGGCCTCGGTTTAGGCGAGATTAAGATTGGGAACGCGCCACCGATTGGACAGGGGTACGTTGCGAATGGCGGAGACGCTGAGGCGGGTGCTAAGCGCGAGTAGCGGGGCTTGGCCTGGGGAGGAGAACACGGCTGAGGCCGGACCGCCTTTGTTGTTGCTCGGCGCTCCAGGCTCTGGAAAAACAGCGCTGCTGTTCGCGGCGGCCCTGGAGGCGGCGGGGGAGGGCCGAGGCCCCGTCTTCTTCCTGACCCGGAAGCCTCTTCAAAGCCTGCCCTGCGGGACTGGAACGGCGCTCGACCCAATGCGGCTCCAGGTAACAGTGGGGCGGGAGCAGAGGCATACTAGCCAATGGAGATGCGGGTCGGGGCTTGAGTGACAGATAGGCAGGCCAATGGTGGGGACGGTGGCAGGGCGAGCTGAGCAGCCATGATGGGGCGGAGTCAGGAGTGTGCGAGGGGTGGGACTATGCGGAGTTGAGATAAGATTGAGTAAGAGCCTATCCAATGATGTTAGCTAGAGGCGGTGTTAGCTAGGCGATGTTAGCTAGAGGCGGTGCCCAAAAGGTAGAGTCGGGGTGATTAAAGGGGTGCAGCTAAGCTCAAGTCTAGTCTAGACGAAGGTTGGGATCGGACTCGGGGCGGGTTTTCCGAGGAAACGTTGCCCTAGAGATTCAACAAAAAACCATGAGTACTGGAAAGAGGGGTGAATACGAGAATATTTGATTGCTCTGAGCTACTTCATCCTGGAGCCAGCTGTCTACGGAGTGAGAGCCTCGTCCAGGAAAGTATGCAAGGAAGCAGGGTTGCCATTGCGGGAAGTCTGGCTTTTTGTGCTGAGTCTGGCCCTTTCCTTTCTCCAGAAGATCCGCTTCCAGTACCCACCGTCAACCCAAGAGCTTTTCCGGCTCCTGTGCTCTGCCCATGAGACCCCAGGGCCAGCCCCCTCCCTTCTGCTTCTAGACGGCCTGGAGGAATACCTAGCGGAAGACCCAGGGCCCGAGGAATTCGCCTACCTGGCCGCCCTGCTTCTGGACACAGCTGCCTACTTCAGCCACCGGCTTGGGCCTGGCGGGGACTGTGGACTCATAGTGGCCCTCCAGACCCAGGAGGAGGCTGACAGTGGGGATGCCCTGCATCTGGCACTGCTACAGCGGTATTTTCCAGCCCAGTGCTGGCTGCAGCCGGATGCATCAGGTCCAGAGGAGCACCGCCTCAGGGTCTGCCTGGAGCCAGGCGGGCTGGGCCCCAGGACAGAGTGGTGGGTGACTTTTCGACCAGGTGGAGAGATGACAATCACCCCGTGGCACACCCAGGCTGGTGACCCCAGCTCAGACAAGGGTTCAAGCTCTGGAGGCCACCCCTAAGCTTTGGTGTATGACACCCTTTCCATGCCTTAGTTTCCCATGGCTGGAATACTTACCTCAGGGACATGTGCAGATTCAAAGACCGAAAGGATGTAAAGTGCTTTCTCTTTAAAAAACATTATTATTACATACATATAATACCCAATGAACAAAATGTTTAGTTTTGCTATTTTAAACTTTATAAAAAGAGTTTCATGATAAATGTTATCTTCTGAGACTTCTCTTTCCACTCAACATTGTTACTAAGATTCAGTGACATTTTTTCGTTCATTCCTTTCCCCTTCTTGCATAAAATTCCTTGAGTGACTATACCCCAATTTATTCATCAGATTGACTTTTTTACTGCTAAGAACATTCTTGCACATGTCCTGGTACGTGTGTGTGTTTAGGGTATATACCTAGAAGCGGAACTGGTGGAGAATGAGGTATGCATATGTTCAGCTTTCTTAGGTTATGGCAATTTTTTTTTTTTTTTTTTGAGACAGTCTCACTGTGTTGCCCAGGCTAGAGTGCTGTGGCGTCAGCCTAGCTCACAGCAACCTCACACTCCTGGGCTCAAGCGATCCTTTTGCCTCAGCCTCCCGAGTAGCTGGGACTACAGGCATGCGCCACCATGCCCGGCTAATTTTTTCTATATATTTTTAGTTGTCCGATTAATTTCTTTCTATTTTTAGTAGAGATGGGGTCTCGCTCTTGCTCAGGCTGGTCTCGAACTCCTGAGCTCAAACAATCCGCCCGCCTCGGCCTCCCAGAGTGCTAGGATTACAGGCGTGAGCCACCGTGCCCGGCCTTTTGGAGAGGGGAAGGGGAAGACAGGATCTTCCTCTGTCCCCCAGACTGGAGTGCAGTGGCCCAATCATAGCTCCCTGCAGCCTCAAACTCGTGAGCTCGAATTATCCTCCTGCCTTAGCCTCTCAAGTAGCTGGGACTACAGGCCTGCACTGCTGTGCCTGGCTAACTGTTTAAAAAAATTTTTGTAGAAATAGGAACTTGCTATGTTGCCTAGTCTGGTCTCGAACTCCTGGTCTTAAGCAATCCTCTGGGCTTAGCCTCCCAAAGTACTGAGGTTACCGGCATGAGCCACCTGCCTGGCCATATGCCAAACTTTTTTTTTTTTTTTTTGACACAGAGTCTTGCTCTGTTCCCTGGGCTAGAGTGCCATGGCGTCAGCCTAGCTCACAGCAACCTCAAACTCCTGAGCTCAAGCAATCCTCCTTCCTCAGCCTTCCAAGTAGCTGGAACTACAGACATGTGCCACCATTTCCGGCTAATTTTTTCTATATATTTTTAGTTGTCCAGCTAATTTCTTTCTATTTTTTAGTAGAGACTGGGTCTCACTCTTGCTCAGGCTGGTCTCGAACTCCTGAGCTTGAGCGATCCTCCCGCCTCTGCCTCCCAGAGTGCTAGGATTACAGACGTGAGCCACTGCGCCCGGCCATATGCCAAACTTTTTAAAAGTAAACTAGAATTCCCATTAAGTTACTTGATGACACTTTGTGTCATCAGAGTGCTTTCTTAAAACGTGGTCTGATTCAGAATAAAGCCCTATGAATTATTGTTACTAATGGCAGAGACTAGCTAAAGACTCACTAAACAGCTTTCCTTTCCCTGGGTGTACAGCTAAACTACATTTCCCAGCCTTTCATGATTCTAGCTGGAGTCATGTGACTATTTCTGGCAAATGAAATGTGAGAAAAAGTAATAGAGACTATTTCTAAGCCAAATCTCTAAAATGGCCTGTGCAATCTTCTGTACTCTCTTTGCTTGTTGACTGGCAGGATGTAGAGGATCCATCTAAGGATACCAAGGTGACCTTACGGGAAGATGAAGCTACAGACCAGAAGAGTCTAGACCTCTGACTCATCCCAGAGATGTTTGCCCATCTGTTTGAATTAAGATAAGAGACCACTTAATGTCTTAAGCCACTAAGACCTAGAAGCTGTGTGTTATGGCAGCTAGTGTAATTTATACTGACTAATTTACTTAATTATGATTAGTATTCGGATTGCCAAGTTCAGAATTTCAGACTGAGCTCAAGGACTTTAACTGCTGCCCCTATGGCCTAGGCCCAGGGAAAGATGGGGGTTAAAGGGTGTTTGTAGAAGTCATGGTAGAAAAACTTACATATACATACGTGTGTCTGTGTATATATATTTTTATTCTTTAAAAACTATACATATTTACAAATACTGCAGGTTTGTGATTTCCTGAGCAGGATGGATTGGGCAGACAGCCAAGGTCAGCAATGCCCCTAAGCCCTGAGGGAGGCCTCGCTGTCATGTTCAGTAAGTCTTGGGCTTGCACAAGCACTTGGGGTCATATTGGATATCCAAGCATCTGCGTGCTGGTGTCCTAAGAGCAGGCCACATAGCTGAGGGGTGGAGCCTCAGGGGCTGGGACAAGGCTGTTCTCATAAGGGTTAGAGCAGGAGCCATTGGATGAGCCCCCTTGTGCTCCCTGGGAGCTCCCTGAACTGTAGTCGGTTGAGATGCCAGAGTCAGACACCACGAGGTACAGGTACTTTAGGTGGGATGGGGTGGAGGGCAGCTCTGGGGGCAGTGCCCGAGGACACAAAAGCTGGGAGCTGGGGTCCAGGATGGTGTACTCGAAGCTGGCAGCTGAAGCCCCCTCTGGACTGGGCTTCAAGGCCAAGGCAGATGAACAGGAGGATACTTCTGAACCTTCATCCATGGCCACCATGTCCACACTGGCACCTGGCCCTGGGAGGTCCTCGCTGAGTGGGCTCCGGGGCAGCAGCCACTTGTCCAGCACCAGGTAGGTGTCCGGGGCATGCTTACTGCCCACAGGCTCCAGCAGCGGCCCCTCATCATCTGCCTCTGGCTCCACTGCCTGTGTCACCCCCCAGGAGCGCTCGGAGAGGACTTCCAAGGGGGCAGGTGTGTCCTCTGTGAAGGGGGTGCAGGGACTCCACCACAGACAGCCATCGTTCTGATACAGCCACAGCTGAAGAAACAGCACCAGCCTGCTCAGAGGCCTGGGGCTTTGGCGGCGAGAAGCAGGGCAACCCCAGGCCCTAATGGGACAACCAGGCCACCTACCTGGAAGTTACCCTTGTGGGTGGTGAAGAGGCCCTTAAACTCACTTTCTGGGCTTGGGATGCCAGGCCAAATCTTCTGCTTCAGAGCCCTGTTGCAGCCAATAGAAACAAGTACATAGATACGAGTCACCAAACATCCACCCATACCCCCTCAGCACCCAGTCACAGGGGCACAGAAACTCCTGGTCCCTGAGATCGCAATGGAGGCAGAGGGGTGCATCAGGGCTGGGGAGCAGGGGCTTGGGCTAAAGCTTCAGCAAGGCCCTACAGAAAGGTAACTGGAACAGGGTTTTGAAGGATGCATAGGAGTTCAATATACGCTAACTCATACTCCCTCTAATCCTGGCCCAGGCTTTGCCTGGAGGTCTATGATGTCACTTCCCTCATCACCCCTTTTCATGGTTCCCCAAGACATTAAGAATAAAATCCAAACCCCTCCCCACAACCCTGCAGAATGCACGGTGTGATATAACTTCTGTCACCTCCCTCACCTCATCATCTGCTACTCCTCCTGACACACTGCTCTAGCCATATGACTAGTCTTGAAGCTGCTTCAGTGTTCCAAGGTCATTCCCGCCTCAGGGTCTTTCTGTTTCTTTCTCCCCACTTTTCATGTGACTACTTCCTTCCAACCTTCAGGTTTCTACTCTAATGTCACCAGGGGACTGCCCTGACCATCCAGTCATGTCCCCGTGCCTTGTTTGTTTCTGTGACATCACTCATCGCAATTTATAATCAGATACTTGTTGGTTCCCTTGCTTGTTGATTTGACTATGAGATCCACAAGATCAGGGACTTTGTGGTTCAAGGTCAGGTTCTCCACTCTCCTCCCGTGCCTAGCACATAGCTGGCACTTGATGCATAGTTTCCAACCAAGTAAATGCACAGGGCCATGAAAGACAACTAGAAGATTTGCTTCGTGGACAAGGGAGGAAGGGCATTCCAGGCAGAAGGAACAGTATGTGCAAAGGCTTTGGGGTGTGAAACGAATGGTGTGTGCTTGGAAATACAAATACCTCCAGGCAGCTGGTCAGATCATAGTGTCTGAGGAGCTTGACAACAGGGGCAGGGAGGCACTCAGGGGCTTCACTCTGTATATTAAATCCATCTGGTTGATTTGACAAAGTTGATGACATTGGGCAAAGGAACTAGCAAAAGAACCCAAGAGGTGGCAGCCACTAATGTAGGAGGAAAATCAGGTGAATGTTCCCAAGCACAGAAAATTTTACCAGGAGTCTGGGTCTGCTCTGGCGTGCATCGCAGCCCTGCCACTGACTCACTGTGTGACCTTGGGCAAGTGCTTGTCCCTCTCTGAGCCTAGGTTTGCACAGTAAAAGAGGGACGTCTGTGGGGAGGACTCTGGGTCAGGTGCCCGGACGGGGGGCTCACCGGCGGTGGGAGAGCAGGGCGAGCACGGCCAGCAGGAGCAGGATGAGCACGAGGATGAGGGACAGCGTCAGGATGAGCGGGTCCAGGTCTGGGAGGCGAGGAGCGGGGTCAGGGCAGTAGGTTTGGCTGTTGTTTCTCCCCAGCCCCTCCTATGCCCTCGCCTGGGGCCTCACCACTAGCGGTCACCAGCGACGCAGGCTCTGACCAGGCGCTCCAGAAGCCCCCGAAGCTCGGTTCGGCCATGCGCGCGCGGACAGCGAAGGTGTAGCGCGTCTGGCCCCGCAGGTTGCTCAACACGCACTCGGTGCGGCCCTCCAGGATCTCCACCTGGGGGCGGGGCCCGGGTGGGGGCGGGGCAAACGGGGGCGGGGCGGGCGAGCAGAGAGGAGCACTTCAGGGCGGGCCCTGGCAGGACCGAGCCAATCAGGGAGAGGAAGGACAGTGGCCAAGCATTGCATTGGGACCAACGAGAGAAGGGGCGGGACCCAAGAACGCTCAGAGCCAATCATAGCGAGGATCCCAGGGAGCAGAGGGCCGGACCTGGGCTATTTAAAAACTGGGCAAGAGCTTATAAAAGGAGCCCGGCCTGAGAGGTGTCTGGAGTTAGGGACTAGGGAGTGAGAGGGGTTGGGGTTCAGGCGGACTGGGGAGGCGTGGGGAAAGGGGGCTTGTCTGTGGGCATGGAACTGCCTTGGTCATCAGGACAATGGGATGTGGGTCGTCAGGGGTGGGGTCTAAAGGGGCGAGGCCATGGGGGCGGGGCCGTGGTGACAGTCTGGGCGGGAATTCGAGAGGCTTGGCGGGGCCGTGGTCCGTGGAGCTTTTGGGGCTGGGCGGTAGGGACAGGCCTCACCCTCTGCGCTCCCCCTTCGCCGTTGCCTGCTGAAACGTCCACCTCGTAGCGGATGTGGGTCGTCATGGGTGCCCCAGGCGGCGGGAGCCAGCGCAGCACCACGTGGCCGCCCTCGTCGGCCAGCCGCGCCAGCAGCCCCACGGGAGCGTCCAGGAGCACTGCCGAGGTGGGGGGAGGTTGGTCAGGTGGGCGGAGACTGAGACTCCTCCTGCCCCGACCACTCCCTCTTTCCCCGTGCACTTACCCACTTCATTGACGTGGATGATACGGTGATAGCGCAGAGTGCCGGAGGAGGCTACTGTGACCAGCAACTCCAGGGGCACGAAGCTCGACGTGTCGGCCGTAGGCAGCGAGCACCAGAAGCGCACCGCGCCACGAGCCGTGGGCGCCTGGTGCAGGCGACAAGGCTTCCACGGCTCACCCCTGTGTGCCCAGGGACCCGGAAAGGAAGGGAGCAAGTTGGGAGGGGGAACCTGGGAGTTTGTTTGCTTTTCCCTGACGGTGGGGGCCTTTTGGATACTACCACGAGGGGGCGTCCCAGCCCCGACGTAGTGACGTCCTAGCCACGATTTGGAGGGGTTGTTGTCCTAGCCCTGAAGTTTAGGGTCGCGTTCCTGCGGTGATCAAGGGACGGTTCCAGCCCCGGCCGATAGGGGGCGTGTCAGTCCTGGCCTGGTGGGCTGCCCACTAGGGACCACGACTGAAGGCGCTGTCCCGCCTCAAGCACCAAGGGACTTCCGAGGCTACGACCTCCGGGGAACTGTGCCCCGCCCGTCCCTTCCACCCCTTCCACCCGTGGGGGCTCCGACTCACTCGAGCTGGTAGGAGAAGCTGTAGTTGTTGGGGCCCACCCCAGCACTCGCCGCTTCCTCCCAGAAACACACCAAGTCCTCCAACCGCTCGGTGAAGCACAGAAGCTCTTCGGGCCCGCGGGTCGCCAGCAAGGCCGCTGGGGAGGGGGGAGATAGGGAGGGGGTCAGGGGGGCCCTAGCCTTTCCTCGGGCCACAGCCCCCTCCCCCCTGCCTCCTGCCGCCTGCGCGGACCCGATAAGAAAAAAGCCCCGCCCCACCCTCTCCCCCAGCGGGGCCCCTCGGGGGGTCGCAGAGGTGGCACCCCCTGAACTGTCAGGGGCAGGTTGCTCGCCTTACTGTCCCACCCTCCGCCCCCGACACACACGCCCACCCCGCGGCGGGCTGAGCTGGACGCAGCCTTCAAGATCTCAGCCTCCTGGGGCTGCCAGCCCCTCCCCAGCCGAGGACGTGCGCGCCCAAGGATGTGTGCGGAGGAGGCGTGTCCCCTATCGCCCCAGCAGGCTCCCCGCCGCCCGATAGCGCCAACCGTGACCCCCGCTCCCCTCCCTCGACAGGGCCAGGCAAGGGATCTGGCGCCCGCATGGAAACCGTGTTTACAGTCGCCTGCAGCCCGGCCCCTCTGACTCCGACCCTGGCTTTATCCCCTCTCCCGCACTGGAGGGTCTGCTGGGCCCCCTCTCTTCAGGGACACCAGCACCATGTCTGCTGCGTTAGGATTTAGCATGTCCCAGACCCCGTGAAAAGATAAAGCAGGAATCTTAAGCCCCTCTCCAGCTTCTACACCAGGAAACTTAGACCCCCGCATGCCCCATCAGGACCTATTCTTGGGGTTCGGATGCCAGCTTGGCCCCAAGACCCAGTCTGGAGGTTCAGAACTGGGCATGGCCCCCAGGACCCACACTGGGAGTTCAGGCCCCAAGCATTGTCCTCCAGACTCCAGTGTGGGGGTCCACACACAGCTCCATCCTTACCTTTGCTCTCAAACTTGGGGTCTGGGAGGTTGAGTCGGGGCGCCCAGGCGGCCCCAGCCAGCAGAAGACAGAGGGAGCCAACCCGGGGCCACAGGGACGCCCCGAGGTGGTCCATAATGCAGCCCCCGCCACGGGGGTGCCCAGGGCTCCTGCCCCTCCGCCCCCCCGCTCTTGGCACCGTCCACAGCTGGGTCAGCAGCTGCCTCCGCCGGACACAGCTGACCAGACCCTTCCCGACCAGGCGCCTCCAAGTGGCAGCTCCCCCGAGTGGGCGGGGCCAGCACTCAGCCTGGGCAGAGATAAGTGCCTAGAGGGAGGGAGCAGGGGCCCTTCTGGGCCCAGAGGCCACTCGTTGGGGAGGTGGGAGGGTGGCGGGATCATCTCCCGTTCTGCCGTCAGGCACACTTTTTTGCTATGTGACCCTGGACAGGTGACTTACCGTATCTGAGCTTCAGCCTTCTCATCTGTAAATATCTAGCCTGGCACATAAACAAACATTCCAAAAAACGTAAGCTACTGATATTATCGCACTAATCAGCATCACTTCCCAGTCTGGAAAGAAAGAAATAATCTTTATAACGACGAGCAGGTGAATGTTGGCGCAGTGCGAGACCGTGCTGCCGGACAGTATGTACGATACCGTCCTCTGTTTGCAAAAATGACACATTCTGGAGTCCAAGATTTCATTTATGAGATTTTGAAACAAAATTTTTTACTCCTTATATCTTTATACTCTTGGTATTTTACAATGAGTGTGCAGTTCTTTTCATAATCAGAAAGTAATTATGAAAAAAACCGTAAAAACTATTCACTTGGGCTAAGTTCTTCAAACTGGGGAGATCACCTGCACAGAAGTGCATGCCTGGGGGAGGAGTAGTTTTCTCACTGCTCATGCCTGTCACAGACTAGCCAATAAGTGCACGCCATTCCATGGCACACTGTGATTGGTTCAAGGTGGACATGTGATCCAAAAGGATCCAGTGAGCCTCCATTCTGGGACTTTAGTTGCAGTTACCAGAAATGGGGCGCCTTTTTTCTACTGGGTGCTGGGGCCGGCCAATGGAGTAGCCAGGAGCATCTTTGCCACCAGGAGGGAAGAAATTGCCTGACGGTGAAGTTAACACGGGTTTTTGCAGTGTTCGTCCCCTCTGCCTGGAAGCTCTTCCTCTAGATCAGGGGTCCCCAACCTATGGTGATTTGTATAATTATTTCCTTATATATTACAATGTAAGAATAATAAAAATAAAGTGACAATAAACGTAATGCACTTGAATTATCCTGTAGCCATTCCCCCCACCCCACCCTGGTCCGTGGAAGAATTGTCTTCCATGAAACCAGTCCCTGGTGCCAAAAAGTTTGGGGACAGCTGCATAGACACTGTGCTCAGTCTCAGGCTTCTGCCCAATGTCACCTCCTCAATAAAGCCCTCCCTGATCACCCTGATAAAAATACCAACCTTCCACCCAACACTTTCTGTCGCTATTAACCAGCTTTTTTTTTTTGCACCCACTGTTCTTATTATCACTTGACATGTATTTGATGTTTTGTTATTTATTTGCTGCCCCTACTAGTTCATGAGGGCAAGGTTTTTCCACCCTTTCATCCATGGCTGTATCCTCAGCACCTAGAACAGGCACATAATAGAATCTCAAGAACTATTTTGAGGAGTAAAAGATTAAAGGAAAACCAAGCTAAGAGATGTAGAGAAACAGTTGATCTTGAGTTAGTCCTTGGGTCCAACTGGGTCAAAGGTGGAGAAGATAGTAATGGTTTCGGGATGATTCAAGTGCATTACATTTATTGTCACTGTATTTTTATTATTATTACATTGTAATATATAAGTGCCTGAGTAACCCTTCACTTTTAAAAAATGAAACTCAGTGAGAATCTCTTCCTCAGGAAATTGGCATTTGGACTGTGTGTGTCTGAGTGGGACAGAGCCATGCCTCACCTAACCCCTGTCCTAAGGCTCTTAGTTTTTCTCTGCATTTTCGACGTCATCATTGTTTTCCATTTTGATAAAAGGTGAACACGGCGCATAGGCAGAGAACAAACAAGACTGAGTCATGTTTTATAACTTCACTCACTGTTTTCATCCACATCTGTCAATTCTGATGTGTCTCCAACA
Source organism: Propithecus coquereli (assembly GCF_000956105.1). NCBI lineage: Eukaryota > Metazoa > Chordata > Mammalia > Primates > Indriidae > Propithecus > Propithecus coquereli. The sequence goes on from NW_012140969.1 coordinate 2,480,819, forward strand.
GTCATAAGATTTCTCTGGGGAGAGGTCTGACCCCTAATGCCTCACTGCCTTCTGTGTTTATGAGATGGAGTTCCCCACCATGGCTTCAGGTTTCCGGTAGAACCACCCCCCACCCCCACGCTGATAGAAGCCAGGTCCCAAGCTGCCCATGGGGTCTGTGTCTTGGAGTGAGGAGGAGGTGGCCTCAGGTTGGAGAGAGAGAAGAAGTGTGCCGGGTCCCCTCTTTCCGCCGCAGCACGAAGTCTCTGGGGGCGACTGGACTCATTGCATAGAAGACGTTGGCGTTGTCAGGGATCAAGAGCTCTGGTCAGAGGTGGAGAAGATAGTAATAAACCCATATAAGCCTGCGTCTCCCCAAACAAAGGGCCTGGGTAATCTTCTATCGTTCACCCTAAGGCCTGAACAGCCTTGGGTCCCTCTCCAGCCAGTACTGAGCCAACCTCAATCTCCTCTTCTTGGGAACCTGAACACCTTCCCACTCGAAGCCTGTACAACCTCACATTTTCCCCCACAATAAGCCTGGACAACCTCCTACCATCCCCCCACTCCATAGAGTGTAGACAACCTGCACTACAAGTTTGGGCAAACTCAGACCACCCACCTCCTCCCCTGCAACCACTTCCCAGCCAAGCTATGCTCCTCTCACCATGAACTTGCACAACTCCCCACTTTCAGCCTGCACAAGCCTGTGGCCCTCACACTCAGCACCTGAACAACCTCACGTATTCTTTGTTAATGCTCAACCAACTTCATGCCATGTCCTTCAGCATGAATACCATCAACCTCTTACTTCTCCCTGTCAAAGACTGAACAACCTCATGTTCCCTTTCCTTAAGTTTAATGCCATTTGGCCCTCTCCCAGCTCAAGTTCAGATAACTTCAGGGTCCCCATGGCAAGGCTGGACAAACTCATTTCCCCACAAATCCAAGCCTGGACCACCTTCAGTGTCTTCCCTCACCAGGCTGAGCCTGAACAACCTCATGAACCTACAAACTTAAGGTCAGACAACCTTCCATGCTCCCTTCTCTCATTTGACCCTGGATAATCTCATTGCCCCATAAATCCTAGGAAGACAACCTTCAGTGCCCTTCTCTGTCACGCTGAGCCAGGATAACCTCATGGCCCTACATAATTGAGCCACAGACATTTTGGGATCTCTTATCCCCACCTTGTGTCTTACCCCTACTCTGTGCCTGAACCACCTCATGGCCCTGTGAGCCCAGGTAACCTTGATCTCCACCCTTGACCCTGGTCAGTCTGCTGCCCTCCCAGCTGCCCCCCAGCCTGAGCTCCAAGCTGTCCCTGCTCACCCCGGTCCCCAGGAAGGACTTGGAAGAGCTGGTAGTCACGAGCCCAGGGTTGGGGCACATTGTGCTTCTGCAAGGCTCGCAGCACCACGCTGGGGGCTTTGTCCTGACTAGTAAGCTGGAAGAGAGGGGTGGGAGGTGAGGTGTGAGGGCCCCATCCCGAAGGGCAGGGCTGTCCCCAGCAGGCCCCAGGCCCAGACTCTCACCAAGATGCTCCGATACAGGTTCCCATGGTCATTGTCGATGCTGACACGAATGACACGGGCCTCCGAACTCTCCTGCCCCAGGAGAGGGATTCGAGGGCTGCTCAGGGTCAAGGCCAAGGGCCGAGGGCCTGGCAGGTCCGGGCTCAGGGGCTGCTGCAGGCAGTGGGGGTTGGGGGACACAGCCTTGCTCATCTGCAGATGCGGAGGGGTGGGAGGGCAATAGCATCCCCCCACCAACTGGTGTATTTATTTTTATTTTTTTAGAGACAGGGTCTTGCTGTGTTGCCCAGGCTGGAGTGCAGTGGTATCATCATAGCTCACTGCAGCCTCAAACTCCTGGGCTCAAGTGATCCTCCTGCCTCAGCCTCCCAAAGGGCTGAGACTACAGGCGAGCGCCACCACGCCCAGCTAATTTTTAAAAATGTTTTGTAGAGATAGGGTCTTGCTATGTTGCCCAGGCTGGTCTCAAACTCCTGGCCTCAAGCGATCCTCCTGCCTTGGCCTCCCAAAATGCTGGGATTATAGGCATGAGCCACTGTGGCTGGCCCCACTGGTGTATTTAATAGGCCCACATTTATAACCCTGAGGACATGAACTACAAATTCCCCTACATACACACCCAGAGCCTGGCACACACAATTAGGGCACACACACAAGCCCTCATATACGCCATCCCATCATATACAGACCTTGGTCCTCTGTTACAGAAACAAACATATGCATGGCCCATATACACACAAACCCGTGTTCACATGCAAGAAGTCCTGTGTACACACATATGCTCACAATTGTTGTATACCCACAGCCTATGTCAGCAAACAACCCCCACACACAGTCCCGTGGACACGCACATCCACATTTCCCCTTTATGGATGCAGATTCCTAGGGACACGCATGCCCTTAAAAAAGTGTGTGATTGTACCCAGGAGTGCCCTGTGGGTCAGCAGACAGGGGTCCAGATTTGAGCACAGGCGAGATTGGTAGGTGATCGTGGAGATGTGCACACAATTCACTCGGTGGATACCTGGAGTGCTTGGCCAGTCTGCTTGAGACATGCCTGGCCTCGCAATCCTGTGTGCACGTGCACACATCCATGCGCGCGCACGCGCGCGCGCGCGCACACACACACACACACACACACACACACACACACACACACACATAGAGCCTGGTGCCCCCAGTCCCACACGCGCACACAGGCAGGCTTGGTACCTTGGTGCTGGGGCCCTGGGGCCCTGGAGAGGACGGAGGACTGCCAGGAGGAGGGTCCTTGGTTCTAGGACTTGATGGGGGGGATCCTGGGGACAGACTGGGGAGAGACGCAGAGCCTGAGGTGGAGTGGCCACCCCGACCCCTGATCTCGCCGTCTCTGGTCCCTTCGCCAAGTAGGAATCTCACCTAGAAGTGGGCGATGATGGGTCCCCGGGACTCCCACCAGGGGATGAGCTTTTCTCTCGGGACAACTTCCTGAGGGTGGATGCAGGGGGTGAGGCTGAGGCTGATGCCCCCAATATCTGCCCGCATCACCCCGCACACACCCCGAGACTCACGCGCTGAGGCGCTTGGTGAGGCTGATCCGTCGCCGGATACGTGGGGAGCTGGGGCAGGAGGCGGCTGGTGGCTCAATGACACGGGAGATTCGGTAGCTGAGGTGGATGAGCGTGGGGCCGGGAAGCGCAGGGGATGAAGAGACAAGAGTTAGAATCAGGTGGGAGATGCATGTTAGGTGTAAGTGGGGAACAGCCAGGGGTAGAATCCCAATGTCAGGGTCAGGGTAGCAAATGAAGGTCATTGAGCCATCGGGGTCTTATGTGGGGTGAGATGGGATGGCTGGTTGGCAGGTCACTCGGGGATTCACAGGGAGGAGCTAGGAGTCCAATCGAGTCAAAGTGAAAGTTCGGGATCAGATTGGGGTCAGGTCACCATTGGGGTCAATGGTTAGAATGAAAGGAATCGGTGGGGCTAGTTGAGGTGGACGGTGAAATAAACATCAGAGTGGGACTCGGTGACTCAGAACTGGGGGTCAATGATGGGGTCAGAGAGACAGACGAGGGGTCATGAATGGGGTCATGGGTCAGACAGGATCAGAGCTGAGGAAGAGAAGAGATGGGACAATTGAGTGGAATGGCCAGCTAATTGAAGTCACAGAGTCAGATGCGGTCAAAGTTTGAGGTCGAAGGTCGATCTGATTGGGCTGGAGCTAACGCAAGGTCACAGGGTGGGGGGGTCCAGGGATTAGGAGAGGGTCCTGGGAAGAGCTGGAGAGGTGCATGGGGTGAGTGGAGCCCGTATGTGACCTGGGGTCAGCTGGGGTGAGGCCAGGCCAGGCCACAGGGCAGTCACCTCTGCTCCTCGCTGAGCTGGTGCTGGGCACGCAGGGCAGCCAGGATGGGTGGGTGGGGACTCAGGCTGTAGTTGCGACAGCGCCTCTGCAGCTGCTGGATGCGGGCCAGGATCTCCCACTCCTGGGGGGAAGCCTCTGAGACCCTGCCCCTGCCCTACCCCCACCCTCAGGTACCCCCCACCCTGTACCCACTCACCTTCCTCCTCTTCTCAAAGTTAATGAGCTCCCCCTGGAGGCAAAGTTTGTCTGAACTGCAGCCTCCAGGGCCAAGCGTTAAGGATCAAGGTCAGGGGCTGGAATGTCAGGAGCCCCACTGCGCTAGGGGCAAGTGGAGCTGAGGTCAGGAGTCAAGGGTCAGGGGTCAGACCTCTAACATGTCCGGCAGGGCTGTGTCCAGCATAACCAGGTCCGTGAGAAAGGTGCCAAGGTAGGGGACAGGGCCTGGGGGCAGTTTCTGCGGCCCCCAAAGGTCCCGTCACTCTGGGCCATCACTGACCCCATCACCCTCCATGCCCCCACCCTGAGAGTCCCACTTGTCCCCATCCCAAACCACATCACTCACTGAGGGCAGGCTTCCTGGGGCGGTGTCCTCCTCGTGGGGTCCCTCAGTGGCCTCTTCCTGGGGAGAAGGGAAGGGCTGAGCAGCCCTGGGGTCACCTTTGGCCCTTTCTCAGGGAAGATGCCTCGAGACCCACCATATGCACCCATCGGGCTCTCAGCAATCACAAGCCAGTGGTGAAGACCCAACCCAAAGAGTCGGGCCACCCTGGGTGGGTGGGAGGACAGGGAGGAAAGAGATAAACCACACGGGGCAGGCCCCATCGGGGGTGGAGTTTGTGGATGCCATGTACCCCAGGCCAGCCTTCACACAGGAGAGAATCCTTGTCCCCAGCCTGGATGGAACAGGCCCACTGGGCATCCCCTGGGAACACCTTCATATTGTCATTCTGCTGGGTAATTATATAATCGCTGGGACAGTTACTATTGCCCTCTGTGTCTCCCCATGTGGGGTCTAAATCCCCTCCGGGAGCAGGAACTGTGTCTGTCTGGTTCACAGCAGAGCATGAACAATGCCCAGCACACCATAGGTACTTAAGGCAGAGTGCCTTGTTCTTTGAGCCCTCATTATTTGAGACATTCTTTCACTAACAAGATATTTATTAGCCAGATGTGGTGACTCACACCTGTAATCCCAGCCCTTTGGGAGGCCGAGGCAGGAGGATCGCTTAAGGCCAGGAGTTTAAGACCAGCTTGGGCAACATAGCAAGACCCCATCTCTTAAAAAATGAAAAATATTAGCCAGGTGCGGTGGTACACACCTATAATCCCAGCTGCCAAGTAGCTGCGACTACAGGCACACGCCATTATGCCCTGCTAATTTTTCTTTTCTTTTCTTTTTGTAGAGATGGGGGTCTCGCTATATTGCACAGGCTGGTCTTGAACTCCTAACTTCGAGTGATCCTCCTGCTTCGGCCTCCCAAAGTGCTGGGATTACAGGCGTGAGCCACTGTGCCCGGCCACCTGCAGAAGTTCAATGATCAAGTTGCATACATGGCTGGAGGGGTGAGGAATGTTCAAGGCCGAGGGAACAGGCACCCCCCACCCCATCTATTCTGTATTCACTTTAAGAAGCAGCGCCTGATTGCAATTAGAACCTAACTCTTGCCTATAAATAAACCAGACTTGCTGGCACACAATTTTTAGTTTTGCTTATCGAGGTAAAGTCCCCAAGCACAATTTTCTTTTTTTCACTCTGCGCTGTGACTCTGGCCTTAAGTAACCTCTTCATTGTGACTTCTTGTGTTTTGTCAAATGAATAAATAAGGCAGTCACCGTGAACTATAACGCAGGAAGGAGAGGAAATAGAAACGTGAGGCTGGCCAGGGACAAGGGAAAGGTCATTGCTGAGGTGTAGGGAAAGGACACGGAATGTTTTGACAACGACGAGGCGGTTCCCCCTGCCTGGCCCCAAGTCCCTCTTCCTAGGTCTGGAATCGGCTGGGTCCGCATCCGTCTATACCTGGGAAAGGATCTCTCTGCTGCTGAGGTGGTTGTTCTCATCCGAAAAAATCTGCGAAAGTTTTCTGAAAGTGGATAACGGTTCCCTGGTGGTGGTGGGGAGGGGACAGGAGAGGAGCGAGGTCAGAGGTCAGCGGCTGGGAGGGGTAGAGCTGGGGTGGGGTGGGGTGCGGAGGAGGTCCTGCCTCGGCTCACCGGCTCACGGCCCCCCAGCTGCGCTTGAGCCGGTAGATGGGGTTAGACTGCAGGGCGGACAGGATGGCGCGCAGGGAGGAGAAGTTCCGCAGTTCTCGGCAGCGCTGGGGACCGAGAGGGGGCGCTGGTCAGACCCCATGTCTGACCTCCAGTCACCATCGACCTTTGATCGCGTGATTTGTGACGCCAGGACAGACCCCTAGGACTCACCCCCCATCTGACAAGCTACCAAGACTCTCCCTCCTCCCCTGGGAGTCCTCTCCTCTCCCTCCTCCCCAGTCCCTCGGGCCCCAGCCCCTCCCCCAGCTGCCCCTCCATCCCTTAACTCGACCTTGGCTTCTCCCGTCCCCCTACTTCCCCCAGGCCCCTTGGGCCCTCGACGTGCCCAGGGCATCTGTTCTGGACCCACAGCCCTCCTGCCTGAACCCAAGTGTCACCCCCAAGTGTCAACTTTCTATCCCCTTCCCCTCCCACTCCTGGACACGCCCCCACTCTCGCTCTGGAGCCCCCACGTCGTCGTCCTTCCTGCCCTGAGGCTTCTGCCCCCCCCAATCTCTTTCGGGACCCCGCTCCAATCCTGTTTCCTTTCCGTCACCTCTATTCCGGTCCTCTTATGCCTAGACCCGCCCAGTGCCTCTCCGCTGTCCCAGACCCAGCCACGCCCAGGCCACCTCTTAATTGTTCCCTTAGACACCTCCCAATCCCACCCTTCTCTGGTTTCTGGACCCAGTTCCTCTGTCTTCCGACCGCCCCCTGCCTCCCTTGGGGGGCACCAGGCCCCGCCCCCAACTGCAGGCCCCGCCCCCGCCCCGCCCCTCTACTCACCTGGGCGATGCGGATCCACTTCTCCAGCCGCTGCGCCCTCTGCGGGGCGGTCAGGCCCGGCGCCCCGAGCACGGAGCCCAGCACACAGCCCGTGACCGTGTTGAACTGGGCCACGGTGGCGCGCACAGTTGGAGAGACGCCTGCCGCCCCTGGCCGGTCCCGCTGCGACCACACGGAGCCCAGGCACTCGCAGGGCCTCACACGCGAGAAGAGCTCCTGGACTCGGGGTGGGGGTGGTAGGATTGGTCCCCAGAGGGAGACCTTCCCCCAACCCACTGCACCCCATCCCACCCCAGGCAGGGGTCCTCACCACGTCCAAAAGGGTCAGCAGCTCAGCCACTTCATCCACGCTGAAGTCCAGGAGCTCGGGACCTTCCTGCACCGGCCCTTCCTCCTCCTCCGCGCAGCCCTCCGAGGAGTCTGGGCCAGGGCTTTGGGCCGCTCTAGAAGGTCCTGAGCATTACAAGGGGTGAAAAAACTCTCAAGTTTGAATCCAAGACTGGCTGTGTGACCTTGGGCTAGTCCCTTGCAGTCTCTGAGCCTCACTTTCTTATCTATAAAACGAAGACCTCCCTAGTGTGTTTAAGGATGTATAACATGCACTGAGCACCTAGCATGGATTGACTAGGTAACTGAGCACGCTAACCCGGGGAGGGAGGGACTATTATTTATCCACTTTTTACAGGTAAGAAAACTGAGGCACGGAACGATTTGCCTTAAGGCACATCTTCAGTAAACCTGAGGGCGGGGATTTGAAGCCAGATGCTCAAAGGCTGGAGTAGAAAATCGAGCTTTATGATGTTGAACCTGCAGTAGGATAAGATTCACCTGCCCTCCTCTTTTGGAGAGGTTAAGGCTACTGTCAGAAAGTTCCAAATTCAAACTCAAACTTGTCCGCCGGCTTGCTGTGTAAACTAAAGCGTGTCGTTGACCCTGTCTGTGCCTTGATTTCTTCATTTGCATTTTGTTTTTTAAGATGAACAAGAATATGCATACCAGACTGCTCTAAAGTGCTCTATCAATATGAATGATTTTAATACTTTAGTGGATGTCAATGGTGGCGCCCCCTAGGGGACATCGTAGAAGTTGGGATCTTAAATTGTGCCACCAGCCTCCAAATGTCCCTCCAGACATCTGTGCCGTTGAAAAACCTGTTTGCAATAATCTGCACCTAGAACGTATTTTGCTCACAAACACGAGTTATTTTGGCTCCGGGAATGCAAGGACGGTGAAAGTCTGGACTTTGTTTTATCTGGAAATTGCGTTGTTTACAAGTCTAGAAAATGAAATCACCAACGTTTATGTTGCTGTCTTTGCATAGTCAGTGCACTCCCCTGCATTAGTTAGTGTTTCTAGCTGTCACCTTCACTGTGATGCTACAGCAGGTAAAGGCACTAGACAGCTTCATCATGTATCCTAGTGAGGCATGCTCAAGCATTAACAACAAAAAAAAAATAGTTTAACGGCCGGGTGCAGTAGTTTATGCCCATAATCCTAGCACGTTGGGAGTCCCATTCGGGAAGATCACTTGAGCTCAGGAGTTCGAGACCAGCTTGAGCAAGAGCGAGACCCCATCTCTAGAAAAAAATAAAAAAATTAGCCGGTCTTGGTGGCGCTCGCCTGTAGCTACATGGGAGGATCGCTTGAGCCCAGGAGTTCAAGGCTGCAGTGAGCTGTGATCACGCCACTGCACTCCAGCCTGGGTGACAGAGAAAGATGCCATCTCTAAAAATAAATAAATAAAATAAAGTGCGTTCCAGAGCCTGGTACATAGTAGGTGTTGAATAAATGTTCATTTTTTTCCCTCTGCTCTAAAGGAGCCTAGGGCAGCACTTTCCATAGAATATTCTGCAATGGTGGAAATGTTCTCCACCTGTACTGCCCAACGTGGCTACCGAGCACTTGAAATGTGGCTAGTGGGCCTGCAGACCTGAATTTCTATTTGTATGTAATTTTAATTCATTTAAATAGCCCCAGGGGCTAGTGGCTACCACATTGGACTATGAAGCTCTAATGACAGAATCAGCTGGTGAAAGCTTGAAGGCAGAAGATGTTTAGTAGCCAGGAGGGAAGAAAGGGGGATAAAAACGTATAAATAACTGAGACTTTGCCACCAGGGATAGAGAAGTGGCTGCTACTTTGTAAAGCAGAGAGGAATGTGGTTACTTTAATCTGGGGATTAAAGGATGAGGATTAGGGATATAGATGCTTTTGTGATACGGATCAGATCAAACACAGATGGGTGAAACACGATACTTTATAAGTAGGATGGAATCATTCAGTCAACTAATCCGTGATGCTCCTGTCCCTGGGGACACGACCCGAGACATGCTTCTCCTCTTATGCATTTACAGTCTATGAATCGAGGAAAGAGAAATGGTGAGTGCTACGCAGAAAAATAAGGCAGGCTAGGACGACATAGGATGGAAGGAGGTCACAGAAAACTTCCCAGAGGAGGTGACATTTGGACAAAGACCTGAATGAGGTATTCAAATACTTTTCCCTCCCCCAAAAAGGACTCTGCGACAGGGTTGGCAAACTTTTTCTACAAAGGGCCAGATAGTTTGTTGGCGCCTACTCTGCAAGAAAATATTGGTACGACTTCTTGTATTCATTTTTTTTTCATTTTTTATTTTTTTAGAGATGGGGTCTTGCTCTGTTGTCCAGGCTGGAGTGCATCTTAAATAGCTCACTGCAGCCTTGAACTTCTGGGCTCAAGTGATTCTTCTGAATAGCTGGGACTGCAAGTGTGACCCACCACAGCTGGCAACTTCTTGTACACATTTTATTGGAAGCAGTAGATATCTAATAAGTAAAAAGTGGTGATAACAATAATGAAAATAATACTATTTGCCAAGCTCTTTTGTTTATTTGTTTACTTGTTTAATGATCATCCTTGCTAGGGAACTGGGAACTTCTGTCCAAACTTATGTGCCCAGAGCCAATGGCTGAATATTTGTTGAATGAATGAAGAGTCCCATGAGGTAAGTACTGTCATCATCCCCATTTTGCAGCTAAGGAAACTGAGACTCAGAGAGCTGAAGTGACTTATCCAAGGTCACACAGTCATCAAATGGCAGCACTGGGATTTGAACCCAAGTCCCTGTAGCTCCTACGATAAGTAGTAATAGGATGGTTTGTGGCTAGAAACGCAAGGCATCCTGACCCAATGGAGTAGTATCTTTGTAGTTACGATGGAGGGAGGGAAATACTAGACACATGCTTATTCTTCAGCATTCTTCAGACAAAGAATTATTATCCCCATTTTACAGGTGGGGAAACTGAGGCTTAGAGTTAAAAATCTTGTCTGACAGGAGAGAGAAAGCCCGTGGGGGAGGGAACATGCAGGGAAAGCCTTCTCTGGGCGCCACCAGTGTTACAAACCCCTCACCTGCCCGCACCGCAGGGAGCTGCTCCTCTTCCTGCTCTTGCTCAGCCTCCTCCAAAAAGTCTTCCAGAAGCTTCTCTGCCTCTTGGGCCTCAGCCCCGCCTGGGGCCGCCCAGCCCAGAAAGGTTCGGACACTGCTCAGGTCCGAGTGGGCAGGGGGCTCTCGGAAATCCTGAGGGTGGTCGCGAAGCCAGGAGCCCAGCACCGACACCACAGCCCTGGCCAGAGGGGCGGGGCCTCAGAGCACGGCCTGGAATGGGGGACCTCGGATCCCCCCTCCAGATCTTTCATAACTCAACGTGCGACTTTCAGGTTACCCAACCCTCTAGCCCTCAGGCCTGACCACTGACATTTGACCTTTAGGGTCCCCCAACTCTCCCACCCCGGTGGGGGGGGGACCAACCTCACGTTCTTGTTGAAGCTCACATCTAGTCCCTCTGTCTTCCGGATCCCTACCCTGCGAAGAGGCGTCCCCCATCAGGTGAAGGGGTGGGGCTGGAGGGGGCCTAGGACCAGGGCTCAGGGGTTGGGGGGTATTTCCTGGTTCCAAGCCTGAGATGGTGGGGGGGATGCCCAGGTGGGGGTCTAGGGTGGGAACATGGAGGTTCTGGGTCCATACTGACCCAGGAGGTGGGGGCGGTGGCATTGGCGGCAGCAGAAGGCCCAGCACCCGGGCAGTGGGCACAAAGGCCCGGTGGGTGGCCAGGAAGGCTGGCACAAAGCTTGGGTCCTGCTCAGGGTCTCCAGACACCAACTCTCCCACCAGCCGCTCCAGCCGGGCCGCCCTCAGCGCCCGCACCTTGCTGGTGCGGTAATGGAGGAAGGTGTCCGCAGTCAGGGAGGCGGCCTGCGGGGTGGGGGAGGGGCGGCCATGAGAGACCAGGAGCGCTGTCCCCACCCCCCAGCACCCCGTCTCCAGCCACGCCCAGCGCTAGCACCGCCCTCAAATCTCATTCCTCTAAATCCCGGCCCCTGAAGTTCTTAGTTTGCCCCGGCCACAAATGATTCCTGCAACCTGCGCTGGAAAACCTTGTCCTCCCAGGCCCTGCCCTATGTCGCCCTTCAGTTGGCCGCCTCCCACCCCCAGGCTGCTCTCAGTCCTCCAGTCGCGCTTCACTGGCCAGCCGGGCCCTGCCCTCCGCTTCACCTGCGCTCACCTGGCCACTTCCAAACCCCACTCCTCCTTCCAGCTCCGGCCCACTAAACCCGCCTTTCCCGGTCCTGCCGTCCAGTGCTGCCCCTGCCAGGTTGCCTTGGGAACCGCGCGGCCGTCACCGGGCCCCACCCCATTCTCTGGATCTACCCCACTTACCTGGCCGCCCCCAGGCCCCTTTCTACCCTCACCTGGTCGCCTCTGGGCCCCGCCCTTCCTGGGGCCCGCGGCACCTGGCGGCCCCAGCTCCGCCCTCACCTGTTCCTCCCGGGCCCCTGCGCTCAGCCCCTCCCTCGCCGGTCGCCTCCCGCCCGCGCCACCCTCCAACCCCTTCCTCACCTGGCTGCCCCCAGGCCCCTCCCCCGGGCTCGAGCGCCGACTGCGCTGCCGCCGCAGGGAGACACTGTACACCGCGCCGTCCTCGGTCTCCTCGCCCCAGTCCTGCAGCGGCGCCTGGACGCGGAGGCGGGCTCAGGGCGCCGCGGGTCAGCGGCCCCGGGGCCTCGTCCCCCTTAAGCCGCGTGCACTCAGGCCGGGTCTTCCAGCTCCGTTCCGCGCCCCCTTCCCCGTCGGAGTCCGCGAGACTCAGCCCGTGGTCCCAGGCTAGTCCCCTCCTGGCCGCGGGTACCCTCCCAGGTCCCGAGGGGATGGGGTGGCATTTGGGGATGTCCCAGGGTCCAGTCTCACGGAATCTGTCGCTGACCCCTCCCTCAGAAGCGCTGAGAGACCCCCCCCATCCTTAAGAGAAACCAGCCGCTTCACTGGATCAAGAGCCCCGAGTCGCCGGTAGGTGACTCCAAGGCAGGTCCAATCTGGGAAGAGGGAGTCCGACGGGCGGGCACCTAGAGTTTCTGGACCTCGGGTCACCAGGGATGAGTGGGGTGCCGGGACTCCCTGCTCCCTTACCAGGGCGAGCTCCCTGCCTGCTGTCCGCTCCATGGCACGCGCTCGTCGCTTGGCGTGGCGCCGCTGAGTGAGGCAGAAGGGCAGGCGGGTGGCGGACAGTGGCCGGGCGCTGGGGCCGGCGGGGCGGGGCGGGGCGGGGCGGGACCCACGGCTCTCTGATGCCACCCGCCGGACCCCAGCGCCCAGGCCCAGCCGCGAGAGCTCCCGGATCGCCCGATAGGTGCATATCAGTCTGTCCCCAGGGAATCGGTCTTTCTCTATCCCCGTAAGCGAGGGAGCCGGTGTGTATAGCTAAGTGGGGGCGGTCTGCATCCCCGGTGGAGAGTCCTGTGTCCTCGGGTGGGAAGGGCTAGCCTGCCCCGAGCGTGGGCCTATCTCCCATTTCCCTGGAGGGAAAGGAAGGGGGAACTGTGTCACCAGTCGATGCGAGTCCTCATGTCCCAGGTTGGAGGGGCCCGAGGCTATGGCCTTGGGTTTTGAGGGACAGCCCTCTCTTGGGCGGTGCGGGGTCAAGAAGAGGCGAATACCCAGGGGGCTAGTGGGTGACCTTTATTGCGCGATTCCGAGGCCGGCGCGGACCGGCTGGGAGATTTACTGTGGGAACGTCCGGCCTGACCCCGCCTCTCCTCCGGCGCCGCTGGTCTGCTATGCTGCGGGTACGGGGTACAGGCCCGTTCAGCCCTTGAGGGGCCCCGTGGGCCAGCGCTGGGCCCAGAGGGAATGGGGGCTCCGAAGGGGCCCCCAGGCGCCAGGTGAGCGCGAGAGTGAGCCTAGGACCTCCGGGAGCGACTGCGCTTCTTGTTGCGGCTTTCGATTAATTTCTGGGAACGGATCTTGAGCGCTGCGCGGTTCACCACCTCGTCCTCGTCCTCAGTCTCCTCTTCATCTGCTGGAGGCACCGAGGCCAGAGGAGGGGGGTGCGGGACACAGGGCCCCAGCTCAGATTTCCCTTCTCAGCCTTTACCCGCCCACTCCTACCTTGCCCTGGGCCGGGCATCAGACCACCCCCTGCTCCTGGGGGTGGGGCTCCAACCCCCCTCTTTCTCCCCCTTCCTGGTGCCCCCGCCCATACTGACCAAAGAACTTGTCCTTGGAACTGACAAGAGGCAGGGTGATGCGGGTGTTGTACTGGGGCAGCTTTCCCTCTAAGGTGGTGTAGAACTAGGTGGGGACAGGAGAGATGAGTGTGGGCGGGGCAGGGGCCACAGAGATCCCGTTCTCTCTCCTCCGCACCCCATTCCGAGACACGCCCTGATTCCAGAGAGAGACCACTGCCCACTCCTATCCCTCCTTCTCAGCTCCACCCCCTTGTCACTCAGGCCCACGCCTGGTCTCTGGGCCCTGTCCCTAGGCCTCTTGAGGCCAACCCTTGACCCCTAGCCACGACCTCCGGCCTCCTGGGTCCTACATGCAGCTCTTCTGGCTTCTCTCCCTTGTGTCTTAGGCTCCCCCTCAAACCTCACGCGTTGTCCCTAAGGCCCCTTCCTGGCTCATCAGCCTCCACCCTGGCCTCCCGAGGGTTGCTGCCCCCAGCTCGCTGGCTTTCCCACCCAGCCCGGCACCCTCAGCCCCACTCCCTGGCCTCGGGAGCCCTGGCCTCTGGCTGCAGGAGCACCTCGCGGTCTGCGATGTGGCGCAGCATCTCCGGCACATTCTGGCTCTCGAGCTGCCCTTGCAGTTTCAGCAGCTTTTCCTCCACCACGCCCAGCAGGTTCTGCAGATAGTCACCTGCCTTGGGATCCAACTCCTTTCCCGCGAAACGGCTGTTCTCCTGCGACCAGGGGCGGAGGCGGGTCAGCCCAGAGGGGCGGGGCCTCGATGACAGGCCCCACCCAAGGGCGGGGCTTTTTCGCATGGGCGGAGCCTCTGAGGTAACGACCATCCACAGGGGTGGTGCTAGCCTCTGGGGGCGGGGACTCTGAAGTCAAGGCCACGCCTGTGAGGGCGGGGCCTCTGAACCCTACCGATATAGGAAAAGGGTAGGGGACCTCTTTTGGTGCATAACTCGAGGGAGGCCATTGTGGGGATGGTCTTCTGCAGAAATATGTCTGGGCTGCTGGTAGGATGGGGCTCCTCCTCGCCCAGGCCGCTCCAGGATTGGGGCAGGGTCTCTGAGGTTTTGGATGGGGACAGGGTGGGACTTCCCATGGGGGCAGAACTTGAGGCTGGACAGAGTATCTTAAGTCTTGGGACTCTTGGTGAGTGAAAACGCCTTCTCCAGGAATGCGGGGCGAGGACTCTTGAGCAGTGGGGCGGGGCTTCCCTGTAGGCGGGGCATCTCCTATAGGTGGGGCCTCTCCAATAGGCGGGACCTCTAATATCCAGGACAGAGGATGGCATGGGCTCCCTGGGGCTGGCCAGTGTGGCAGGAACCCCTGCTGTGTGGCTGGGCCTGGTAGGGCCTGGTAAGTCCTGCGAGGGTCTGGTGGGGCTTCGTGGGGGCCGGGGCCTACCACGGTGATGTGGTTCAGCTTGCTCGCCAGGTGTTCCAGGCTCTCCTTGACAGTTTGCATCGTCCGCAAGGTGCGCTCCAGCTGACCCTGGGCCTCAGCTTGCCGCTTCTCCTCCGCCTTGAGACGCCCCTCGATCTCGGTTTGTAGCTTCTGCTGGCTGCAGGGAGCGAGGAAGTCATCTGCCTGGGCTTGGCTGTAGCGCAGCGGATCCCGCACCCTCCATGTCCTCCCTGGGGCACCGGGGCCTCACCTCACCAGCATGGCCTCCCCGGAGTACTTCAGGTCTTCAAGTTCCCGCTGTAGCCGCTGCTTCTCTTGCTTCAGCTTCCCCAGCGCCTGCTCATTCTCCCTCTTGAGAGTCTCCAACTGCTCGAAGGTTTCGCCCTGGGCCAGGAACCGCCGCACCACCGTCTGCAGGCCACCCAGCCCCAGTCAGAGCCAGGGCCTTGGGGAGGCACAGCTGCGCTCCACCTCCTCTTCCCCCCAGCACAGAACAGGTGGCCTAAGCTGGTGGCTTCAGCACAGCGATGTCTGGGGACTCTGTGGGTTAGACTCAGGGCTGCTTCAAGGGTGTGCAGCCCCAATATATCATTTTTTACGGGGCCCTTTCTTGTCTATATAAGGAATTAGAATCAGCCAAAATCAGCATGCGGGGGCAGCCGCGGCGGGGAGCACAATTTCTTTCCAAAATCAACGTGCCAGCAACTTCTGTCGGCAAATCTCGCCCAACCCCGCAAGGGAATACCGCCCATCCCTGGAGCGATCTGCTTGCCAGGCCCACTTCTGGAAAGCGGCTGAGCCTGGGTGCCCCCAAATGACCTCATAGATCAGAGTTCTAGATTCCTGGGGGTGGGCCTAGCAGGGAGCTGGAGGGCACCCCAAGGGGAGAAACTGGGCTAGGGTCCAGTGTTCGCCGACGGGAACCAGGCGCCAGAGGGCGACACAGCAGTCTTAGAATATTTCAAGGAAGACGCTGCAAAGTTAGGGACCCTGTTTGCCCAGATCTGAATGTGACACTGGGCCATCTACTGTGTCCCAGGCTGTTTCGCAGGCACTAGAGACAAAGAACAAGATAGAGAAAACTCCCAGTTCTCCTAGAGCTGACACGCCAAAGAAGTCAGCGCGGTGTAAGACAGAACAGAAGGCGAGGGAATGACCGCGAGTGTAGGAATGACTGCGAGTGTTGACAGCTTGTGCGGGTTTTGCTATAAAGGGCAGCAGAAAAACTGGGCAGTAGCTGGAGAGGGAAAGGATGTCTCTTCGGAAGAGAGCAGGTTTGTGTGCTGAAGAACGGACCCGGCAGAGAGGGGAGGCGGGGTGCGTTGGTTTCGCCCGCCTGGCCACGGCTGGGGCGCGTCTGGGGGGCAGAGAGGGCTGCAGGCAGCACTCACATGCGTCTCGGCCGTGCCGGTGGCGTCCTTGACCTTGCCGAAGATCACCTCCATCTGGTACATGCTCCAGCGCCGCCGCAGCTCCTCCTCCTTGGGGCGCAGTGTGTCCTGGGGCGCGTCGTCGGACTGCAGCAGCAGGTGCTCGCGCTGGGTCTGCGGGTCGAGGTCGGGGCCAGGGTCAGCTCACAGACAGGGCTTAGCGCAGAGGCTGGGGGCGGGAATCCAGACGGGGGCCTGGGAGGGGACGGGGCTTGGATGGGGTGGGGGGAAGGAAGGGCAAAGTCTTGGGGCCAAGGAAGGGAACCGGGGCAGGGGTCAGGAAGGCGGGCGGGACAGGGCCTTGGTAAAGGCTGGGCGGGGGGCGGAGTCAAGAGAGGCCGTGGAGTCTTAGGTAACAGCTGGGCTAGAGGCAGGGTCAGATTTAGGACTGGGGGCCTAGTCAGGTGGGGAAGGATGGTCAATGAGTAAGGGTAGAGCTGGATGCCATGTCAGAGCCAAAATGGGGCAATCAGGTGGGAAGGAGGGGAGGGCGGGGTCAGGGATGTGGGAGGAGTCCTTGCATCGAGTGGGGGTGGAGTCAGGGAGGGGGCGGGGTCAGGAGAACCCCAAAGAGTTGGGAAAGGTCTAGATCAGGCAGAGCCAGGTCATGGGTTGGCTGGGCTCACAGCCCTGCACCCCTGGGTGCGCCCACCTTGCGCTCCATGCGCTCATTCTCCAGTTTCTTCTCCTCCGCGCGCTTCTTGCAGTCAGTCACATAGCGCTCGCGCTTCCTGCGCTCTTGTAGCACAGTCTCCTCCAGATGCTGCAGCTGGTTCTGGAGGGGACCAGGGGACCAGGGGGACGGGCTGGCACCTACCGAGGCTCGCCTCGCTGCAGGGTGCTGGGAGGAAGGCGGGAGGGGGTGGGGACCGCGGCAGCTGGGCAGCACCTTGGCAAAGTCCCGGGCGTTGAGAGCCTCTTGGTTCACCGCGTGCAGTTCCTCCAGCTCGTGTTTGGTCCTCACCACCTCAGCCTCCATGGAGTCCAGCCGGTTCTCCAAGTTAAGGCTCTCCTCCTGGGGCGTGGGGTGGGGCAGGCCTGTGACTGCTGTCCCTGGCCAGGCCTGCCCTCCCTACTTGCCTCCCCCTCCCTAGGCGTCCTGGTCCGCACCTGTAGATAGGCCTTGAGCTGCAGGTACACGCTGGTTATGTGTTCCGCCTCCTCCGCCTTCATCCGGGCCTTTTCCAGGCGGTTCTCCAGGTTGCGCACGGTCTAGAGGGCCGCACAGCTGGGCTGAGTCCCCTCCGCCCTCAATGGCTCCCCCGGGACCCTGCCTCGCAGGCCTCACCGGCCCTACCTTGGCTACCTCCGTGTTGCTGTCGCGCGCCTCTGCCATCTCCAGGTGGCGAAGGCGGTGCTGGAGCTGGAGCTCCTCCAGCCGGCTCTGCCGCAACGCCACCTGGTGCCGCAGCGCGTTGAGCTGCTTCACCTTCTCGCTGAGCCGGTGGTCCAGCAGCTCCAGGGCCTGCTGCGGGGAGGGGAGCGAGAGCAGGGGCGGGGCCTGAACCCCCGCCAGTCCTTCCTCCTTCCTTCTCCCATATTGTGACTTCCGGGACCCCACTCTCCAGTTTTCCACCGGCCTCCCGGGCCACCCCTTCTCCATTTCCTTTGTCTTTGCTTTGGAGAGAGCGCCTGAGGCTCTCCTCTCTGTCCTGGTGACCTTAAGCAGTCTCAGGGTTTTAAAAGCCATCTGTATACTGAAGAAATGCTAATCTAGCCTTCCCTTTGAACTCCAAATATACACTGCCTTCCAGATGTTTCCACAGGCGCCTCAAAACCATCACTTCCAAAATCAAGCACACGATGGTCCCCCAAACCTGCCCTCTTACATCTCCCCCATCTCAGATCATGGTGACTCCTTCCTTCCGAGTACTCGAGCCCAAAACCTTGACGCCATCTTCAACTTTTTTTCTTTCTCTCCCATCTACAACCGATTTGTTAACAAATGCTGTTCGATATCAAAGGTTCCCCTGGAGATCTCTCTTTCCTTCCATTTCCATTGCTTTTATCCTAGTGCAGCCAACACCATCTTTTTTTTTTCTTTTTTTTTAAGAGACAGGGTCTCACTCTGTCACTCAGGCTGGAGTGCAGTGGTGCTATCATAGCTCACGAATTCCTGGACTCAAGTGATCCTTCTGTCTTGGCCTCCCAAAGTGGTGGGACTGCAGGTGTGAGCCACCACGCCTGGCCCTGTATTTCACCTGGATGACCTATACCTTGCCTGCCCTCTTGCCTCCTCAAAGTCCATTTGCCACGTCTCTGATTCTTGCTATGAAGTTCATGGTCTTCATCATGGCCCATAGTGCCTGTTGCGTGGCTCAGCACTGGCTGACATCTGCTACAGAGCCCCCTTCACTCACTCTCCTGCCACCCTGGCTTCTCTGTATCGCCAACATTTTAAGCTTGTTTCTACTCCAAGGCATTTGCCCTTGCTGTTCTCTGCGCCTAGAGCATGCTCTTCCCCAAATCTTTTCCTGCCTGTCCCATTCTCAGCTTAAATGTCATTTCCAGAAGAGAAAGAGAGCTCTTTGCTAACCCCACCCCCAAATCTAAAGTGCCCACCCCGTCCCCACCCTTCTCTAGCAAGTCACACTGTTTTGTTTTATTCATTTCTCCAGTTACTACTAGAAATGACTGTGTTTCTTTTTTCTTTTTTTGAGGCAGATTCTTGCTCTGTTTCCTGGGCTAAAGTACCGTGGCATCAGCCTAGCTCACAGCAACCTCAAACTCTTGGGCTCAAGCGATCCTCCTGCCTCAGCCTCCTGAGTAGCTGAGACTACAGCCACGTGCCACCACACCTGGCTAATTTTTCATATTTTTAGTCCTCCAGCTATTTTTTTCTATTTTTAGTTGAGACAGGGTTTCTCACTCTTGCTCAGGCTGGTCTTGCATTCGTGTTTTTTGTTTTGTTTGTTTGTTTGTTTGTTTACCTGCTTTCCCCACTGGCATATAACGCTTTTTTTTTCCGAGACAGGATCTCATTCTGTCAGTGAGTTCAGTGGAGTGGCATGCAGTGGCGCAATCATAGTTCACTGTAGCCTCGAACTCCTGCACTCAAGCAATCCTCCCACCTCAGCCTCCCAAGAAGGCACACACCACCACACTTGACTAATTTTTAAAATTTTGTGTACAGATGAGGTCTCGCTGTGTTGCCCAGGCTGCTCTCAGACTCCCAGCTTCAAGTGATTGTCCTGTGTTGGCCTCCCCAAGGGCCAGGATTATAGGTGTGAGCCACCATGCTCGGCAGATGTGAGCTTTTTAGGGGTGGAGACTTGGTCTGTTTTTTTCACTGCACCTAATACCATGACAGGTGCGAGCACAGTGCATAATAAAGATTGAATTGAGTGAGCACATGGAAGGTGGCTTGCATGGAGGAAGGATTGGAGAGGGTGGGACTAGAGACAGGAAGTAGAGGGGAGGGGACCTAGGCCGGAAGTGAAGGGCGATGGGCGGTGGGGTAAGAGTGGAGCAAACCTGGCCTGTCCTGTTCTTCAGGTATGGCTTCTCTGACTTCCATTCCTGAATCACTGTCTGGACCACTTTCTCATCTCCCTGCAAAGAGAGGATTCCAGTCACTCCTCACCTAGGCCACCTCCACCTGAGGCCAGGCTGCCTCCCTGTCCCCTGGAATCCCTTCACCTGCCTCTGCACCCTCACCTTGAGCAGGTCCATCAGCTGTAGTTCCAGTGCCTTAGTCTCCTCGCGGAGCTGATTAATAGTCTCCTGGTTCTTCTTGATGTTCCACTGGGAGCTCTCATAAAAGGCCTTCTGGTCACCCTCTAGGGGGCAGGTGAGGTGGGCAGACACAGTTCAGTGTCACTGGGTGGTTTCAATGTTCCAGAGGCAAGACCTTTTTGCAATCGTCAACTTAACATTATAGCAATGCAGTCGTCACTCGGTATACTTAGGGGATTGATTCTGGGACCCCTGATTATGACAAAATCTACACACACTCAAGTCCCTGCAGAACCCGTGGATATGAAAAGTTGGCCCTCCACACACTCGGGTTTGCATGGTGAGAATACTGTATTTTTGATCCTAGTTTGGTTGTATTAATAGATGCGGAACCCGTGGATACAGAAGGCCAACTCTATTTATTGAAAAAAATCTGCATATAAGAGGACCTGCACAGGTCAAACCCGTGTTGTTCAAGGATCGACTGTACTTCACTTTGAGTTTGTATTATGTGTTGAATGCTGGACTAAGAGGTTTCCAGGTATCATATGCCATATGCCAATAGGCACATATCTGTATGCATATCATACCCATTTCACAGTTGAGGAGACTGAGGCTCAGACTGGTTAAATTGTTCAAAGTCACATTCAGTCTCACTCCTGCGCCTACACCTTCAACGACTATGCAAGATTGCCTCTTAAGAATAACAAAAATGATAATAACATTAATGGCTTACACCCAAGGATTCCTCAACCTCGACACCACTGACATCTGGGCTGGATAATTATTAATATTTGCTGTGGGGAGCTGTCCTGTGCCTTGTAGGATGTTGAGCGGCATCCTGACCTCTACCCACTAGATGCCAGTAGCAGACACCCACCCTAAACAGTGTGACAAAGAAAAATGTCTTCAGACATTGCCAAACAGTCCCTGGGGAGCAAAATTACCCTCTTCCATTGAGAACCACTGGTTTTCACTTTATAGTACTTTACTGTGTACCAGGCACTGTTGTTCTAAGCACATTACATATTTCAAGTACCTATAATGTATGTTTACTATACCCATTTTTTTTTTTTTTTTTTTTGAGACAGAGTCTCACTCTGTTGCCCTGGCTAGAGTGAGTGCCATGGTGTTAGCCTAGCTCACAGCAACCTCAAACTCCTGGGCTCAAGCGATCCTACTGCCTCAGTCTCCCAAGTAGCTGGGACTACAGGCATGCGCTACCTTAGCCACCACGCCCGGCCTTAAACTTCTAATTCTTAATACAAAGTCGGTGCTCACTCCTCCTAGGATAAAACCCATCTTCCAGGTGACGGACCTTGCTCAGGCTGGTCTCGAACTCCTGAGCTCAAACAATCCG
Source organism: Propithecus coquereli (assembly GCF_000956105.1). Lineage (NCBI taxonomy): Eukaryota > Metazoa > Chordata > Mammalia > Primates > Indriidae > Propithecus > Propithecus coquereli. The sequence continues at coordinate 2,502,081 of NW_012140969.1, forward strand.
CCCGCCTCGGCCTCCCAGAGTGCTAGGATTACAGGCGTGAGCCACCACATCCGGCCTACTATACCCATTTAACATATGGAAAAACTGAGAGCAATTAGGTTACTCTTAGTTCCCCAAGGTCAAACAATTATTGTGCAGAGCCAGGATTTCAACCCAGAAAATCTGAATCTGAAATCTATGGTCTTTACCACTACATACATAACAGAGAGCTGAAATTACATTAAAATATGAAATATAGTCCACTCGGTGCTGAGCTCAGGAGAAGTTTTAAAAATGAGATGAGGAAAGCCACGATCATACTGGTGAAACGCCTTTGTCACACTATGTCTGGCCACAAGACTGCGTGGACACAGTTGACCCCTGACCCTCTGTGCTCTCTGGAGCCATCTTACCTAACAGTTGTATCTTTCTTTGTAACTCAGCCACCTGCAAGTGCACAGTGGACTTCCCCACACCGCGGCGGAGGGGTGCGTCCTTGAAATGGGGTGGGGACCAGGCCTGAACCGTGCCCTTGCTTCGAGGGTGGTCGTACTTGGGCGAAGCCTTCCTGTTTTTGACCTTGGAAGATGGCGTCGTAACCTGGTCCTGAGCAGGAAGGGCGTTCGTGGCGGCCGCCCAGCACAGGGGAGACGTCATGATTGGGTTGGGGCCGAGGGCCTCAAGGGGTTAGAGGGGCAACTAGGAGTCAGTCGCCCCAGTCCAGGATCTGTCAGCTCGGGTTCCCTGGGCTCTGGGAATGCACTTTCCGACCGCCTGGCGGGGCCTCTCAGCATCTCCCAGTTGCTAGGTAACCTCTTCCCCTCCTCCCTCCAGTGTTTCCATGGAGACCACCCGCGTTCCATTGCACCACTTTCATTGGCTGACGCTGCGCGCGGGGGCGGTCCCATCAGGGGGCGGGGCAGAGACACGCAACAGGGCGGTAGGGGAGGGTACTTTGGACATCACATGCTCATCCCATTTTCCTCCGCCCTTCCTTCCCTTCCCCCGCAGGAGTTTCTCTGGTATTTTTCAGGAACTTTCTTTTCCGGTTGCAGAAGCCGCCACTCCCAAGATGGAGGTACGCTGCGCCGCCATTAAGAGTGAGCCTTCAGAACTATCTTCTCTAAGGCTTCACAGTCCTGTCCAAGATGGCCGTCTGGATTCCGGCACCGCCCCCGCGTTTGCCTCTCCCAACATGGCGGCCCTGAGCCGCTGTTCCCGTACGCGATGCAATGCCGGAAGTGACGTTACCGGGCTTTTCCGCTTTCTTTCTACAGCAGGAACCGTGGCTACTGGGCAAGCGGGACGCGCCGAATAGTGACCTTTGCCCCGGCCTCGTGTAGGTGCCGAACTAGCAAGTGGGAGGGCACCCCAATTTCCTATAGGGGGCAGTCGGAGGGTTCGCGTGTGTGTTGGGGTGGAGAGGTTTAACCCCTTTGGCCTCATTGGCGGGAACTGGGCCACAATTGGGCACAGGGAGCGGAGGTTTTGAGGTCCCCACCATTGATTTGAGCAAAGTGAGACTCTCCTCCACTGGCCAGGATTAGGGAGACCTTTCGGAAGCAAAGTGAGCCCTGACCGCCCAGAAGCCGTGGAGGAATCCAATTGGCTGGAAGTAGCCCTCTCCTACTGACCGAGCACCCTTTTCTTACTGCAGCGTGGGGACACAGCGCATCTCCCCGCAGCCTGCTTCCTCCCACAGAACCTGTTTCCGGTCTCAGAGCCTCCAGTAAGAGATGTTGCTGCTGCCGCTTCTGCTGCTGCTACCCCTTTGCTGGGCTGTGGAGGTCAAGAGGCCCCGGGGTGTCTCCCTCACCAGTGAGTCCTGATTCGTCTTGCCGCCAGGATGCACTTGGGGGTAGGGTGTGGGAGGGACCAACCTTTGGCCCTGGGATAGGCATTCACAGTCCTTTGCCTCAGTTTCCCGGCAGTGCTTATCCGGTGGGGCTGGGGGGACACAGGTGGTATCTGATGAAGACCCCTTCCTGCCTTGGGCTGAGCGTTTTCCCCGCCTCTTCCCTGCAGACCATCACTTCTACGATGAGTCCAAGCCTTTCACTTGCCTGGACGGTTCGGCCACCATCCCCTTTGATCAGGTCAACGATGACTACTGTGACTGCAAGGATGGCTCAGATGAGCCAGGTGAGTTTGTTCTCCATTCATTCATTGAAGCCACTGCACTCCAGCTTGGGTGACAGAGCGAGACCCTGTCAAAAAAAAAAGTGAAGGCAAGGCCCTGTTTTAAAGGGCCTCAGTCTCAGTGAGGAAAGGCGGGAGGGAACACTGGAAGAGTTGTTTCAGGCCTGGAGCATGCAGCTTTGCCTCCCTTGGTTGTTCCTGCCTTTCTTTTGCTCTCTGCATGCATGTGGTTTCCGGGGCTCTGTCTATGGATGGATGGGACATTTCTGGCCCTGAGTGGACTCCGCAAACCTCCCCTCCCTTGTTTCTTACAGGCACAGCTGCCTGTTCTAATGGCAGCTTCCACTGCACCAACACTGGCTACAAGCCCCTGTATGTCCCCTCCAGCAGGGTCAACGATGGAATTTGTGGTGAGTGAGGACACACTGGGGTGGGGGAATGAGGCAGTGAGTGGAGGGCAGGAGAAGGCCCTGCCAGGTCTGATCTCAGCCCCTGCTTCTGCCTCAGACTGCTGCGATGGGACAGACGAGTACAACAGCGGCATTGTCTGTGAGAACACCTGCAAGTACGTGGGCAACAATACCCCTCTCATCACCCCACCCCAGGACCTTGCCTGGTCCCACCCAGACAATCAGGCCCGTTCTCTGTTCTGTTTTTGACTACTGAGTGCTTACTCTCTGCCAGGTGCCTTTTGAACCCTAATCACTGGCTTTCTCTCTAGTCCAAAAGTAACTGTTTCCCTAGTCAATAAATAAGGAGACTGAAGTTTAGAAAGGAAAATGACTTCCCCAGGGACACACAGCTAGGAGATGGCAGAGCCAGGACTCAAACCAAGGTCAGCCTAACTTCTGACTCCAAACTTTTAATTGTCATGCTCTGCTGCAGGGCCTCAAAACGTAAACGCCCACAGGCAGGTAATGTAAATAACACAAGCAGGCTGAGTACAAGGCAGTAGGGAGTGGTGGGGATTGTGGCATCCAAAGGAATAGCTGTGAGGCCAGGAGTTGGAGACCAGTCTGGGCAACAGTGAGACCCCATTTCTACAAAATTGTAAAAATTAGCCAGATGTGGTGGTGTGCATCTGTAGCTACTCAGGAGGCTGAGGCAGGAGGATCGCTTGAGCCCAGGAGTTTGAGGTTGTGGTGAGCTGTGATGACACCACTGCACACTAGCCCAGGCAACAAAGCTAGACTCTGTCTCCAAAAATAACAATAATAACAGCTGTTCTCAACTCCAATTGAGAGGGCTGGATTAGTTTTTCAAAGTCCCAATATGGATGTAAACTCTCCTGATGTCAGATCTTTTCAGTAGAGGATGGATTAAGCACAACACACTTACCAGCCAGATTATCTGTTTGTCTGGGAGTCTGATTTTTGTTCTTTCTCTCAACTTTCTCCACTTTCTCTTGGGAGCTAACTTCTAGCTCTACCTCCCAGCACTCTTTAGTCCCTTGCCTGACCCCAAGAGTGGGCAAACCCTGGCCTCTGTCCCTCCTTCCAAGGACAGGGATGAAGAGTTGAGAGAGCCTGGGCTCGGGAGGGGAGTTTGCTCTCTTGCTTTTCCCACCATGGTTGGCAGGGGCGGCGGGTGGGGGCGGGGTCAGCAGGTGGGTTGAGCCCTTTTTGGAAAAGGCAGACCTGGTGGCCTAAATGCCCATTGGTGGTACCTGTGTGTCCACCCCCACCCCAGAGAGAAGGGCCGTAAGGAGAGGGAGTCTCTGCAGCAGATGGCAGAGGTTACCCGCGAGGGGTTTCGCCTGAAGAGGATCCTTATCGAGGACTGGAAGAAGGCCCGGGAGGAGAAGCAGGTGAGGGGTTCCTGGGGGCTGACATGGGATGATCTGGGCATTGAGGCTGCTACACATGGGCTGGCAAACCACCTGCCCCTGACTAGAAGTGTCCTTGGGCAAGTTTCCACCTGCCTGTACCTTGCTTTCTCAGTTGTGCACTGGGCATTAATTTTTAGCTAAGTAGCTCCCAAGTGGGTGGCAGTCATCTCAGGAGTTGATCAGTACCTTGGACATCAGACTCACATGGGCTTGAAGGGGCTCTGCTGCCTCCTAGGGATGGGAGGGAATGCTTCTTTGCATTCCAGGTCTGTGGTCCCATTGTCTGTGTAAGTGGATCTGATGACCATGTGACCCCCAGTTCGGGGGTGGGGGGGCAGCTCAATAAGATAACATCAGTGAGCAGCAGCCGGATTAGTTCAGTAGGTGAGTGCTTGGGGGTCCCTGGGTGTGTGTCTCTCCCTACCTCCTTGCCACCCCCTTGGCTGTTAGATGGGTTGGTGTCCTCACCACTGTGCCAGGGCTCCTGCTTCACCCACTAAGTGAGGGCTCCAGCTCTGTTTTCCTGCCCAAGGAAGGAAGGTTCCAGGTCTTTTCTCTCCCACCCCCATGGCTAGTGAGGTCCCCCCCAAATTCAGGGGACAGTGAGATCCCTCTCAAATTCCAGGAGTACTGGGGGAGCCATGTGGTGAGGTCAACTCCAAGTGACCTCTGCCCTCCTGGGGAGGTGGGAGGATCCTGGCAGGAGGCCAGGCTAAGGTATCCGCCAAGGTCTTAGGAGGAAAGTGACGCCACGGGGCCTTAGGCTACAGCTTGTGGGCCCCATCGCCAAAGCAGAGCCAGCCCAACACACTTGCTCCTTCTTGAAACATCCACAGAGGCCCAGGATGTGCTATGCACTGGGCAGGAGGATGGAACCAGACCTGGATCTGCCTCAAGCAGCTCATCGTCTAGTGGAAGGGACAGACAGACAGAAAGTGACTCCCAGGGATGCTGGGCAAAGGGAAGTTTGGGGCTGTGAGGCATAGAAGAGGCTCTTGCCCAGTCCCCTTCCCTCTCTGTCTTGGAGGAAGAAGGCAGGAAAGACTTCCTGGAGGAAGAAATTTCTATCTAAACTAGAATCCATAGGGTAATTTGGAGTTAGCCAGGGAGAGTGTTCCAGGCTGTGTTCCAGTGTTCCACAGCATATTTAAAGAACTGGGCCCAGACATGGTGGCTCATGCCTATAATCCCAGCACTCTGGGAGGTTGAGGTGGGAGGATCTCTTGAGGTCAGGAGTTCGAGACCAGCCTGAGCGAGAGTAAGATCCCATCTCTACTAAAAA
>NW_012140969.1:2508212-2516948 GCF_000956105.1 Propithecus coquereli
AATCTGGTCACCCTTAATCCCACAAGGTCTTATCAAAACAGGCATCCAGGCCAGACATGGTGGCTCACACCTGTAATCCTAGCGCTCTGGGAAGCTGAGGCGGGAGGATTGCTTGAGGCCAGGAGTTTGAGACCAGCCTAAGCAGGAGCGAGACCGCATCTGTACTAGAAAAAATATAGAAAAATTGGCTGGTCATCATGGCATGTACCTGTAGTCCCAGCTCCTCAGGTGGCTGAGGCAGGAGGATCACTTGAGCCCAGGAGTTTGAGGCTGCTGTGAGCTATGATGACATCATTGCACTCTACCCAGAGCAACAGAGCGAGACCATGTCTCAAAAAAAAAAAGAAAAAAAGTAGGCGTCCAGATTTGCCAGGATTGGCAAAGTCCCTTAGGGCACAAGTGGCTTCTGTGTTTCCTTACCTTCCCGAGTTCCTGCTTTGCCCTTGCCATATCTATTGCCTTAGTTGGTTTTAAGAAGATGACTTTTTATCCTGTGTCCAGCATCTTTTGCTGTCAACATGCGGTGCTGTCGTTACTGGAAATCCAAAGCCTTGGCCTTCATTCTTAGTCCTTGGGTGCTCAGTGTGCTCCGTGGGGTGGGGACACAACCGTGGAGGCAGGACATAAGAGGGAAGTGGGGTGGATGGAAACCCACAGCAAACTAGTTAGAGGACAAAGCATTGCTGGAAGGATGTGGAGGTGTGGTCCTAGCTACCCACAAGGCTGGAAGCTAGGAAATGGATGGCCATCGAGAACCAAGGCAGCCCCCTCTCTGAGGCCATGCTGTTGATCTTTGTCTGTCTGGGCATCTGCTGCATTCTTCCTTTCCTCCCCCTGCTAACTGGCTCACTCCGATTTCTCATACCAAGTAGTTCAGTAGTTCATCCAGTGAATATTCGCTGAGCACCTGCTGTGTGCCTGGCATACTCCAACTGCTAGCAATACAGCTTTGGACAAGACAGAAAAAGCCCCTGCCTGCAGAGGGAGGAGCAAGCCAGACAGAGGGAACAGGTGCAAAGGCCCTGAGGTGGCTTCCAGCTGCCCTCTAGAGATCAGGGCTCTTCTGATCATGTGTGACAAACATCCAACTTGAATCTACTTCTTCAACAGTGGAAGCATCAGGCCTAGTGGGACCCAGGGCTTTCTAGAAGGTAGAAGTCCTCCCTCTACCTCTGGCCTTTGTCTTCCCTACCTGTGCCAGCATGACTACAGGCAACCAGGCCTTCTCCTCCATGTTCAGCAGCCCCAGTGAATAGAGAGCATCACTTTCCCATAAGCCTCAGCACAAATCCCAGGGCAGGCTCCTATTGGCTCATTTCAGGTCACATGTCTATCCATGAACCAATCTCTTGGAGCTGAGGATTATAGTACAGGTTTTGATTGGCTAGAACTGGGTCACATGTCCATCCCTGGAGGCAGGAGATGGGATCCGTGCTGCCAGGTCTCAAGGCCTGAGTGTAGGCCATAAATAGGTGGGGAGTTAGTGCCCTCCTTCCCCATGTCCTGCCTTCTGCTGTGCTCTGCCCTCTTGGGTTTTGCAGCCAGGTACAACACAGGGTCAGCCAACTTGGACTTTCAAAGGTAGTGTGAGTTCCAAGGCCAGACTCTTGAGGAGTGAGAGAGACATGAGATGCAACCCAGGACTTGAAAGGAAGCTGGAAGTCCCTTGCTCTGTTTCTTCTTGGTTTCCATCTGATTTAGAAGAAATCCAAGCCAAATGTGGTGGTGTGTGTCTGTAGTCCCAGCTACTTGGGAGGCTTGCTTGAACCCAGGAGTTTGAGGCCAGCCTGGACAGCATAGCAAGACCCTGTCTCAAACAAAATCCATATTCTTTATTTTATTTAATTTTCAAGGTGACATCTCACTGTGTTGTCCAGGCTTCATTTGAACTCCTAGGCTCAAGCGATTCTCCTGCCTCAGCCTCCCAAGTAGCTGGGACTCCAGGCACTTATTTTTTATTTTGAAAGTGTTTTTAAAGCAATTCAGAAAGTAATAAAATAGAAAAGGAAAGTCTTTGTCCCTCAGGATAACGTCTGTGCAGATGGTTCAAAACCTTTAGACTTTTCCTGTCCATCCCAGACAGAGCTGCAATCCTACACAGCGTAGTAACTTTGAGCATGGGCTCTAAAGCCATGTTTCAAGTGCTCAACGGCCACGTGTAGCTGGTGACAACACAGATGTAGACCATGTTCAGCAACATTTTCAGACTTATTTTTCTTGCATTATTTTCAAAAGAGTATAGTATGACAGTTATTTACGTAGCACTTACATTGTATTAGGTGTAATTGAGAGTTGATTAAAGTACACAGAGGATGTGCATACGTTATATGCAAACACTATGCTATTTTATATAAAGGGGGGCTGCTAGAACCAATCCCTCAAGGATACCGAGGAAGGACTTTGTACCAGCGTCTACCTACTTTCTTTCTTTCTTTTTTTTTTTTTTCATTTTTTTTAATTGTAGGAAAATACAAATATCACAAAATTTACCACTTCAACCATTTTACTTTTTTTTTGTGGGGTACATAGTGATGTTTTGATACTTATAATATGTAGTGATCAGATCAGGGTAATTAGGTTATCCATCATCTCAGACATTTATCATTTCTTTGTGTTGGGAATCTTCAGCGTCCTCCTCCTAGCTATTTGAGACTATATATTGTTAATTGTAGTCATCCTACAGTGGTGTAGAACACTCAACCTTATTCCTCCGAACCACTTCAGCCATTTTATTTGTTGATTGTTGTAGAGACAGGGTCTCCCTTTGTGGCCCAGGCTGGAATGCAGTGCAGTTATATCTCCAGATTTTTACTTACATACATATAAGCATATATTTTTTTTTCTTTTTCTTTTTTTTTTTTTTGAGACAGAGTCTCACTCTGTTGCCCTGGCTAGAGTGCAGCAGCGTCATCATAGCTCACTGCGGCCTCGAACTCCTGGGCTCAAACGATCTTTCCACCTCTGCCTCCTGAGTAGCGGGCATGTCACCACGCCCAGCTAATTATTTTTTTGCAGAAACAGGGTCTCACTGTGTTACCCAGGCTGGTGTCAAACTCCTGGCCTAAAGTGATCCTCCCGCCTCAGCCGCCCAGAGTGTTAGGATTACAGGCATGCGCCACCGCGCCTGGCATAGTTCAGCCATTTTCAAGTCAATAATTCAGCGGCATTAAGTACATCTGCAGTGTTGTACAACCATCACTAGTATCTAGTTCCAGAACATTTTCATCACCCCAAAATGAATGAATCAGTCCCTATTAGCAGTCCCTCCCCCAGCCTCTGACAACCAGTAATCTACTTTCTATCTCTATAGATTTGCTTGTCCTTGACATTCCGAATAAGCGGCCTATAGCATGTGGCCCTTTGTGTCTCGCTTCTTTCACTCAGCGTGATGTTGAGGTTCACCTGTAGTATGTGTTGGGACCCTCCTTCCTCTTAACAGCAGTGTGGATTCCATTGTATGGCCTTAGCACGACTTATCTAATCCAGTTACCAGTTTTCCTATCAGATTTTTGGTGTTCATTTTCATTGTTCGTAAGAGCTTTTTACATATGGCGGTTGGCCCTTTGTCTGCAACTGGAGATACTTTCTCCTGTTCTTCAGTAGGCTTTGGTGCTGGGACCTGGGAGTTTTCTCCTAGGCCCTGTTTTAGGAAGTGAATTCACTCATCTCGTCTCTGCCTGCCTCTCTGTTGTTTTGTGCTGCAACAAGAGCATCGTCTCCTGTGGGTCTGGGCAAACTCGGGCCCGCTTTTCCTTGGGATGGGTTCTCAGTGTGGAGTTGTTGACTCAGAGGCTAGCACTGTGTTTGACCCAGATTCTTATATGGTGGCAGGGCAGATCTGGGGGTCTGCAGGCAGACAGCCTGGCTTGGGTCCCTGGCTGTCCCCCTCACTGGCTGGGTGACTCTGGGTAGTTCCTTTGACCCGCCAGAGCCTCAGGGACCCCTCAGGCCCTCCTCTGTGAGGGACGGTGTCAGCTGGGTCTTTGGGGTCATTGAGGGATCTCCTGGGGTAACCCAAGGCTCTGCAGAGGAAACACCAGCTGTTATTATTATCCTGTTTGTAGAGGACCAAGTTGAAGCCTGGTATACAGTAGGAGCTTAGTCATTGGAGCTGCCGTTGTGGCTGCTTTCCCCTCCGCCCAGGCTAGGTGATGAGGTGGGCAGAGGAGGGACCGTCTGCACACAGCAGGAGCCCTGTGGGGTACTGGGGGAGGGGGGAGGGTAGGTGTGGAGGTGGCGGGAGCCAGTGGGCAGGGCCCAGGGTGACGGAGCTGGCCCCTCCACAGAGCAGCTGGCCGCCTCCAGGGCCCAGAGGGAGCGGGAGCTGGCAGCTGATGCCTTCCAGGAGCTGGATGACGACATGGACGGGGCGTGAGTGTCCCTGAGCTGGAGCTGCCTGCCCTGCCCTGGTTCCGGGGTCCACTCCCCCATCCCCACCTTTAGAAGCCAGCCAGAGCCTAGCTGGGTCCCCCTCATGGGGTCCAGGCTTACGCGGAGCCTGTCCGATCAGGCCTCGGGTACCCACGCACGAGGTGGGTCCAGAACACTCTGGGTGAGGAGAGGAGGAAACCCGCCTCCCTGGGAGCCAGGCGATGCCCCAGGCCAAGGGACTGTGGCTCGGGGCCCAGGGATTAATTACTTTTCCTCGGACCCTGTGGCCTGGTCTGTTTTGGCCAAAGCCGGCTCCCGGCTGGAATCCCAGCTGTGCCCTGAACTTGCTACGTCCCCTGGTAGAGGGTGGGCTGTCGGGGTCGTGGGGGATTCAGGGGGCTTCTAAGGGACCAAGGGGGCAGAACAAATAGGGGCCGTTCCCTGGTTGGTGCTTGGGGGCAGGGACTGCCCCTCCTGGGGCTGTGGGGCCAGATTGGGGCCCCAACTCCAGACCTCTCGGCTGCTCTGCCTGTGCCCCGCAGGGTGTCCGTGGCCGAGCTGCAGACCCACCCGGAACTGGACACAGATGGGGACGGAGCGGTCTCTGAAGCAGAAGCCCAGGTACCCCAGCTGCTGCCTGGCCTGGGACTTCTAGGGAGCATTGCCCCAGGGTGACCTCAGGGCAAGGGAGGGGCCAGCGGCCCTGGGCTGCCCCCTCAGAGCACTGCCTGGGGTGCCTCCCTGGTGAGGCTGGTGGCAGCCTCCCAGGGCTGCTTCACCACCCCCACCCCCCGTCCCCCGCCGGGGTGGGACCCAGGCTGGAGCCAGGTCAGCCTGTTTCCCACGCCTGCCCCGTGCCCCTGGCTCCCCCAAGTGTGCACCCCACTCCTCTCCCTCGGGGGGCCTGGCACTCGCTGGTCCTGCGCTGTCTCTCTCATCCATCTGTCCCTCTCTCTGTCTCAGTTTCTCCCCACGGGTCTCTCCACCCTGGGCCCCCTCCCGTCTCCTGTCACAGGCCTGTGCTGCCCCCTCCCGGTGGGTGGCAGCGCCTCATCCACCCCCGACCAGGGCAGGAGGGCGCAGGGCCCAGCCCGCCCGTGCCTGGCACCGCAGCCCGAGTGCCTGGGGCAGGCCGGGGGTGGGGGGCACGTAGAGGCCGCAATCCCGACACCACCCCCGTGGCACACAGGCCCTCCTCGGCGGGGACGCACAGACGGATGCTGCCTCCTTCCACGACCGCGTCTGGGCCGCCATAAGGGACAAGTACAGGTCTGAGGTCAGTGGGGGGACAAGGGAGGGGACACACCGCGGTCCTGCCCTGCCCCGCCCCCACTGCCTTACAAAGGAGCTGCCTCCCGCTCTGGCGCTGGGCCACTCTGGCCAGCTGGGCACCCAGCACCCTCCGCGGTGGCCCCCACCCCTGCTGGCTACGCCTCCCCGCAGGTCCCTCACGAGGGGCAGGGACCCGGGCGAGGAGCAGGTGGGACAGATCCCTGAACCCACGGCATCGGCGGCTCCGCTCACCCGCCAGGCGCTGCCTGATGACCTGCCCGCGCCCTCTGCCCCCGACGTGACGGAGGCCAAGGAGGAGCAGCCCCCGGTGCCCTCACCGCCCACAGAGGAGGAGGAAGAGGAGGAGGAGGCAGCTGAGGATGAGGTGGAGGAGGAGGAGGAAGAAGATGAATCTGAGGTGCTGGGGGAGCAGCCCAAGGTGTGTGTCTGGGGGAGGAGGGGGTGGGGTGGGGGTGGAGCTGTCTGCTGACTCCGCCCTTCCCCAGGAGGCCCCGCCCCCGCTCGCGCCCCCCCAGCCTGCCAGCCCCTCCGAGGAGGACAAGATGCCGCCCTACGACGAGCAGACGCAGGCCTTCATCGATGGTGAGTGTGGCCTGGGCGGGGAGGGCCAGCATGTCCTGCCGTGGTGGCATCTCTGTGCAGTCGGGGAGAATCAGTGTCCCTGATCTGCCTCTGCCATGGGCTTGGCTGGCTCTGAGTGAGCCTGGGTGTCTTGGGAGGCCTGGAGGGGGCGCCTGGAGCAAGCCAGTCCCCCCCCTCGGGCCCCAGGGACCCTCCAACCTCCCCAGGGGCTGCAGCTTGTTTGTGACACCTCTGGTAGGCCAGGAGCCAGCCGGGCCCTGGGAACCTGGGCAGCGGGTGGGGCCGCCCTGTGGCTGGTGAGGCCCCCGAGGCCTTCCCGGGCCCAGTCCTTGCCCAGAGCAGGCCCAGGGCCCGGGGCATGCAGGCGCAGCCACAGCACCCCCTTGCCATCTTCCTGCATGGGTACCGGGACACCTCTGACCTCCCCTGCACTGCCCCAGCCGCCCAGGAGGCCCGAAACAAGTTCGAGGAGGCCGAGCGGTCCTTGAAGGACATGGAGGAGTCCATCAGGTACCGCGGCCCCACGCACGGCGGTGTCCTCTGCCCCCAGGACCCGCCCCAGGAGCTGAGATGGGAGTCGCCTGGGCAACCAGGGTCTGGGCAGGCCTGGCTCCTACAGGGAGGGTCCCCAGAGGCCCTCCACTCCTCTGCGCAGCCCTCCCGTGTCGGGCTCGGGTGTCCTCGGCTGCCCCTGAACCCCTCGGCCTGTCCTTCCAGGAACCTCGAGCAGGAGATTTCCTTTGACTTTGGCCCCAGCGGGGAGTTCGCCTACCTGTACAGCCAGTGCTACGAGCTCAGCACCAACGAGTACGTCCCCCCCGCAGGGCGGGCGGCAGGTGGCCCTGGAGGTGGAGGTGGGGCCGGCGGGGCAGGCCTGGGGCCAGCTGGAGTTTGAGGCACCCCAGATGTGGCGCCGTCGAGGACGCAGGGAGAGGTGTGGGAGGAGGCTGGGGTCCTCGTGTCCCCTCCACCACCAGCCCCGCGCCTCCGCAGGTACGTCTACCGGCTCTGCCCCTTCAAGCTCGTCTCGCAGAAACCTAAGCTCGGCGGCTCCCCCACCAACCTCGGGTGAGTGGGCTTGGGCCGGGCTCCGTCCCCTGTCCCCCGGCGCCCTGTGGCTGGCTGGCGCTCAGCACCCCCCGCCCCCTCTCCCACAGCACCTGGGGCTCCTGGGCTGGCCCCGACCATGACAAGTTCAGTGCCATGAAGTACGAGCAGGGCACGGGCTGCTGGCAGGGCCCCAACCGCTCCACCACCGTGAGTGCCTGCCGGGCTGGGGGCGGGGGGACCCAGGACCGGTGAGCCCGCCCGAGCGCCCGCCTGCCCCGTTCCAGGTGCGCCTCCTGTGCGGGAAGGAGACGATGGTGATCAGCACCACGGAGCCCAGTCGCTGCGAGTACCTCATGGAGCTGATGACACCAGCCGCCTGCCCAGAGCCACCACCCGAACCGCCCGCCGACGGTGACCACGATGAGCTCTAGCCGGCCAGGCATAGAGGTGGGCAGGGAGGTGGGGTCCCAGCCTGCCGCACTTTGGGTGGGCGGCAGGGTCTGAGGAAGATGGACCTACGTCACCGCCCCCCAGACCCGTGTCTCTGTGTCCCCAGCTTTCTACTGGGGTCTTTCTCCCACCCCAGAACTTCAAGAAGGCCTGGAGCCAGCCCTCCGCAGTGCCGCCCACCTGCCCCCATGTCTGTGGATGGCAGGCCCCATGTCTCTGGGCCTCCTGCCCCCCACCCAGTGGGGGTAGGACCTGCGTGGGGCTTCCAGTCCTGCTCTGGGGGCCCCGGCAGCCTCCAAAGATGGGATGAAGGAGCTCGCCCTCCCTGGGCCCCCACCCTGGTGGCCACATCCCCTCTCCACCCCTCCCCACTGTGGGGACAAGTGACTTGACCTGTGACCTCAAACCAATAAATGTGACCCCCCACCCAAACTCTGCTGTGTCTGTCTCACTTTGCTGGGTGGGAACCGAGGCAGGGGTGGGCAGAGGGTGAATTTGAACTCCCCTCCCCCTGGGCCAGTGTCCCACCCTGCCCACGTCTCACCTGTGCTGGGGGAGGCAGAGCCTCTGCTGCAGATGAGACCCAGGCCCAGAGAGGGACAGCGGCCTGGGTGCAGTCACAGCCAGGATGGCGCACACACCTGGACGCTCCCCCCACGCCCGCGCACAGATAACCACCCACAGCCGTAAGATTCTGAACTTTTATTTTCTGGCATGAAAAGTACAAATAATTAAACAATTCCATGTAAAAGTCTGTTACCGCGGCCAGGCCTGTAATCCCGGTAATAAATAGTCTAAACGCAACGCGAAGTGTTCTTGGTGTCGGGTCGTGTGTTTCTCTTTTTTTTTGTCTTTTTTTTTTTTTTTTTTAAACAGTTCTTTATCAACTCCAACAGGTACTCTGTCGTGATTTGAACCCTTCTCACTAAATAACAGGATGAAGGGGAGGGCTGGAGGGGCTGTGCCCCCTCCCCACTGGCCCTGCCTCTG
>NW_012140969.1:2516998-2559984 GCF_000956105.1 Propithecus coquereli
TTTTTTTTTTTTTTTTTTTTTAAACAGTTCATTATCACCTCCAACACGGACTCTGTCGTGATTTGAAACCTTCCGAATAAATAACAGGATGAAGGGGAGGGCTGGAGGGGCTGTGCCCCCTCCCCACTGGCCCTGCCTCTGCCCCCCAAGGGACCCGGAAGACCCCAGCCCGTCCCCTGGGAGCCCTGGCCCCCTGGGGTGAGGGGCTGGCCTCCAGGGTGGGGGCCTGGCTGGGCTGAGTTTAGTGTTTTAGAAAAAGAAGTCCCCTCCCAGTCTCGGGGGCGGCAGGGGGCCGAGGCCTCGGTGGGGGGTGTGGGGAGGTGCCCCCTCTCTGAAGCCCGGCACCCCCAGGGTGGGGGACGAAGCCAGCCTTTATTGCTCGGACGCCTCCTGCACGCTTCCCACGCGGCCACGCGTGTTCCCGCGTGCGGAGGGCGGAGAGGAGAGAGCCCCAAGAAACAGCAGGGGAGAGGGGTGGACCCGTGGGGGGGGGTCCCTGCCCTGCTGGAGGGGAGAGGGAAGAGGGCAGGGAGGACTTAAAACCACAAGAATAAATAGGTTCGTGTATCAAGAACAAGCTAGGGTTTTCACCAGCTAAATAGACTGAAAAAATTCTCAAGACAAGAGCAAAAGTAATCCCATTAAAGACCCCGGACGTCGCTGGCCACGGGGACTGCCCCACGGAGCACGCGCCCCCCGGGTGCCACTCGGCTACCATTACTGTTATTAATAATTATTATTAACTTTAATGATTCCACTTCCCCTTTTATAAATAAATTAGGCATAACCACGTCTCGGCAAAACTTAAAGAAACAAAGAGAACACCATCGTTCCTTTAACTTGCAAACTGGATGAAGTAACAGAAATATACACAAATGTCCTTACAGGGCAACAGGAATAATAAATAGTTAACATAGCAATAAGTTAAAACTACAAGAAGCTAAATTCAGCAAAAAAGTACAAGAAAGTTAACTGGTGCCAGTTTATGTCTTTTTTTTTTTCCTTTTTTTTTTAAATCTCTTCTGTGTGTATTTTTTCTCTTTTTTTGTTGCTTTTTTTTTTCTTCTCTTCCTTGTGTTTTTTGTCACTTTTTTGATTTTTTTTTTTTCTTTTTGTTCCTTGCAGCAGAAGCTCCACAGACGTTTAATAACAACACCGGGAGGGGAAGGGGAGAGAGAGCTGGACGATCAGATAGGGCCATGGCCAGACACCAAACGTGGGGACACCGGGCGGAGGGGGGCACGGGGGGGGCAGGAAGGCAACTCAACTATAGCTAAAGTCGGGGTTTTGCAATTCTCAGTTCTGACTGGGCCCGCTGAGGGGGGCAGGGGCTCCCCGGGGCTCTGGCCTGTGGCTTCTGTTGGAATTTTATTATTATTATTATTATTATTTTAAAAACAAAATCAGGGAGAAGCAAAGTCCAGACAGAAGCCAGGGCCGGAGCTCAGGATGGGGGCTGTGTCCACTGCCCTCACCTATCTGGAAAGACGAAAAAACCCAACAAACCGAAAGTGGGTAGGTAGGTGACAAGTAGACAGGAAGGTTCGTGGGGCTGGGCCCCCGAGGCCCGTCCACCCTGGGCCTGGTGGGGAGTGCTGGGTGCCAAGGGAGGCCTGGCACTAGTGGGGGAGGCCCAGAGCTGGGCCTCCCTGTCGGCTTTGTGGGCCACGGCCTTGGCCCAGGGAGGCTTAGCCCCAGGGGCGGGGAGGTCCTTTGGCCTCAAGTGTTGGTGGGGGGGCTGCCTCCAGCCCACCGTGACGCCAAAGTGGAACGAGGTATCGTGTGTCTGGATGCATGGACGCCGTGTGTGCACGCCTGTGTTCGCGGGCGGCAGGGAGACCACCGAGGGTCCAGGAGAGAGCTCTGCAGAGAAACCGGGGCAGGCGCGTCGGGGGGACCAGGAGGGTGCGGGAGTGACCGGGGCGGGGTCTGGGGTGGGACCTCCTGCCCGGGCCCGTGGGATGCTATGGGCATGTCTGTGTGTCCCTGGGCGGTGTGTGTGTGTTTCTCTGTGACCGGGTGTTCGGATTTGGTGTCCAAATATATCTGCCTTCACTGTCACGTGCGCACGTGGACCCATGGACGTGTTCTCGTGCCCGCACGTGCGCGCCCACGAACGTCTGTGCCCACGTCTGCCCGCGTCCACATTGCTGCAGCCCCAGCTCCTGTCTCTTTCTGTCTAACCCTGTCCACGTGTCTGAGTTTGGCCAGCGCGTCCCTCAACGTGTCGGGGGCGCGTCTCTGTGCTGCGGAGTGTCCCCGAGGTGCGAGTGTGCCCCTGTGTGGCTCTGCGTGGTTGTTCTCTGTGTGGCCCCCCGAGCGTGGACTCCCAGACCCTAAGCCCACTCCCTGGCACCCCCCTGCCCCAGTTGGTAAACATAACCTGCCAAAATATTTTTTTTTTGTCTTTTTTTGTGTTTTTTTTTCAAGTTCAAGAATCCCCAGTAAAAATTCTCCACGAGGTCTTTTTCCCTTTTTACAAAAATAGAGTTTTTCTTAAGACCCCTCCCTCCCACCCCCTTTTTTTTTTTCGTTTTGTTTCCGCTTCCAGCCCCCTCCCCGGCTCCCCACGTCCCACCAACGGGGGGACCCTGGGCCGGGGGTGCCCACACCGCCTCCTCACGTGTCACTTTTTTGGGGATTTTTAAACCTGTTCCCTCTCCCCAAGCCCACCTAGGTGTTGGGGAGGCCTGGGCAAGGGGGCCTGGGAGGGCACCCCCAGTGGCCCGCAAGCCACCCCACGGAGGGTGGCCGAGGGTTGGGTGGGGGCGCACCTCTGCGTTCTTTTTAGCCAGAAAAAGAAACAAAAACCTTCGCCATGAACCAAACCAAGATGAGAGAGTGACCAGCTCAGCCTGGGGTGGGGGCAGGAGGACGGGGCAGGGGACCCCCGGGCACCCCCCGTTCCCGGCACGCCCTCCCACCCCCAGAGTGCTGTGCTCACCCTGTGGCTTCGCGGGGGTGCGGGTCCCTCACGTCGTCCGTGGGTCTGCCTGCGCTGTCTCTCTCGGGCCCTTTCTCTCTCTCTCTCTCTCTGCTGCCCGGGGAGGGGGTGGGAGGGCGGGCGGGGGGCGGCGGCTCAGGCCTTGTGCTGTTTGCTGGTCTTGAAGGACACCTGCAGCACGCGCTCGCCCAGGCGGTAGCCGTTGAGGCTGGCGATGGCCATGGCCGCCTCGTCGTAGTTGGTCATGGTGACAAAGCCGAAGCCCTTGCACTTGTTGGTGGTGAAGTCGCGGATGACCTTGACGTTGGTCACGGCCCCGAAGGGCCCGAACAGCTGCCACAGCACGCTCTCATCCGCCTCGGGCGACAGGTTGTACACGAAGATGCACCAGCCGGCGCCCGCCGCGCCCCCCGACAGGCCCACGCCCGCGAGGCCGCTCATGCCGTCGATGGCGATGGGCGAGAACCTGGCGATGAGCGAGAGGGGACTACTTTGGGGGTCACGCGGGCTCTGCCCTGACCCCCCGCATGCCTCCGACCCCGTGGTCACCCCTGACACCTTCATGACCCCTGACTGTGCTGTGACACCTGCACTAGCCGGGTGGTCCCCATCTCTGACCCACTGACCTTTAACCCTGCTGGTCCCGACCCTCCACACCCCTCTGGCTGCCACCCCCACGTGGCAGGAGGCCCACGCCGGAAGTCCCATTCATTCAGGCCTCCGCACAGCTGTCGCCTCCTGGGGCAGCCTCTGACTCCACCAAGTGACCCCCCGGTCCCCCTTCCCCCTCCGGCCTCTTCCTGTCCAGTCATCTCTCTGTTCCTGGCTCCATCCTCCCTGCAAGGGCTCCTTCCCTGCCAGTTCCCAGCCCCAGGGCAGCACCTGGGAGGTGTTTGTTGAGTGAATCAATGAAACACTCCAGAAGTATTTGTTGAATGAATTAATGAAAGGACAGAATTGTCCTTACCGGGCCTTGCGACTGAACCCCTCCACTAGCGGGGAGGACCCCAGGGCCTGAAGCGTTGGCCCTGGACTGCGCTGTCACTCTCCACGCCCTTGCACGGGCCGTCCCACTGCCAGGAACTCCCTTTCCACCCTGCCCCTTGTCTTGCCACCTCTGCACTGATGTCACCTCAGATGGGTCAGCGGGGGCTCCCTGCTGGGTCTCCATCACCCCTTACCCCGGCCCCCTGCACAGCCCTTACCACTGTTCATTCACCTGTCCCCTCGCCCGCTAGGCTGAGCTCATGAATAACAGTGACGACATCACAGTATGAGCTACCTTTTATTCAGCGCTCCCTGGGTGCCAGGCACTGTGTGTTCAATACCACTCCATGTCCCCGAGGGTCCCAGTCTGTCCAGACCACGCTGGGTCCCCGGCCCCCAGCCAAGCACCTGCTGGCACTCGACACGCTCAACAGCTTGTTACGCAACAAACACGGGGACCTTTACAAGGTCAGGGACGTGGCCAGTGCTATGCTGCAGGGGCCTCAAAGTTTGTCCCCAACTTCAGGGCAGAAGGGGTGATTTTGTGACCCTCGGCAAGGATGATTAGTAGCGGCCGGAGGGAAATCAGACACTTAATGTGGGAACCACAGGGCATGACTGTGTCCTGGGCAACACCCCCAACTGTCACTGGGGTGGAGAAAAGAAACCAGAAAGGGCCTCGGATGGCACCCCCTGTCCCCTGGACTCACACATTTTTGTAGCAGCTGCTACGCCCCAGAGCCCCCAAAGAAGCGATCTTACAGGGCAGAGAGGACCCGAGAGAACGCCTGGGAACACCCGATGTCACATTTCTCAATGGCCGTGCTACTCCCAGACCCGGGTAGACATGCCAAGCCCGCAATCCTGGGGGTGTCAGAAACAGGGCCGGTGACGGGTAGGGACAGTGGGCCAGGGGCATTGTTACCTCTTGACTCCGTAGGCCATGTTGAGCAAATTGTCCAGCCTGCGGAGGCAGAAGCGGTGGTCAGAGGTGGCCTCCGGACACGCCCCCGTGCTGTGATGACGCCACCGGCCAGTGGCCTGCCCTCCCCGCCCCCACCCGGCAGGCCTGCAGCAGAGCCCTCCCCCTGCCTGCCCGCTCCCCGCCCGGCTGGACACCGCCTGGCACGGAACCGCGGTCACTCGGGCACTGCCTCTCGCCTGCCCTGCCGTCCTCGTCCTCCCCCTCCCGGCCGGCGCATCCTGTCGGCCCAGGGGCTGGGATCTCTGGGGAAGGATAATTTCCAACAAAGGCGACAGTAACAAGCCCAGCCAGCTCTCTCGGAGCACTTGGGCGGCAGGGGCAGGGGGAAGTAACTTGCCACAGCCACCCAGGGCCTACAAGGGGCTTCCATTGTCCCCACCTTGAGTGGCTAAGAGTTCTGACTCACTGGGGATCCTAGGTTTGAGTCTCTGCGCTGCTCTGTTTGGGTGGGGCAAGCCACAGCGCCTCTCTGTGCCCAAGGATCCCCTTCCACAAAATGGGGACAATATAAGCTTCACTGTCATCCAGTTGTGTTGCAGAATAAAAGTGTCTAGCAGGCAGCGGGCACCCGTGAAATGTTTGCTGTCGTTATTATGACAGATACGGGGCCTGGCACAGTGGCTCACACCTGTGATCCCAGCACTTCGGGAGGCCGAGGTGAGAGGACCGCTTGAGCCCAGGAGTTCGAGACCAGCCTGGGCAACATAGCAGGACCCCGTCTCTACACAAAATAAGCTGGACCCTGATCATGTTGACTCCAAAATCCTTAAGGCCAATAATGCCAATCATAGTGGCTAGCACACATTGAGTGCCTGCTGTATACGAGGGCCTGGCCCTGGCGCCTGAGAGATGCACCTCTTTGCTGCTTTCAGCAGCCCTGGGGGGTGGGCGCTGTTGGTGTCCCTCCGCTCTGCAGGAATGGGCTTCAGGGGGGGCAGCTGCAAGCCCAGGGCACCCGGCCTGGGGGTCTGGGGTGTGCCTGGGTGGGTGGCAGGGGGCTCACCGGAAACGCTGCGTCTGATGGTGAAGGGGCCCCGCGTAGCGCCGGGCGGACGACTGGTAGAGGTGAGTGAGCAGCGCCTGCCCGGTCTTCTGACTCGGGTTGTTGGCGAACTTGACCGTGATGGGCTCAGCTGCGCCCAGCGGCTTCTGCCCGTTCAGTCCCTTGATGGCCTCCTCAGCCTCAATCCTCTTGTCAAAACGGATAAACCCCACACCCCGAGAGACACCTGCCGGGGGAGAGGGTGTCGCGTCACGAGGACTCCGTTCTCTCCTGCGTGGCCACCCCCTCCCCGACTGCCCCGTTTCTTGCCCCGGCATTCGCGGTGTCTCCCTTTCTGTCCCAGCTCGATGCGTTTGCCCAGTGCCTGCCCCCGCCGGGTGCACCCGCCCTGGCAGCCTGACCTGTGACCTGGTCCACCAGGATGCGAGAGGTGATGATGCGACCGTACTGGGAGAAGAGCTGCTCCATCTCTTTCTGACTCATGGTCTTCGGGAGCCCGCTGACGTACAGGTTAGCATCCCGGATGGACGCTGAACTGGGTCTGGCATAGGACACCTAGGCGAGGGGGCCAGACGGACGGCGGTGAGGAGAAGACCCGTGTCACGGAGTCCCAGAAATGCCTCATCATCCATTCACTCAATAAATATCTCCTGCATCGTCACCACGGGTGGGGCCGAGCCAGGCACGGGGGAGGGGACAGGACAGTGGCTGTGACAATGTGTTCCTGCCTGCATAGAGTGGTAAGGAGGGGACCTGTCGCCAGAGAAGGTCACAAGTCTCCCTGGGGACCTAGCTCACACCCTCATGCCTTTTTTTTTTTTAGAGATGAGGTCTTGCTGTGTCACTCAGGCTGGAGTGCAGTGGCACGATCATACTCACTCCAGCCTCACACTCCTGGGCTCAAGGGATCCTCCTGCCTCAGCCCCTCCCCGAGTGGCTGGGACTACAGGCACTTGCCATCATGACTCGCTAATTTTTTTATTTTTATAGAAATGGGGTCTTGCTATGTTGCACAGGCTGGTCTCGAACTCCCGGCCTCAAGCAATCCTCCCAGCCTCTCAAAGCGCTGGGATCACAGGAGTGAGCAACCATGCCTGGCCTCACCCTTATGTTTGATAGTCCATCAACAAACATTGATTCTTCCCACTCCTTTGGAGGGTGAGCCTGGGACACTGGCCCCTCTCTTCTAGAATAGTACACTGGGTGCCCACCACCCCCCGTCCGGGACCCAGGTCTTTAGCCGCCAGCTCCATGCCAGCGACTCCCAAATGTTGCCCCCGATCTGCACGCCTGTGTGGCCCCTGCCTCCAGGTGCCCCGTGTGAGGGTGTCACGGGCACTTCACACTCAGCCTGGCCACATCCAGCTCCCAACCACCCCAAACCTGCCCTGACTCAGTAACGGCTGCTCTGTCCTCCTGAGTACTCACGTCCCCAGGTTTGGGTTGTCCTCAAAACCTCCCTTTCTTCCCACTCACATCCAATCCACCATAAATCCTATGGGCTCCACCTTTCTCCTTATCTGGAATCCACACATTTCTCTCTACTTCCGGCCAGCCCCGGTCATTGATCACCTGGACAGGTGCAGCAGCCTTGGCCCTGCCCACTCTTCAGTCTGTTCCCCCTGCAGCAGCCAGAGGGCGCCTGTGAGTGTCTGAGTCAGGTCATGTCCCTCCTCTGCCCAGAACCCTCTAGGGCTCCCACCTTCCTCAGTGCTAACTAAGGCCAAAGTCCTTCTTTCGGCTCACAAAGCCCTGCACATTCTTCCCCATCTCCTCCCTGCTCTCATCTTCCCCCTGCCTCCCTTCAATTGCTCTGTTCCAACCACAGGGGCTTCCTCCATTTTCCCCAAACCCACCAGCCATGTCCCAGCCCCAGGGCCTATGCATCTGCTGTTCTTTCTGCCTGGAACTTTCTTCCTCCTCTTTCTTCTCCAAGGTCTCAGTTGAAATGTCCTCTCTGTCATCTCCCATCTGAATTTGGTGCCCCTTCACCTCCACCCCTACTACTTTTTCTCAAAGCACCTCTCTCAGTTGGGAATTAGACACATTTTAGTTCCATCCTTCCATACATGTTATTAATTATGGTCCAACCCAACAACGAAACTCTCTCTGCAGCTGTTTAAAAAATGGCGGACGTTGCATGGATTTGGCTAAGCTCAAAAAAGAAAAAGAAAAAAAAAAAGGTGGACATGTATATTTCTTTCCCTGAAACAGTGGTGGGCATTGCAAAGTGGGGTGAAGAAAAGTCTGTTTACAAAGCAGTGAGGGCCAGGTGTGGTGGCTCATGCCTGTAATCCTAGCACTCTGGGAGGCTGAGGCGGGTGGATCGCTCAAGGTCAGGAGTTCGAGACCAGCCTGAGCAAGAGCGAGACCCCCATCTCTACTAAAAAATAGAAATAAATGATCTGGACAACTAAAAATGTACATATAAAAAAAAAATTAGCCGGGCATGGTGGCGCATGCCTGTAGTCCCAGCTACTCAGGAAGCTGAGGCAGTAGGATCGCTTGAGCCCAGGAGTTTGAGGTTGCTGTGAGCTAGGCTGACGCCACGGCACTCTAGCCCGGGCAACACAGTGAGACTCTGTCTCAAAAAAAAAAAACAAAACAAAGCAGTGAGGATTATGTGGCCCCATCTCATTGTGTGTTTGTCAATGTTGTGGAAATGTGGCAAGGAGACCCACCCCACCAAAGGCTGAGTGGGTGACCTGTCGCTGGGGGCCAGAGAGGGGCATGAACAACCCTCCTCCTTATTTCTACGGTGCTGATTTTCTATTTCTTCTAAATTAACCTCTGGGTAGACAGAGGTCATTGTCAAAGGCCTGGCTTTTGTGGGGGACGGTGAGCTGCAAGAGTGTATTCCTTCATTAGAAATAACTAATTAAAAAGGAAACTAAAGAAAGCAGGTGGGGGGGTGAATTCGGGGTGCTTGTGGGCAGTGGTGTCTTATTCCGACTAATGCAATTGTGCGCACCAGGAGATAAAAGACAAACACATCTGCCTCTGTTATTTCTCTAACAGTAGTTTTAAAAATCATGGCTGCGTATTTGATGGTTTTCTCTCTGCCATGGTGCTGGGAGCCATGAGGGGTGAGCACTTGCTGATGGGTCAAATTTGGGGGTGGGTTTTTGGGATCTTGGGTGGGTTTTGGGGTCCGGCATCATCTGAGGCACAGAGTAGGTTTTTGTTTTATTTTGTTTTTCATTTGAGATAGTCTTGCTCTGTTGCCCAGTCTGGAGTGCAGTGGTGCGATCATAGCTCACTGCAGCTTCAAACTCCTGGGCTCAAGCGATCCTCCTGCCTCAGCCTCCCAAGGAGCTGGGACTACAGGTATGCGCCACCATGTCCAGCTAATTTTTTTATTATTTGTAGAGGTAGGGTCTTGCTATGTTGCCCAGGCTGGTCTGAAATTCCTGGCCTCAAGCGATCCTCCCGAAGTGTTGGGATTACAGGTGTGGACCCCCATGCCTGGCCTCAGAGCAAGTTTTCACAGGCTTTTCCCATCCCTCTGTGACATGGGCTCCCCAAGGGCAGGGACAGGTCAAATTCTTCCTGCATCCCCACACTGGGATGGGGCCTGGCACACAGGAAGCAACTGGAAATATTTCGGTCAGAATGTTTTGTCAGCGCACCCAGTGGGGAGGGAATCTCAGGGACTCTCAGCCCAGGTCTCAGAACCACACACGTGTCACAGCACCGCACGAGCACACGATGCCACACACCTTCCACCCGAACGGGGCACAGGTAGCCACAGCCACACAACATCACCGAGACACACAAACACCCTGTCAGAGCCAGACGTCCCCGCCCAGGCCCCACCAGGTCACAGCTGGAGTCGCAGCATGTCACAAAGCACCTGTCAAATAAATACCACATCCTACGGACACAGGGACACGCCCAACGTCTTCGATAGCCAGAATCACTCAAGGACAGCCGCTCTGTGGACACTGTGTCCCACAACAACTGTGTCCCAGCCAGAGCCATGATGAGTGAGTCACAAGACACCTGGACCACAAACAGCGCATGTCACAGTCCAGGGCGACCAGCAGACGCACACGCACACACTGCATCACATCTCGCCCTCACGCTTAAGGAAAGCCGCTAGGGTCGACCCTCACGCCTGGGGCTTCTAGGTCTAGTTGGCCATGGAGGGGCCCATCCAGTCATGACCTCATTTCTCCCCCCACATCACAGAAAGGAAGAGATTCCTGCACCTCCATTCCCACCTTCAACTGGGGGCCAGATGGGCACCCCACACCCCAGCCTCCCCCAGGGTCCAGGAGCAGATTTGCAGGGCGGAGCCCAAGCACCCCCAGGCGAACCCAGAGAGGGGGGTTTCCATGGTGATTCCCCCCCAGGGAATTGGGGCTTGCAAGGTCCCAGCTGCAGCTGCTGAGAGGGGAGGTCAGGGGGGAGGGGCGTTGCACAAAGGTGGGGGAGGGGCCCACCCTTAATCCCGCCCTCCCAGACCCTAATTAGGTTCCAGATGGCAGATGGGTCCCCACCCCCATTTCCATGACAAAGACAGGGGTGGGGGGGGTGGCTCGCAGGACCCTGGTCACTCTGTCCTACCTCCAGGCCCTGGCTGACTCCCTGAGCCTCCAGAGAGCGTGGGGCAGGTATTGTCACCATTGCCAGTTGAGGAAACTGAGGTTCAGAGAGGCAAAACCATTGGCATCCCCTCCCTACCAGGTGGCCCAGCTGGGCTCCCGATGAGCTGGGAAGCGGGGTGGAGGAACGGATATGGAGGGTGGCAGTGGGGGGCTGGGGACAGTCGGGGTGGGCAGTCACAGAGGTGGGGCACTTGGGAATGAGACACCAACCTTAATGGTCTTTGTCTGCAATTTGAGGCCATTGAGGGTGTTGATGGCTTTGTCTGCGTCGTTGGGGTCAGAATAGTTCACAAACCCGTAGCCAAGGCTCTGCCCTGTGGGCGGGACGAGGATGAGGACTTGCCAGTGTCCTCCTGAACCCAGGCCTGAGAGACTGACCCCTCCCCACCAAGATCCCACCCTTGTGTGTTTCCCTACAACACCTGCCCCCATCACTCCTGAGACCCTTACCCAGGGTCAAACCTATCTCCCCATCAAACCTCAGACCCCTAGGCCACCTCTTGCACCCAATAACCCTGAGACACCCCACTGAGGGTCTCATCTGCCCCCATCACACCTGTATTCCCTTCCCTCCAGCCCCCTCCAGCAGCCACACCTGTGATCTTGTCCCGAACCAACTTGCAGGACTCGATGTCGCCAATGCTGCCGAAGAGACTCTTGAACTCATCCTGGGTCATGTTCTGGGGCAGGTAGTTGACGATGAGGTTGGTCTTGCTGTCGTCAGTGGCTCCGTTTGTACCAAGGAGTGGCCCGTTGGGCAGGGCCGGGCCGGCCGGGCCCCCCCCCACCTGAGACTCCATGGCCCCCAGTATCTGCTGGAGACAACAGGTCGCACCCGCTCACCGCCCAGTCCCCGCGCCAGGGACCTGTGGGAATGAGGAGTGGCTCGATGGTGACAGATTAGCCACGTCTACTATGGGCTTTGTCACGGGGAGTGGAGAGTGGAGGAGGGGACACCTTATTATTGTGAAAATCCCTTCCATTTACCAGAAAAAGCACTGGGGGGAAAAAAGGACCTGATATGATTTTAACATGAGAAATTCCATCTACAAATACCATATACACAAACAAAGGTCTAAAATCAATCTATGCATTTTCAGAATAATAAAAATCAATGCTTTTGTCTTCAGAAGAAGAAATCTAACACTTTCAGTAGCTTTGAAGTCCCCATATGCCCTTCCCTAATCTTATTTCCCTCCTCCTACCAAACATAATTCCTATCTCAAATATGTTAATATTTCTTTTGCTTCATACATAATTTTCCTAGCAGGTAGTTTTCCCATTGAGCTATTTTGTTTTATTTTTTTTAACATAAAACACCTGCATATAATGACAATTTTATTGTCTCCTGTTATTTATTTTTCTTGTCTTATTGCAGGGGCTACAATGTGATAGTGGCTTCCTCATTCTTGATGGTAAAGGACATGATTTAAACATTTCACAGCTAAACGTTATCTTTACTATGGGTTTTTCTAGATGGCCTTTATGAGGTTAAGAACATTTTCTTTTATTCCTAGTATTCTAACAAGATTTTTTTTTAAAAAAAAGAACGGATGTTGAATTTTATTAAAAATTTTCTACATCTACGGATATGATTTCTTAGCTTTAATATATTAATGTCATGTATTGTATTAATTGATTTTCCAACATTACATCAACTTTCCTGGTATAAACCAAACTTGGTCATGCATACTGTAGTTTTGCTTATGTACATTGCTTGATTTAATTTGTTGAGTTTTTTGGTGGTTCTTTGTTTAGTATTTTTAATGTCTATGTTCAGGAAGATATGCTGTTTTTTTATTTAATTCACACAAAGACTGTAAAAGGTAAAAGTTAATTTTGCTATGATGGATGAAGAATCTGAGGCTCAGAGATGTTAAAGAACTTGCTAAAGTCACACAGCATTATCAGTTGTGGTGCTGGAACCCAAATGCAGCCATTTCCAGACCTATAATTTTCTGACTATGACAGTCAACCAGGCTGCTACTGGCTCTGACAACTCACTACAAGTTCTTGGATATGCCCCTTGCGACCTCTGTTTCACTTTGCTGCAAACACAAAACAACTGGTAATGGCTATCTGCAGGACTACGTAGAGGAGAATTTTAAAGCCACATCTGGGCTTAGCTGGAAACAGTGCTGGGATTGATTGGCATTGCCTGTCATGGGCTCAGGAAGGTCAAGTAGCCAGCATTTCCTTACATCTTCTATAGCATGGTTGGCAAACAGGCTGACCTCACTCAAAAACCCAAATCGATTGGTAGAGTCCTCCTAGAGGGGTGAATTAAGAAGGATGCAGAAGCCACATCTAGTTTCAGCAAGAAAGACCACTGTGATTGATTAGCCATGTCTGCTGGGGCCACAGAATTAGAAACAGCCAGCAGTTACCAACCATCTCACCCATCCCTGACTCAAGATCCAACAGCACCATTGTTCCCAAATATTGGGCACTAGTGTGTGCCAGCCAGGGTGCAAAGTACTCTACGTGCAAATTGTCTTTTCTCATTCACAACCCTTTTAAAAAGAGGATTTTCCCTTCCCCACCCCACCCCCACTTAATACATGAGGAAACTGAGGTTAAGAGACATTTTAAAAATTGCCAAAGACCATGCAGCATATAAAAGGTGGAGCAGGGGTTTGCACATGAGTTTTTCTATATTTCCTACAGTCTGTATTTCCTACTTCCACTGCCAACCAAGACTGGTGCCAGCTGTAACATTTCCCGGCTATGTGTCCTCAGATAGATCACTTAATGCTTCTGGGCCTCTGCTCCACCTTGCTGTAAACTCCGACTTACAGGCACAGTGGCCGGGGGAAGGATCTACAAACCACAAGTGGGTGTCGCTGGAAAGCACTCTGAGATCAGTTAGCCATGTCTGCCACAGGCACAACCACAGGAAGTTGAAGCAGGCTCGTTGCGTCCACCACCCCTGCCTCATAATACTGCTATTAATAATCATTCCATGACACTGAGAATCTATCGTGTGCCAGGCACTGTGACAAGCACTTCAAGGCATCATTTCACTTATTCTCCCAACAATCTTGAAAAACAGAGAACACACTCTCCACTTTACAGGTGAGGAAACTGACCTCAGAGACGTTGGGTGATATGAATGAGAAATTTGATTTCAAACCTGGACCTGTTTGACTACAGAGCCATTTTCATCACTGTGGCCGAGGCGCTGGGGTGGCTCTGCCCCTTATAGCCGTGTGTCCTCGGGAGTGATCTTTGCTCTTCCTTGGATCTATGTTTCCTTCCCACTTCCTCTTATAAAAAGAATGGCAGGGACGGTCATCTCTCCTACAGCTCCAATCAGCTGAGAGTGGCTCCCTGGGGGGCCACCTGGTGGAGTACTCTGAAGTCACATCACGAGGCTCATGAGGAACACGCACTGGGTTGATTAGCAATGTCTGCCACAGGCGCCTGCAGTGAAGCAGCAACATGCACGCCACAGATCTGCATTCTGGTCTCCTGACATAATACTTTACTAATAGCACAGTCACCTATGGAGGGCCATGAATTTGCAGTGTCCCAGACAAAATTCCTTATGGGAAACTTCCAGGTGAGTCTCCCGATGTTGAACATTGTAAGAATCTTTTCTCCACCAAATGCATGAGGAAATGGAGTTTCAATGAAGGACCTGCATGAAGATCAATTGGGAGTTGCACAAGGTTGACATGAATGGTGGATGGAGAATTCAAATCCAGGATTCGGACTCTGGTGCCCACTCTCCTAACCAAAAGGCCAATAATATAAAAAAATAGTAACAGAAAAGCAAAGCTGTACCTACTCTATGCCGCGCCCTGGGCATCACAACATTGAAACTGACTGCCGGTTGAGTCTATTCATTCAATTCAACAAATATTTACTGAGAGCTACCACACACCAGCAGCTGACACCGCCCTCTTCACTGCTGTCCTCTGATAGTCATGTCACCTCTTGGGCCTCTGTCCCTCTAACAAAGGTATGGCACAGAGGTCTCCCATGTACGGAGATGGATTCTGAATTCCCATCCAGGCTTAGCGACATAGGCTTCTGTGATGGGTTGATACTATTTGCTATGGGAGCCCAAATAAGCAACCAGTAGTACACAAGTCCCTGCTCCCGGACATGCTAGAGCCCAGTTTTTGAACCCCCACTGAGCATGTGCAAAAGTTTTCCTTGACTTCCCACAACCACACTGGAAGGCGGAGAAGGTGTGCTCCATTTCTCAGATGGAGAAACTGAGGGTCAGTCAAAGGGACTTGCCTGAGGTGACAGGAGGAGGCGGAAGGGATGGAGTCAGCATTTGACCCCTGATCTGATGCCCCCAGAACCCACAGAGTTACCAGCTGCCCCTCCCCCAATGCTGTCCCCAACCTGGATGGAGTTAAGAGGTGACTGGGTGGGTCAGAGCCAGGTTCCTGAGGCTGGGCCAACCAATCTCGCCACCATCCTGTCTGCCTTCCATCTGTGCTGAAGCTTAGCGGGACCAGTGTCGCCTTTCCTCTGAGCCGGCTGAGCTGATAATGGGATCAGATTGGAGAAGGCCACACCCGCCCTTCAGTGAGTGTGTGGCCTGGGATGGTGGCAACATGGGCATCAAAGGGACCTTGAGGGCTGGCCCCAGACAGAGATCGGCGGTGGTAACATCAGAGGGGAGGGAGGAGGGGAGGGATCTTCCTTTCCATTCTCCGGTCCTTTGGGGTCACTCTGAGCCTCCCCCTCTTTCGGTTTCCCTCTCCCTCTCTCGCCTTCTGTCTCTCTCTCCTCCACTGCTCCTCCTCACCGAACCCTGCGTCTCCCTTTCCCTCCCAGCACTGTCTCGCCAACTCTTTTCCACCATCGCACACGCATCTGACATACGGATTTTGCAGTGGGCACACCTGAGGCCACTTGCTTCCTCAACCCTCCCACGTCTGACCTCCTTGGCTCCCAGCGGCGCCCCCTGGCCCCAGTCACAGTGACAGATGCCTGGATACCAGCGACAATAGGGCATTGAGTGGCTATGCATGGTAAGGCTAGGCCACCACGTGGTGCTGACTGGGCCTCCTACTTCTGGGACCTTCTTCCTCCACGCAGTGCCCTGACCTTCTCCATCAATTCCCTCGCTTCCTCCCAGACTGTCCCCATGCTAGGTCTCTGCTTGAGTGCCCCCCCATTGGAGAACCCAGGCCCCCAAGGGCCTCAGGGCCCTTATGTGACCTCTGGCCACACCCTCTTCCCCTTTGTGCATTAGTTCCCTTTTTCAAATGGGAGGAGGGCTCATCAGGGGACGCCTAGGAGATGCTGGACTGTCGTGGGAGGTCAGAGGGTCCTCAGGAGGCCACCTCCAATTCCCAGACCTGGGTCAACAGCATGAGGCTCAGAGAGGGGAAGGAGCCAGCCCGAGGTCACACAGCAGGTGAGCCTGGCCTAGCCTCTGGGGCCTCATTGCTCAGAGCCAGGTGGGCGGGTCCCAGGGTCCAGGAGGGGAGTGAGAGCTGAGCATGCCCCCACCCACTGTGCTGGCCACGACCCAAAAAAGAGGCCCGGGGAGAGACACAGTGTACAGAGACACACACGCAGAGACCAAGAGATAGGAAGAGCGGAAGACGGAGGCCCAGGCGCCGGGACCAGACAAAGGACGCGCGGCGGCGCGGGGAGCGGAGTCGCGCGGCAGGGGCGGGGGTGGAGCAGGGGTGGGGCTATAACTGGCCAGCCCCGCCCCCGGGATACGCCCGGGCTGCCGAGTGGAAATCCGAGGGCTCGGGCGAGGCCGGGCCCCCGGGGCCCTAGGGGGCGGGGCCTAGATGGGCGTGCCCGGGCGTGCCTAGACAGGGCGTGGCCGGGCGGGAGGGGCCGCGCGCTCGGGAGCTGACCAGCTCGGTGGCTGCTGAAAGCATCGAGAGCCCGGCGAGTGGCGCGGGCTGGCGGGCGCGCTCAAGGTCACCCCGCGGCCCAGAGCCCTGGCGGGGTGGGGCGCCTGGACCTGGCCTAGGGGGGCTGCCTCAGCCCCCTACCCCGTCTCCCGAGGGAGCGGGGGCCCAGGAGCCGAGAAGTCTCCCCACCCCCCCGCGGGCGCTCCTCTCCCCTCCCCCTCCCCGCAGCCCGAGGCGCCCGCGCGAGGCTACGGCCCGCGAAGAAGCGCTGAGAAACAAAGGGACGCGGCAGCGGCGGCGGCGGGCCCGCGGGGCCTCCGGGCGCGCCCCCTCCTCTCCCCTCCCCGCTTGCCGCAAGGTCGACGGGCTCGAGGACGAGACGCCCGCCTTCCGGGCGCGGCCGAGGCCCGGGGCACGCGATCCGACGCCACCCGCTTCTCCAGGGCACTCGGGGACGCCTTGCCGCCTTGGCCCGGCCCAGCACCAGTGATCGGGGCCCTGCGTTTGCCTGGGCGGCCTGCCGGGTCTGGGCCTGGATGAAGGAAGCATCCTCCGCCGCCGCGGCCCCTCCCCCATTAGGCCCGTTGGAGAGGGGGCACTCCCGCCTCCAGGGCGGCGTAGGACGCCCCCGAATCGCAGCCCGACTCCCCAAATACTTTCGGGCTAGGCTCTAAGCGCCCTCTGCACTCTGGGCGCGGCCCTGCCCACTCTCAGGCCCCGAGGCTCGGTCCTACCCCCCCACCTGGGCCTAGCTAGGCCTGGTCCTACCCCCCCCAATCTCCGCGGAGCCGGGGCCCAACCCCTCGCCGCCCCGGTTCCCTCTCGGCGACAGGGGAATACCTACAGTGACCATTCTTGTGTGCCCGGCGGGCGCGGTCCGTGTTGAGGGCGGCTCCGGGGGTCGTGCACTCCTAGGGGGGCGCCCGATGCTCACGCCGGGGTCCCGCCCGAGCGGCTTCTGGTGCGGCCGCTGCAGATGTGGCGGTGAAGGTGGCGGCTCCCTCGAGGGCCAGGGACGGGCCCGAGCCCGGGGATGCGCGCGCGGATGACCGGGCCCCGGGGTGGCCTGCGGGCAGGAGGGGATGGAAAGAGGGAGCGGGCGCGGGGTTGAGGACGCCCCCTGCGCGGCCCCGCGGGGCCCGGGGAGGTTGCGCTTCCCGACAGAGATCGCGGCGCTCTGCCTTTCGCCGCCGCCCCTCGATTAGGCCTGTCCGGTCTCGGGTGCTCAAGTCCTCTCCCCTCGCCCACCCTCCCTCCCTCCCTCCGGCCCGCGCTGCGCGCTCCGCGCTCTGGGCCGCGCCGCCGCCGCCCCCAGCCCTTTATAGCAGCAGCTGCCAGCGCCGGCGTCGCTTATTGGCTGCGGCGACCGAGCCCCGCCTCCTCGCGGCGCCCGACGGCGCGGCAGGTGGAAGCGAGCGCGCGCTGGCCGGGACTCCGCACCCGCAAAAAGCGCATCCCTGGAGCTCGGGTAGCCAGATTTGGGCCTGCCTTCTCTTGCAGTCACTGCTTCCTGCCTTGGCAGCCCTTGGGCGGGCTTTCTGCCCGGTGACAGAGCGGGTTCCCGTCCGCGGTCCAGCACCTAGAGCTGGAGGAGCAAAGAGAGAGAGAAGGTATTGGTGGCCCGAATGTGCGACCTTCCGGAGGCGCTGTCCACCGAGGGGACTGGAAGGGGACGAGGAACCAAGATTTCAGTAGGCAGAGGCCTGGGTCCCCAGATTTGGAGGCACCAGGTGTAGCCCCCTTCAAGGCCACGGTGGGAGGGTGGGGGTGGCTAGGGTGGCCCTAGTGTGCCTGCGGAAGGAAGCTGGGACCCTGTGCATTTTGAGTGAGCTAGGTACCTCCGGGGTTCAAAAGGCCGGGACTGCACCCAGTCCAGGGAAACTCCGCACTGCTCCGAAGTGGGTGAAGAGGTTTGGGGACCAGTGTTTCAGACAATCCTCGCTGGAGACCTGAAGCTTGGGAGAACCACGGATCCTTCTCCAACCCCATAAAACTAGGGTGGGCGGATCTGACTCGTAAATGTCCTGGCTTTCTGAGCTCGTGATTGGTCCTCCTGACTGTGGAGTCATGCTCCCTCTCTGCGAGGGGGGCCCTGGCCTCTCTCTAAGGCGTTGAGGGTGGCGCAGCCTCCTTTGGTGCTCGGGCGCACGTGTATGTTTACGTCGGGGCCGCAGAGAGTCGCGGGAACAAGCATTCACCGGAGCAGGGGCGTCTCCGAGTGAGGCTTCAGCACCCCAGAAAGCAGTTCGACGGCCGGGTCCACGGTGCTGCCGGCCGGGTACGCCGGAGCCTCTAGCTGCAGAGCCGCAGCCCCCACCCTATCCTCGTTCCCGCACGCCCCTTTAGGCTCCAGACTGTCAGACAGTGCCATCAGCAGAAGAACCTAATTTGTCCAATCAGGGACGGCCCTTGAGAGAACCAATTGCCGGAAGATGCCCTAGAGATCGAGCCAATGAGAGTGTGCGCACCAGAGGGTGCTGCCCACGCTGATGGAGAGGGCAGGCCAATCACAGTGGCCCGCACAATCGGGGCGGTGGCAGTGCAGGTCCCCGGGTGGCCCCTCTTGGGCTTGCCGGGGCCGCCTGGCTGCAGACGCTTGGGACCCCGAGCCATGGTCTGTCCCCCACCTCGTGTTCCTCCCGGTTCCAGTCCTGGCGGACACCGTGCCGGGAGGGGGCTACTCCCCGGCGCGCAGACCCCGCTGCGGTTCCCTTGGAAACTGCCGGCTCCGTTTGTGCGGGGCGAGCGGAGGGGACTGGCCTCCCGGGGAAAGCAACTCGCGGGGGGGCGGCCGCAGCGGCGGGCCTCGCTCATCCTTGCCGACTCTTCCGTCCCCAGCGGAGGCAGCCCCCGGCCCGGAGCGGAAACTGAGGCACGGCTGCGGCCCCGCCCCACCACCGCGAGCTGGTGAGGAGCCGGCGGGGCCAATCTGCGCGTGGCGCCACAGGGCTCCCCCGGGCACGTGCCCGAGCTCGCGGCTGCGGTCCCCGGGGTCACGTGGCTGCGGCCACCGGGGCCTATGCGGCTCGCGCGCCATCTGGCGGCCGCGCTCACTCCCCACCCCTCTCCCTAGTGGCCCGCCAGAGGAGGCGGCCTCAGCATCCCCCTCCGGGAAATGGGGCCAGGGCAGGCGCTGCCAACTCCCCTCCCCCCATGGCTTCCTGTTCTGGGAACACGCCGAGCTGGTTCCACCTCGGGGCTGTGGCACTGGCTGTTCCTTTGGCCTGAGGTTTTCCTCCCCCAGCTTTCTTCGGGGACGTATCTTTTGTCATTCTGGTCTATGCGCAAATGCCGCCTCCCCAGAGAGGCCCTCCCTGACCACCGACCTAAACAGCATCCCCGCAAACCAACACATCACTATTTTCGGCACGGCGCTTGTCACCAGCTGCAGAAGTCTCATTTAGGGGTTTACTGAACATCTCCCCAGCTCATCCTGGAGCTCTCTGAGGGTGGGGGATGAATGTTCCGCAAGGGATGAGGAATTAAGTCTGTACATTCAGGGATCATTCCTATAGTTGGTTACTAGAGAAGTTTCTCGGAACGTGTAGAGCACCAGAAACCAGAGGAGGCGGCGCAGTGTTAAAAAAGAAAGAAAAAAAGAGAGAGAGAGAGAGAGAGAGAGAGAGAGAGAAGGAGCAGGTATCAGGATCCCGAGTCCTGAGAGATGCCCGGACGCCCCCAGCCCCCATCGCGATCCCGTCGGAGCAGGGGCTGTGCAGGGCGGCCGGGCTCAGGTGGGGAGAGGAAAGGACCCTGCACGGCGTGTAGGGGCCTCCCCCTGCCAGCCTCGCTCAGAAGGGACCTACGTTGGAGACAGAGGGGCCCAGCCCCCAAATCATCCAGTCCTAGGGGAAGGGCATCTCTTTTCTCACTCTTTAATCTCGCTTTGCTCTCTTGAAACAGTTCCAGCAATGCAGCCCCAGGCGCCAGCTCCAGGATAGGGCAGGGTGGGGGGCCTGCCCACGGGACCCAGCCCTGTGGTCGGGCAGGGCAGGGGTGCCTTCTTCCGGCCTGCGGTCCGAGCGGCCCCCGCGGCTGTCCGGGCTCGGGCAGGCCCGGGCGTGGTGTCCCAGCGGACGAATAAATAGGGGCGGTCAGTGGTCAGGTGGCTCAGGTGGCCTTGTGGTCTGGGTGGCTTTTGAGCGTGTGGAACTTGACGCTGTCCAGCTTCTCGAAGCGCTTCCCGCAGCGCTCGCACGTGAAGTTGTACTGCACCTCGGCCGTGTGCTTCTTCATGTGCCAGTTGAGCGACGCGCGCTGCCTGCACTGGTAGCCGCAGATCTCGCACCTGCCAGGAGCCAGCGGGCGGCACCGGGGCGGGGTCAGGGGGCGGGGCCGCCGCGGAGGAGGGGCCGCCCGCAGAAAGGGGCGGGGCCACCTGGGGTGCGAGTGCAGTTGGAACTGAGGAAACGCCCGGCGCCGAACCCGCCCCTGGGACCTGCTGGGATCCCCTCCCTCCGGGTCCCCTGGCCAGCAGCCCTTCACTCACTGCAGGGGCGTCTCGCCCGTGTGCGTGCGCCGGTGCACCTCCAGGTGGTTCTTCCTCTTGAAGGACTTGCCGCAGGTCTCGCAGGTGAATTCACGGACACCTGGGGGGCGGCGGAGACACGGGGCTGAGGGGTGTCTCTGATGCGCTGCAGAGACGGAGTAGCGGCCGTCCCTTCACGTTTCCCAGGCCTCAGGGCACCGGCCGACCAAACCCCATGTCCTCCGCGCGCGAATGCCAACTGCAATAATGACGGCTCGCCGCCCAGCCTGAGGCTCAAAGACGCTGCCCAGGAACGCGCCCGAGCAGAGCCAGGATTTGAACTTCCAGAGTGGGGCAGAGAGGTACAAACTGCCAGACCAACATGGGTCGGAATTTGTCCCCAACATTTGATCTTTGGGCGATTTCACATAAAAATCCGAAGTTCTGACCCCTTGAAAAACCGCTGGGCCATGCCCTGCGGCTGGGCACAGGCACCCTCTCCAATGTGTCCCCAGCCCATGTGGAAGACCCACATCTCTGCCATGGGTGGAGACAGAGGCCCAGTCCCAAGCCCACTGCCCCACCGTGCCCAGCTGTCCTCCCTGCAGCTGCCTGGGTGTGCCCACCGCCTCTGGCCTTTGGCCCCAGGTGCTGCCTATAGTGTCACCTGTGGCATTCAGTATTTTTGTTATGTTTGCAGGGTTTTTTTGGTTTGTTTGTTTTAAAGCAACATTTTTCAGCAAAAGAAAAAAAGCAAGTGTTCTTAAAAAAAACTAACATGAAAGGCATTCTGGGGGCTCATTGAAAGGTGGGTCACTGTCCCAGCTCTGCCCTGGAGCTGCTCCCTAAGTACCACATGAGACCTGCGCATGAGGTCATGGGGAGGTGTGGAGCAGACAGCTGGCTCCTGTCCAGCCCCTACGATTCTGAATAGTGGGTGTCACTGTGACTTGTGTAGCTCCAGCTCCAGCTGTCCCTTCAAGAGGGACAGTCTGTGCCTGGGGACTCAGGATTGGGGTCAGACCCGCCTGCCCCCGCCTGGGCTCCCAGGCCCATGTCCCTGAGCCCCAGCTTACGCCACCAGCCTGGCCAGGGCCTGACCTGAATGGATGATCATGTGCCGCCGCAAGTGGTTGGATAAGTAGAACTTCTTGCCGCAGCCAGGGTGGGGGCACACTTTGGTCTTCCCTTTGCGATGCACGAGGTTGACGTGGTTCTGGAGGAGAGAGGGGCAGGAGTGGGCCCACTGTGGGCCCACTGGTGGGGGAGCTCTCAAGGTGGGGAGAGCTGAGGGCAGCTTAGAGGCAGGCTAGTCTGAAGACGGGCCCTTGCCAGCTCGGAGACTCCCAGGGGCACAACTGGGGTCAAAGGGCAGCTTTACTGCCACCTACCATGTGCCAGGTTCTGGGCTGGGCCATCAGTCAACTCTGTGAAGGGCCCGCTGTTAGCCCAGTTTATGGATGGAGAAATCAAGGCTCCTGAGGCTCTGGGGTTCGGCCCATGTCTCCCAGGTGGACAGTGGCAGAGCTGGGCCTGGCTTCCGGGGCTGTGACCCCACAGCCGGCCTTTTGCTCCATGCTACCCTGCTGCCGGGGCCTGGAAGCAGGCAGCCTGATTCATTCATTTCCTTGTTCTTTCATTCTTTAACTCACTAGAACAACCAGCCACTTGCAGCACAAGGCCTGGCACGCAGTAGGTGCTTCCTGCACGAGCCGCCCTGCGCAGACCGCGGCCCACAGGCTGCCGGACACAGAAGCAGGCCTCACCCAGGCTGCTCTGGGTGGAGGCCTCACCTGGAAGCTGCTGAGGGCCACGTACACCTGGCTGCAGCCCTCGTACGGGCAGTGGAACATCTCGAGCAGGCCGTCGGCGTCCATCACCCGCGACCGCTTGCTCCGCCGCCTCCTGGAGGGGAAGGGGCCACGGCGTCATCGGGGCTACCACGCTAAGCAGGCTGGGGGCCTGCAGGCCACTCCTTGCCCGCGCCCTTACCCGCCCCAGCACCCACTTCTCGGGCTCCTTGGGGATCTCGTAGATGATGGCCGACATGTCGCTGCCGTCCAGCTCCTCCCCGTCCGCCTCTGCCTCGGGCTCCACACTCTCGGGCACCGTTGCTGCCAGCTCTGCCAGCTCTGGGGCCACTGGCTCCTCCTTCTCCTCCTTCTTGAGCATGTACGGGTCCTCCTTCTCTAGGGGGTGGACACAGGGCAGGTGTCCGTGGAGGACGAAGGCTGCCAAGGAGCCCACTGCGAGGGCCTCTCCTTGCCCTCCCCCTCCCGGGCCCCACCCAACCCTTGCCAGAGGCCACGGTGGGCCCCCCAGACCTTTCTTGGTCTCGATGCCCGCTATGGGGGTGGCGTCCATGGTGCTCGGCTGGCTGCCCTCAGGCTCGGTCTGGGTGTAAGCCGCAACACCCTCCATCATGGCGCAGGGCACCTCCTCGCCCAGGCCACTGCCGGGGGTGCCACTGCCCGCTGCCACGTTGAGATGGATGCCCTCAGCTGTGAGGGCGTCATAGCCGGGGCCGGCAATGATGATCACCTGTGAGCCGGGCACCATGCCCGGCATGGGGCAGCTGGCCACCACCTCGCCCAGCGCCTCCTGGGGAACGTTCTCAAAGAGGGCGCCGGGGCCCGCGCCCACTTGCACGGGCACCGGCACACACACCACTGTCTCCAGGGCTTCGGGCCCATTGCCTGCCGGGTTGGGGCACAGCGGGGTACCCTGCTCGGCCAGGCTCTCCACGTGGTGGACGTCGAAGGGGATGTGCACGCCCTCCTGAGTGATGAGCCCGCTGCTGCCCACTGGGCTGGTGGGGGTCACTGCCGCTGTTGCCGCCGCTGTGGCCTTGACCGGCTGGCTCTCAGGGGGGTCCTCAGAGTCGGAGCCAGAGGCTGAGCTGGACGAGTCGGAGCTGCCAGGCGCCAGGCCATTGCCCACTGTGCGGGTGGAAGAAAGAGGACGGTTACGATAGCAGCAGCAGCAGCTGGTTTT
Organism: Propithecus coquereli; assembly: GCF_000956105.1. NCBI lineage: Eukaryota > Metazoa > Chordata > Mammalia > Primates > Indriidae > Propithecus > Propithecus coquereli. The sequence goes on from NW_012140969.1 coordinate 2,540,830, forward strand.
TGTTGAGGGCTCCCCAGGGGCTGGGCACTAGGACCCTCTTACTGCCAAAAACAGCAGTCACTTGTCAGTATCCCCTCCCCCACCACTCCAGGGCCCCTGTTCCTGGAGACATCTTCCTCCTTGGCCCCCAGACTCCCACTCTGGTTCCTGGGCCCTCCCTGATGGCTTCTTCCCAGCCTCTTAGGGCTTCTTCTCAGCACTTAACTCGCCCAAAGGGTCCTGCCCTACACGGATGGTGTCAAAGGCCACTCTCTGATTCTCAGCACCACCTGGGCGTCCAGCAATTCAGCTCGGTTCTGATAGCATCTACCTGGAGTGCGTGTCACATCCCACAAGTCAGAAGGCTCAGTCCCACCAGACTGGCCCTGATTCAGATGCCAGCTGCAAGCCCCGGGCCACCCAATATGTCTGACCAACTGGCTATAAATTCGGGGTTCCCACAACCCCTTCCTCAGGTTTGATAATTTGCTAGAACCACTCAAAGATGACAGCCTTATTACAAGGAATAGAATTCCCCCAGCACAGCCAAATGGAAGACACACAGAGGGCAAGCTATGGGGGGACAGCGCACAGAGCTTCCGTGCCCTCTCGGGGGGCACCACCCTCCCAGCACCTCCGTGTTTCCACCAAGCTGGAAGCTCTCAGAACTTCATTGTTCGAGAGGTTTTTTGAAATTTTTTTTTTGAGACAGGGTCTCACTCTGTCACCCAGGCTGGAGTGCAGTGATGCAGTCACAGCTCACTGCAGCCTTGAACTCGGCTCAAGCGATCCTCCCGCCTCAGCCTCCCAAGTAGCTGGGACTACAGGTGGGAGCCACTGCACCTGGCCTTGTGCAAGAGTTCTCATGACCCAATCTCCAGCTTCCCTGTCCAGTCCCTGGAGGTTCCTGGTGGCTCTGATCATGTGTTTGGTCTGTCTGGTGACCAGCCCCATCCAGAGGCTATCCTAGGAGCCCAACCCTGAGTCACCTCATTAGCTTAGACTCAGGGCTGTACCAAAGGAGCGCCTTCTGAAAGGGGCTTGTTATGAATAACAAAAACCACTCCTATCACTCATGAACCTCCTTCGTGAGCTCTAGATTCTTCCATCTCATCGCTTCCTCCTCCGCTACCCAACAGGGTCTCAGGGGTATCTCTGACTCAGATTTGCAATGCCGGGCTCTGAATCGTCCCTGTAAAAAACCCCCACACTGAACATGGGCATCCCTGACTCAGCGGATGGCAGCTCGGTCCCTCCAGTGGCTCGGGCCAAAGTCCTGGGGCTATCCTTGACTTCTCTCTCTCCCACACCCACTTCCAATCTGTCAGCAAAACCTGTTGGCGCTGCATCCAAAATACATCCACCAGCAGCCCAACCACTTCTCCTGCCTCTGCTGCACACATGGGTCACGGCCTCCTCCTCCTGCTGCCAGGACCAGTGCAGTCCCTTCTCCTGGGACCCCTGGCTCCTGAGAATCAGCTCATTGCTACTTCCTGTGACAGACACAGGCAACAGCTGCTCACCAAACCCACCTCTTTCTCTTGGTACCTGGGCTGACTACATTTCCCAGCATCCCTTGCATGAAGGTATGGCCACATGGCTGAGTCCCAGCCAATGGAACATGAGTAGACATGAGTTCCCAGGGGCCAGCCTCCACCTCTCTGTCAATATCCTTCCCGACTCACTTCCCAAAGCCCTCACCATGGCCACATGCCCCCATCACTTCCTGCCCTCACCTGCTCTCCAGGCCCACTGGCCTAGGAGACACCAGGCAGGTGTCTGCCCTGCCCCAGGGCCTTTGCACTCGCCACTTCCTCTGCAGAATCCTCTTCTCTCAGACACCAAGAGGGCTCCTCCCTCACCTCCATCAGACGCTTCATCAAATGGTATTTTTGCAGGGAGGCTTCCCTGACCACCCGCCTCAAACAGTTGCCTTCTCCTTCTCCTCTTTCTTTTTCCCCAAAGCCCTCGCCACCTTCCAGTGTTCTCTGTATTTCACTTGTTCATCTTGTTTACATCTCTACAATGTCAGCTCCACAAGGACGGGGGTCCCTGTGCAGAGCCCCCAGTGCTGAGAAGGCTGTCTGGTCCCCAGCGAGTGCACGTTCCCATACATGAACCCACCTCAGGCCAACGCTGGGGTGAAGGCCACGGGCACTGCCACTCCAGCCAGGTGTTTGGTGCTGAGGTCCCCACACAGGGAGAAACCAGGGACAGGAAAAATGAATGGCTGTTGCTTCAATGACACACTCGTGACAGTCTGTGGACTATGTGTCCTGCAGCCCCAGAGGATCATGTGGAGAGCAGAGACTGCCCGGGTCAGATCTGGTACCCAACTCTCCAGCTGTGTGAATGCGGCACCTCACGTGACCTCTCTGGGCCCAGGGATAACTATGGCACCTACCTTGGGGGTGTTTGGGTCCTTTTTCAAATTTTTATTTTTATTTTTAATTATTTATTTTCCAAGACCCTGCACAACACAAATTTTTCTGTCTCTTTTTCTCTTCTTTTTTAAGAGATGGGATGTCACTCTGTCACACAGGCTGGAGTGCAGTGATGTGGTCATAGCTCACCACAACCTCCAACTCCTGGGCTCAGTGATCCTCCTGCCTAGGCCTCCCGAGTAGCTGGGACTACAGGAGCGCCCCACTGTGCCCAGCTGGGTCTTTAATGAGTAAATATATGCAAGGGTTTAGGACACTAGGGGGCTCAAAGTAGGCACCTTGTAAGTTTCCTAGTATTATTATTATTAATATCACGTGCCCTGAATCTGGGCTCAGGCCTGATGGCCCTGGGGTAGCAGCAGAGTTAGGGAGAAGGACAAGCCCCTCCTTCTAACTAATATCCCCCTGTCCTGTCATGTGCAGGGTGGGCTAAGTCCCCTGGCAACACCCCAAAGGAGTGGGCAGTCACCTACTAAGTTGAGGACAGGGCCAGGGCATGCGTCTGGGGCCACCCAACTGCAGGGTGTGGCTATTAAGGCTGTCTCGGGACTTCTTCCTGGGTAATAACAACATAACAACAGAAATAGTCCCGGCAGGGGGGTCTGCTTGGGGACTCTGAGAGGGCTGGGGCCGCCCCAGCACAGAGCAGGTAAGGGGTGCTGACGGAACAGAATTGGGACAGGGACACGGCCACCTCCCTCACCACCACCCCACTCAGCAGACCTGGCTAATTGAACACGGCACTCATTCCCAAGAGCCCAAAGTTGGGTTGGGGTACAAGGGAGGCTCCTCTGGGTGCCACCACCCCCACCCCAGGCTGACCTATTACCAGATGGACCAGTCGAGTTACTCCTAGGGCCTAGGGTTCCTCGACTGCCACGTGGGGCTGAGGACAGGGCCCTGGGGAAGACTCAGGGTGGCTCGTGGCAGGGCCTGGAGTGCCGCACGGGGAAGGGGGAGTGACAGGCACGGGAGGGCGGGGTGCTGGTCACAGAGCACAGGACAGGGAGGCCGAGGGGCCGCTGCATGCTGGGAGCCTGGCTGACACGCAGCGGGACGGCCGTTGGCGAGGGTGCCCACCCGGAACACCTCTCGCCCCCGGCTTCCCCTAGGCCAGCTGGGATGCCACCTGCTCTGAGACGCCTGCCAGCGCGGGCTCAGCCCTGGTGGCTGCCCCACCCTCAGCCCTGGCAGGGCGCCTGGCAGCGGGCCCCATGCTCCTCCTCACAGCCCATGCCAAGCCCCAAGGCAGCCGGCAGCCCCCTCACCACCCACAGGGTCCCCTCTGCCCCGCTCTGGGTCACTGAGTCCCTCCTGGCATCATGGGATGGCAGGGAAGGAGACAGGAGAAGGAGAGAAGGCGCATGGGGCAGAGACAAAACCAAAGGTCAAGCGGGAGGAGGGAGAGGCCGCTCCAGAAAGAACAGAATGGACAGAGGCCAGAGGACCAGAGAATGCCACCGGGAGCTCCAGGACCCGAGAAAGAGCCGGAGAAAAGAAGAAAGGAAGTAGTGGCCAGGGACAGCAGGGCCACCGCGCCGAGGTAGCCCCCAGCATGCCGCCCCCGCCCCAGCTGCCGACCGGGCTTCTGCCCGGGACTGGCCTTGGGCACAGATGGGAAAACTGCTTGGCAAAATGGGGCCCGCCTCTCCTGTAGCTGCTGTTCTGTTTGCGACGCTGGACGGGAGCCCCCCAGATGCCTATGGCCCCCGTGTGCCCTCGCCCCGAGGACCCACCCTTATCACTGTCGGGGTCCGAGTCGCTGAGTGGCTTCAGGGGTGAGTGCAGGTCCTGGAAGTAGCGGTGGCCGGCTTCGCACTGCCACACGGCTGTGGTGTACAGGCCGAAGGTGGGGTCCAGCTCGACGAGGTGCGGCTCGTAGGGGCAGCGGTGCTTGTGGTCCTCGTACCAGATCACCACGTTCTTCAGGCAGTTCACGTTGCGTCGCCGCCCTGTAGACACAGGGTGGGGACAGGCGTGAAGGGCAGGGCTCAGTCCTCCATGGTGACACTTTCCCTTGAGCCACCTGAGCCTTATGGCTCCCCTAGAAAAAGACACCCTCCTAAACCCCGCCCAGGCTGGCACCCAGCTTACAGAGGGGGAAACTGAGGCTCAGAGAGGTGAGACACACCCTGGAGAGAACAAGGACTGGTCAGGGACTGTGCTCATTGGCTGGGGTAAGTCACAGAAACAGTGGGGCCTGCCTGGCACATAGTAGGTGCGCAGTAATTGTCAGCCACTTGCTATTGTTCTAGTCATTCTTGTCAACACTTCCTGCCTACACCTGTGTAGTCCTTCTGCCCTGGACCCCCTGGCTCCTGCCCTCACTCTCACCCCACCCCCTGTGGACACCTAGCCAGGGCCTATCCCTCCTCTGCGCAGAGTCCACCATGGCTCCCACCTCCCTCAGGGGAAAAGCCAAAGCAAGCACTCCCCTCGGCCCACAAGGCCCACTCTGACTTGTCACCTCCTGCTCCCCACTTCGATCACTCCACTTCAATCACACTGCCCCCTCGCTGTTCCTCAAACGAGCAGATGTGGCCCCGCCACAGGGCCTTTGCATGGGCTCTGCCCGCTCCTCCAGAGACGCACCTTGCTCCTTTCCCCTTCCCCCGGGGCGCTCCCCAAATGCGCCCTCCTCTGAGAGGCCAACCCCTCCCCCAGTCACTCCAGCTGACCTGCCTTTACTTGTTGGCCCTTTCCTCCTGGCAGCACCTAGATGGTTTATGTGTGCCTTGTCTGTCGCCCCCACTAGAATGTCAGCCCTCAAGAGCAGGACAGTTATCTGTTTTGTTCCTCCTGTACTCCCAGCGCCCCACAGGGCCTGGCACGCACTAAGTGCTCCCCGAACATTTGCTGTGTCAGAGAACGCTGCAAAGTCATGGTGGAGCCAGACTGCCTGGGTTCAAATCCTGGGAGGGCACGGGCTCACTGCCACCAGATGCCTTCCCTGGTTGGGTGGCCTTCACCCTGCCAAACACGGGCCTGAGACCCCCAGCCCTGGGGCTCAGAGCTGTGCAGACCCAGCCTGTTTGGACTCCCACTGACAGGTGGCCGGGGGACAGGAGGGACCACCCGCGCCTCGCTCCCATCCAGGCTGGCACAGGACATACCCTTAGGCCTTTGCACAAGCTGTTCCCTCTGCCCAGCTCTCCCCTGGCCGACTCCCACGCAGGGGGCGGGACAGCAGAGGGGCTGAGGACACGACTCCGGAGACACACAGACCCAGGTGTGGGAGTCTGGCTCTGCCATGTCCCAACTGTGCCGCTGGGGGTGGGCGTGGTGACCCAGCTGCTCAGGGCCCCCATTTCCTCGCTCGCTCCCAGCTGTCCCCCTCCCCACGGGGCTGGGGCTCTACTTACTTTTCTTCCGCTTTGGCTTTTTGGGGACTTGCTCCCAAGGCTTCCTGCAACAGAGAGAGGCAGTGAGGGTGAACGCGGGACCGATGCGGGGCCTGTGTCCTGACTGATAAGTGATGACAGCGGTCACAGCCAGAATGGGAACTTCTGTTTTCCTGTCCCCCCCTGCTCTAGCAGTGAGTCAGAAGGCCCTCCCTTGGGGGCTCTCTCCTCCACTGCCACCAGCCCTGGGAGGGCGGCCTAGTGACGGTCACCATCTCACAGAGCAGGAAACTGAGGCTCAGACGTGAGGCCGCCTGCCCCGGGTCCCATGCTCAGGGAGTAGGGAAGTCAGAAAGGGACATGGGAAGTGTGGTGGGCAGAATTCTGAGACACTCCCATGATCCTCCTGGGAGGCACGCCCTGTGTAATCCTTTCCCTGGGAGTTGGGTGGGCCTGTGAGTGTGACTGGGCGTCACTTCTTGCTCAGGTGACCCTGAGATAAACAAAAGGAGCACATTAAGGTGGGCCTGACCTAACCAGGGGAGCCCTTAATGGGCCTGGCACCTGCTGAAGCCAGACATTGGAAGCTGGGAGCGTGAGGGCACCCGTGGAGGAGCCACGGGGCAAAAACCAGAGAGTGGCCTCTAGGACCGAGAGTAGCCCTGGACGACAGCCAGCAAGACAGCGGGAACTCAGTCCTGCAACCATGAAGAAATGTTTTCTGGCAACAACCCAAGGGACTGTGGAAGCAGTTGTGCCTTTCCCTAGTTGAGCCTTCAGATGAAGACACAGCCCACCGATATCTCGATTTCAGCCTTGTGAGAGCCTGAGAAGGGGATGCAGGGAAAACAGGCCAAGCTCCCGACAGAAACTGAGATAATAGATGTGTGTGGTTTTAAGCCGCCAAGTTTCAGGTCATTTGTCAGGTGGCCATAGAAAACGCCTAGAGTTGACCTCAGAACCTGCACTGCCCCGCCCAGGGTGGCTGAGAGCCCTGGGGGAAGATTGTTCCACCCACCCTGGTTGACTGGCTTTGCTAAGGACCCTGCCCCAGACGCTAACTGCCTGCTCTACAAGGGCCCTGGCCCAGGGAGCTGCCCTGCTCGGTGGGTCCTGCCCTGAAGCCAGCCCAGGACCAAATGGTCCAGCCACCGGACCCACCTGCCTCCGGGCCTTCCCCGCTCTGGCTGTGGCCTGACACCCTGCCTGCATGGCCCAGTGAGCCGAGGCCTCAGGGAGCCCAGAGCTGGGCAGGCCCTGTTCCTCCCACACCAGGATGGCTGTGGGATCTACCCAATGGGTGCCTGGCACCACATGGCCGCCTGGCTGTAGCCAACACTGGCTCTCTAGACTAGGGCAGGTGCCTAGGAGCCACCCCTCCCCAGGCTGCTAGGGCTGCCCCCCACCTGCCACACCACCTGGGCCACCTCCTGGTCCTTCTTCCTCTATGCCACAGCAGCAGGCTCCTCTGTGACCTCAGGCAAGTGACCTCGCCTTCCTCAGTTTCCCCACCTGCAGCACGGATCATAACAGCACCTTCATCACAGCGTTGGCCTGATGTTATATGTGTCATCAAGAGTTTGGCACAGCCCCTGGCACTTAGTCACTGCTCACCAGACGGTGGCAATGTCATTATGATTACCAATATTCTCGTGGAGCCCGGCTCCTGGCCCTGACACAAACATCCTGACAGCCAGTCCGGCGTCTTTTGTCAGCAACACCATCCACCCCTTCTGACTCCTGTCCAGCCCCATAACAATTCTCAGCTGACACCCAAATGTGGTCCCCAAGGGAACACCTTGGGCTTCTCCATCCCGCCTGCCCCGCACACCCTCGCCCCGTCCCAGGTGCCTCTACGCCCCCCGACAGCTCCACACTCCCCTCCAAGGGGCCAGATAGACCCTCACCCAAACCCAAGTCCTGATGTCCACGGCCACCTCCACCCATTCATGGCTGGGGGCTGGGGATGCCACATGGCAATGGGGACAGGCTGGGAGGTCAACCCGATCCGACCAAGTTCAAATCTCAGTTCTGCTATCAACTGTGTGGGTGACCTCAAGCATGTCTTGTCCCCGCTGAGCCTCAGTTTCCTCATCTGGAAAGTGGGGATCACAGCAGTGCCTCCCACACAGGGTCACCATGGGGGTTAAGCAAGGTCGTGTGTAACATGGTGAGGGTCATGTTCCAACAGCAGTGCAGTGCTTTCTCCCTCCCTCAAGCTGCCCTCCCTTCCCTGCCTGCTTCTGCAAGCTCTGCCACCCCGTTTCTTTAACCCCCTTAGCCTGAGTTGTCTACACTCGCTATCCTCACGTCCTTTCCTTTATCTCCCTTGAACTCCTCCAGTCAGGGCGTTTCTCCATCACGTCACGCACTGTCCCATCACGGTCACCAGGGACTCCAACCCCCTGGGTGCTGGCCTTGCCTGGTTCTCCGCTGGCCCCGAGGCTGTTGCTTCTCTCTCACCTCCCTGACTTCCCTGAGTGAGGAGAGAGCGCGCCGGGCTCAGGCCTATGTGGTCTGTCTAAAAGCATCCCCTTAGCAATTTCGATCACTACATCACCTTGACCTTGGTGACTCTTAAATTCAGATCTCCAGCCTGGCCATCTCCCTACTGCAGCCCCAGCCCCCTCCTCGACACCCCACGCAGGGGTCTCACAGGCATCTCACACACGAGCTGTCATCTTGCCCCCAAAATGCCCCTTCTAAGTTACCAGCAACCGAAAGTTCACAGGTGCTCAGATCCAAACTTTGAAGTGGTCCCCTCAGATCCCCATCCAGCAGCAAACCCTTGATGGCCCTAACTTTTTTTTTTTTTTGAGACAGGGTCTCACTATGTTGCTCAGGCTGGTCTTGAACTCCTGGGCTCAAGTGATCCTCCCACATCAGCCTCCCAAGTAGCCGGGACTACAGGTGTGTGCCATCACACCCAGCTAACATTATGGTCCTAAATTCAAACCCACTCCTCTCCACAGCCCCACCCGGGTCCAGCCCAGGTCACTGCTCACCTAGACCCATGCAAGTGTCTCCTGCCTGGCCTCCTGGCTCCTGCCCTCCCCCCTCCCCCCCAGTCTCTATGTAAGAGTTAATATGATTCTTTTAAAGTTTTGTAGTGTAAAAAGAAAAATGCAAGCACATACAAAACCGGAGAGAAGAGTACTGAACCTCTTTGGACCCATCGCCAGCTTTAACAACTGTCAATTCGTGTCAATTTGTTTCAACTCAAATCCTACTCCTTCCTGCCACACACACCCTGGAAGTGTTTCTTTTAAAATACAAGCCAGATCATGTCACTTCTATTCAAAATTCTGCACTTATGCAAAGCAAAAATGCCCCGCAAGAGCTCCCACCTCGCTGGGAGGAAAAACTGAGTCCTCTCCATGGCCCGCACTGCACGACCTCTCTGTCCTCGTCCTGTCCTGTCTCTGCTCACTCACTGCACTCCAGCCACCCTGGTTGGCCTCTTCGCTGTCCCCGGCGCACACCAGGCAGGGGCCTACCTCGGAGCCTCTGCACTTGCTATTCTGTCTATTTCAACCATTTCCCCAGAATCCTTTGGGTCTTTTCTCCAATGCTGTCTTCTCAATGTGACCCTCCTTGACACCCTATTTAAATGTCCAAATCACACTCTGGATTCCTCTTTCCCTATTCCGCTTTTGTTTTTTCCATAGTCCCACTGCTGTCACATGTACTATATAAATTGCTTATTATGTTTCTTGTTTGCAGGAGACAAGCCTTTGAACAAGCCACCCCCCTCTGCCCACTAGAATGTCAGCTCCACAAGGCACGCATCTTTGTTGGTGCCCTCAGCATTTGCAGTCCTGCCCTTGGGGCATATAAACCAGCCTGCTACCCTGGGGAGGGGGGGTACAATTCAGCAGGATCTGGTTGATTCTTGACCTTCAGAATTTCCCCAGGGGAAACATGAGAACACGTGCGTGTGGAAACCTGGGCTCAACAAGGATTTCACTGCAGCACTGCTCACCATTGTAACAGCTAATACTCTGACTGTTCACTACGTGTCAGGTACTGGCCTAAGCTCTGCATGTTTTAACTCACACTTAATCGTCGCATCAACCTGTAAGGCAGGAAGGGAAAAACTCTTGACACTGCTCCTTGTCAAGACTGAGACTTTCAATGACAGGTCTCTGCCGTCCTCATAACCGCTACCTAACTCGGGGCTTCCTCTTCACCTGAGCCTCCCTGGGCTGAGTTGTTCCCAGGAGCGAGGAGATTTAGGGGAGCACAGTCCAGATTGCGAGGAGTCCCCCAGGTAGGTGTGTGCGGCCTAGGGTGGTAGGAATGTGGCCATATGCAGTCCCAGATGGGGTACCAGAACTTCATGAGGGGCAGAACTGGGTGATCCAGGGTGTCCAGTCAGACTCCCAGGCCAGGTAGGGGGTGTTGGGGGATGAGACCTGTGAGGGGGCGGGGCAGGCCCTCCAGGAACTGTGTAGTTAGACCGCCTGGAGGTGTGGCCAGTGCTAGGATTGGGTAGCCAGAGCCCTAACAGGCGGGGCCAAGGGCCCAGAGGCGGGCCGAGAGGCTGGGCGCTTCCTGGGATTGGGCTGTCGGAGCGAGGGGAGGCGGGGCCGCGCGCCAGGCGCGTCCCGGGCCGGCAGTCGGAGACACTGGCCAGCGCCCGGCCCCTGGGCGGGGTTCACAGGTGCCGGGGGCGGGGCCTCTATGCAGAGGGGGCGGGGCCAGGCATGGCGGGGGATGGGGGCGTCTCCTCCCTCGCTCCCTCCCTCCCTCAGGCCGGGCCCCCTCACCCGTGGCGGCCGCTACGCTGGCCGCGCTCCAGCGAGATGAGGTAGGCGGCGAGCTTGGCGTCGCTCCAACCGCTGCGGCGCCGCAGGTCCACCCAGGGGCCGTGTGCCTCGCCCAGGTACACGCGCCGCACGTCGTACTTCTTCCGGGACTCGAGCCGCCGCCGGGCCCGGTCCGACTCCGTGAGCCGCGGCCGGCCCCGCGCCTTGCGGCCCGCCGCGCCCTCCTCGGCCGCAGCCTCCCCGCCTGCGCCCGCCTCAGCCTCCGCCTCCGCCTCGGGCTCCAGCGCCCGCTCCACCATCCCCCCCACCCTGGTTACCAGCCTCCCCCGTTGTTAGGAGCCCGACCGGAAGTGGCGCGCATGTTCCGCGCCGCCGGGAAATTTCTCGTGGTCTCTCACTACCCTGCGGCGCCAAAAGAAGACCGGGAACAAACACTGCGCATGCGCGAAACTCATTCTCCCCCCAACCCCACCCCTGCTCTTTTTTTGGTTAAACTTTCAAACTTTGTTTAGAGGGAAGGGCCGAAGGTTTGTGACCAACCCTAGGAAGACAGAGCCAGAAGACCATGTAAATCCTGGGGGCTGTCACCTGCCCATCGCTGGCAGCCTGAGATGCTGGGGAGGCGATGCCACACTGCCAGAGAAGAGGGAAGGCAGCCCCATCAAGCGGGGCAACTTTTATTTGCTGTACACTCAAAGGCCATGTCATGCTTTCACACCAGTCCACGACCTCCTCGGGCCACAGTCTGCGCCCTCCAGCCAGCTCATACTCAACTCTGGCCCTGCTGCTGTCGCTGCACAGTGTCTTCCTCCTCCTGGCCCTCAGGTGGTGGTGGCCGGGCTGGCTCCTCCAGCCCCGGGGAGGACGTCAGGAGCTCCCCGGTGGACCCGGCCAGGCGGAAGACGACGGGGATCTGGGCCAGGGCTGGGTTGGTCTCCTGCAGGCCCTGGATCCACTTGGCCAGTGTCGCTTGGTCGTGGGCACCTGCCATGCACATGGCGAAGACAGGACCTTCCTCCACTGTTGGGAGAGATGGGCTCTCACAGTTTGCACAGGGAGGGGGCGCAGCCCTTTGAACCTTTTAAGTCCCTTAAGCTCCTTTTCACTTTCTTGTGTCTCTGGACCTTTGCACAAGCCAGCCCCTCTGCCTAGGCTGCCCATTCCACACTTCACCTGGGCGATGCCTCCTGGCTCTTCCAGATTCTGCCAAGAAGCCCTCCTGTCCCCACTTCTAGAGGCTGGGTGGCATGCACCTCCCCAAAATGTAACTTGCCTGTTCCCCCACTGACCCAAGGGACTGAGTCTGTCGTGGTTACACCCAGTAGCCAGCACAGAGGTGCTCCACAAATATGTGACCAAAGGCTGACAGGCCTGTGCCGTTTCAGGCCTGGAGCCCCTGGGACACGTGATGCATGCAGGGGTGTGTGGGGGCGGGTAATTGGGCTCTTGAGCCCCATCCCTTGACCCCAGAGGCCACCCCTCTTCCTGGGTGCTGTCTGGAGTCCTGCCAGTCCATGTTTTTACCTTCATCAATGTCAAATTCATAGTCATCCCAGCCGCCCCTCGCATACTCCAGGTCTAGCTGCATTGGGTAGTAGAGGTTCCACTCCTCCGGAGTCTCCTCCACTTCCTACTCCAAGGAGGGGAGTGCAGGCAGGGTCAGGCCCAGGACCTGGTACCACCCTCCTCAGCCTCTCTCATGAGGCCTCAGGGTGGTGCCGGCCCACCCCCCATCCCCCACGCATGCTGTGGGCCCTCACCCTCTCCTCAGGAGGCAGCAAATCAGCTCTGAGGATGTGATAATAGACACACTTGTTGCGGAGCCACAGGGAGAAGGGGCCCTCGACGAAGACAGGCCGGGCTGGGTTGTGGCGGGCCAGGGCAGCCTGCTGATCAGGACTCTGGATTCCTGGCGTGGAAAAAGGCATGCCCTGGTGCCCTGGTCAGGGGCTCTGCCCAAAGGCCCAGGGAGCCCCCAAGCAGGTCCAGTGGGAGCCCCAAAGGGCCTGGGTCAGATCAAAGGCCTGGCTTCCCCTTGCCTGGGGCCTTACCTACGATGTGGGGCTGGGTGGGATCCAGTGCACCTGTCCAGTCTTTGGACAAAGGCATCTGCAAAGAAGAACAGGGTTGGAAGCTTGTGACCCCAGCCCAAACAGAGGAACCAGGACAGAGAAATGGAAAGGGAGATCTCAGTGAATTAAGGACACTCCACTGGTGTCTTGTTAACATGTCACTCAAACCTTTCTTTTCCTCCTTTCTATCCCATTTGGCAATAGCCACCGACATTGAAGATGCTCACAGCGAGGGAACCCTGGAGCCAAGCCCACCTGCCTTAAAATTACGTAATCCTGGCTCTGTCACAAGCTGCATGACCTTGGCCAAGTCACTGTACCTCAGTTTCTCCAACCGCAAAATGAGGATGATAACAACACATCAGATGGTTCAAAAAACGCTTAGAACAGTGCCTGACGCGTAGTAAGTGCTCAGCACTTGTGAATTAAAAAAAGAAAAATAATTTCACATGCATAGAATATCCCAGGAAAATGACACAAGATGCAAATGACAGCTTTTATCTCTGTGGAGGACAGGGTGGGAAGGAATACCTTTTTGCATCTTTTAAAATTTGACATCATAGAGGCTGGGCACGAGTGGCTCACACCTGTAATCCCAGCACTTCAATTAGAGGATCGCTTGAGGTCAGGAGTTTGAGACCAGCCTGAGCAACACAGTGAGACCCCTTCTCTACAAAAAATTTTTTAAAAAATTAGGCAGCGTGGTAGTGCGCACCTGTAGTCCCAGCTACTCGGGATGCTGAGTGGGAGGATCGCTTGAGCCCAGAAGTTCAAGGCTGCAATGAGCTATGATGGCACCACTGCACTCCAGCCTGGGTGACAGAGCCAGACCTTGTCTTTAAAAAATAAAATAAATAAATTTTACACCCTGAACGTGATTCAAAAAACGAAATACAGTTGAATTTTTTACAAAATGCACATAGTCCTTGACCAAAACATTGGGCAGTGGACAACTATTGGAACATGTATTTGTGCATCTTTTCAAGTTAAAAGAATTGAGATGGATCAACGTTATAAGCCATATTATTATAAGCCATATTAAGTGAGAACTGCAAACAGCAAGGTATAGAACATGTACGTACAGCCCTGCCATTGCACGTTGCAGAAACAGTTGTAAAATCTATGTTTTACTCCTGGACTCTTTTATTGGACAGTTACTATATTTATACTGATTTTTCGTTTCAAATATAACACTATGGAGTTCTTTCCTGGGGGGATGGGGTCCTGCTCTGTTGCCCAGGCTAGAGTGCAATGGCACAATCATAGCTCATTGTAATCTGGAATTGCTTGGCTCAAGTGATCCTCCTGCCTCGACCTCCCAGAGTTGCTGGGATTACAGGCATGAGCCACCGTGTCCAGCCGACATTCCAGCTTTTATTTCTCCTCCCTTCTCACTCTTCAGGTAGCATCCTGTACACACTGGGCTTCACTGTTTCATTTTTCCTGGCTCCTGGGGACTCTACAACATGGAGCTACCATAGTCTAGAAGGACATTCCATCTTGATGGCTACGGACTGTTTCCGTTGTAAATCCAGATGGTGTAGGTGGCCATTTTACCATGTTTTCAACCTTTCTCTATGTATTTTGTATAATGAGATGGAGGAAGAATATTTAAATATGAAGGATATATATGTAAAAAAAAAAAAAAGGATATATGTCTGCTTGCAAATGCAAAGAACCTCTCTGGAAGGAGACATGTAAGCAGTCCCCTCTGGGAGAAGGAGACTGGGGGCCCACAGGCCAAGGCGAAAGGAAGACTCTTCACTCTGGGCTTTTATGTGCTGTTCGGCTTTTTTGTTTGTTTTCTGAGACAGGTTCTTGATCTGTTGCTTGGGCTGGAGTGCAGTGGCGCCATCATAGCTCACTGCAGCTTCCAATTCCTGGGCTCAAGTGATCCTCCTGCCTCAGCCTCCTGAGTATCTGGGACTACAGGTGTGCACCACCACGCCTGGCTAATTTTTTTTTTTTTTTGGTAGAGACAGGGTCTCGCTATGTTGGCCAGGCTGGTCCTGAACTACTGAGCTCAAGTGATCCTCCCACTTCAGCCTCCCAAAGTGCTGGGATTACAGGCATGAACCACCGCGCCCGGCCCTGTTTGGCTTTCTTATGCATTACTTTTCAAAATGAAGAAATGAATTCAAAGCTACCCTTCCTCTGCACTCTGCTCTTGCTCTCCAAGCCAAGTCTCTGGCCTCTCTCACCAGGACCCCACAGTCACCTCCTGTCCCCATCCAACATCATCCACACAGCCGCCAGAGGGCGCTTTTGCAATTGCAGATCCTTCCAGAAACAAGGCTCCAACCCCATCCCTCTTAAAACCTCTCTGCATGGCTGTCTCCACCAACCAACAGGTTCAAGACCAAGCTCTTTAATCCCGCATTCCCCACACCCTTCCTGCTCCCTGCTCCCTCTGTGCTGCCATGGCACCCTGGGCTTCTCTATCTCCAAACCATGGCTCCGAAGGAAACTTATCTGAGGCCAGCCTCTAGGACCAGATGACAAGAGTTGTGAAGGACTCAATTTGGATCCCCCATGTGGCCTGGCATAAGTAGGGACCCCCGGGACACTGGGGTGGGGGGTGCTGTACCACTCAGTCATTCAACAAACCACTGCTGAGCATCCGCTTTGTTAGACACTCTGCTGGGCCTTGGGAGACATGGGGGAAACTGAGTCACGGTGAATTGAGGAACCAAGCCCAGCACAGTGAAGGGGTGGTACTCTAGCCGGGGTGGTTAGGAGGGACATCCCGAGGAAAGAACAGTGGAACTGAGACCTGAAGAATACCAAGTGTCTGGGGAAGAATATTCCTGGCAAGGGTACAGCTAGCACAAAGGCCTGCGGCGGGAACTGGCATAGAACACTCAAGAAACAAAAAGGGCACAGTGGCTTGCGCCTGTAATCCTGGCACTCTGGGAGGCCGAGGAGGGAGGATTGCTCGAGGCCCGGAATTCAAGACCAGCCTAGGCAACACAGCGAGACCCCATCTCTACAAAAAATAGAAAAATTAGCTGGGCATGGTGGTGCACAGCTGTAGTCCCAGCTACTTGGGAGGCTGAGGCAGGAGGATTGCTTGAGCCCAGGAGTTGGAGGCTGCAGTGAGTTATGATAACAGCACTGTACTCTAGCTGGTGACAGAGCGAGACCTTGTCTCAAAAAAAAAAAACGAAAAGAAACGAAAGGAAGGCAGATGCCTAGAATGTAGCGAATGTTGGGAGAGGGATGGAAGCAGAGCCCAGAGGTTGCAGTGGTCTAAGTATGTCCCCTTGATCTTGGACTTCCCAGCCTCCAGAACTGCAAGCGATACATTTCTGTTTATAAATTACTCATTCTACGGTATTTTGCTCTAGCACCCCGAACAGGGCAACACAGAGGTAAAGCTATACTAAGCAACACGCCATGGGAACCTTTAGCAGGACTCAACCAGGGAATCAGGGTTTGTTCTACCACGATCACTCCAGGTGTGTGAGGGGAACCCAGAGGAGGGATGGTGGGGCTGGGGTGGGGGCTGAGGGCGTGGACAGGAGTGGGTACCTGGTAGACGGTGACTTTGGCGCTGAGGTCGGGCTCCATGCGCCGCAGGCCCAACTTGGCCAGGTCCACAGGGTCCTGGGGCAGGTCCCGGGGCACAGGGAAGGGGCTGATGTTCTTGAAGCGGGGTAACCACAGCTTCATGCGCAAGAACTTGAGCATGGGGTAGCTTTTGCGTCCAAATATCTGAATCAGCAGGAACTCCGTCTCCTTGTTAGGCATCACCCCTGTGCCGGGCAGATGTAAGAAGAGCCTCAGGGAGGGACGGAAAGGAGGGGAGGGAAGAGGGCAGACGGAGAAAACTGAACTCAGGGAATTGATCACAGAGAAGGAAAAAACAATCAGAGAGAATTAGAACGGAAGTATCAGAGGGAGGCAAGAAAGATGAGAAATGGAAAGACAGATTGAGAGGCCGGGCACAGTGGCTCATGCCTGTAAACCCAGCACTTTGGGAGGCCAAGGTAGGAGACTGCTTGAGGCCAGGAGTTTGAGACCAGCCTGGGCAACAAAATGAGATTCTGTCTCCAAAAATAAAATAAAAATAAAAATAACTAATTTTTTTAAAAAGAGAGATTGAGAGAGAAAGGGAGGAGAACAAGACAGACAGAGGGAGATCAGAGCCAGGGAGGAAGGAGGGACCGGAGACCCAGGAGGGGTTCTGCCAGCTGTCGGGACAGCCCACCCCCCAGGCCCACCCTGCTGGCCGCACCGTTGTTCTCCATCTGCTCAAGAACGGTGATCCCGCACTCCTGCTGCCGTGGGTAGTGGACGAAGATGCGCTGGAAGACGTTGCGAGGCCGGAAGACCTCCTTGGGGAAGACGTCCAGCAGCAGGTTATACACCGCCAGGTCGCGCTCCACGCCGAACTCCCGCATCTTGCGCAGCGCCAGGTAGATGAAGTCCACGTGGCCCCGCTTGTGCACGTTGTGCTGCCCAAAGTTCTGCACAGTCCGCACGAAGCTCGCCTTGTCCCGCTCGACACCTGGTGCCTGCCTAAACAGGTCCTCATAGGGCGACAGGGCCTTGATGGGCTTCCGCCGGGGCTCAGGTGGGCCCGGAACCAGTGACGATTCGGAGTTGTGGGCAGCTGCACTGCAGTGGAGGCTCCGAGGAGTCTGGGGAGGCACCTGGGGACAGAAGACCGTTGCTGGAATCTGCCACCTCCCAGTGTCCCTGGGAGGCTGCTGGGCTGACTCTGTCCAGGTAAAGGAGCCAGTTGCATCCGTGAAGGCCTCCAAGGAACTATGGAACTGTGGTTACAAACCCAAGATTTGACAGCATCACAAACTGTGACAAAACACAGTGCTAGGTAGCCACTGGGTGTGGTGGCTCATGCCTGTTGTTCCAGCTACTCAGGAGGCTGAGGCAAGAGGATTCCTTGAGGCCAGGAGTTCAAGACTGCAGTGAGCTATGATCACACCACTGCAGTCCAGCCTGGGCGACAGGGCGAGACCCTGTCTCCAAAAATAATGAAATAATAAAAAAAGAAAATGCAGATTTTGGAGTCTCAGCTTCAGTATCTTCAGCCAGATGATGCTCATGTCTCCCTTGACGGCTCGGGCATCAGTTTCCCATCTGTTCTGATGGTGCCTCCCTGGGGTCAAGGACGTGTTGTTTCCCAGAGTAGGGAGCGTATATTGCTAGGAGTGGGCTGGATCCCTCTAGAACAGAAGTTGGCAAGTCATGGCCTACAGGGCATTTCCAGCCAGCTGCCTGCTTTTGTAAGTCAACTTTTATTGACACACAGCATGCTTGTTCACGTATGCCTGACTGGGCTGCTTTTGTGCTACAGCTTAGCACAAAGTAACTGCGAGTAGTTGTAACAGATCATGTGGCCCACAAAGCTGAAAATATTTACTATCTGACCCTTTACAAAACGGTTTGCCAACCCCTGCTCTAGATGGCATAGTAAGAAATTTCTTTTTTTCTTTCCTTCTTTCTTTTTTTTTTTTGTTAGAGACAGGGTCTTGCTCTGTCACCCAAGCTGGAGTGCAGTGATGTGATCATAGCTCACTGCAGTCTTGAACTCCTGGCCTGAAGCGATCCTCCAGCCTCAGCCTTCTGAGTAGCTGGGATGACAGGCATACATCACTACACTTAGCTAGTTTTTTCTTCATTCTCTTGCCCAGGGTCTCACTCTCTTGCCCAGGCTGGAGTGCAGTGGTGTCCACATAGCTCACTGCAACCTATAACTCCTGGGCTCAAGCAATCCTCCTCTCTCAGCCTCTCAAGTAGCTGGGACTACAACTGAATGCCAACATGCCTGGCTAATTTTTTAATGTTTTGTAGAAATGGGCTCTCGCTGCGTTGACCAGACTGGTCTTGAACTCCTGGCCTCAAGTGATCCTCCCACCTCAGCCTCCCAAAGTGCTGGGATTACAGGCATGAGCCACCACCCCTGGTTCTTATTTGATTTAAATTGAATGTTTAAATTACAATGGTCATATATAAGCATCCATATATCATATATAGCTAATAAGATCCAATATTTACTGAATATTCTTCCTTTCCAGCCTCTGTAAACCACTTTATAAGTGTGAGGCTTGACAGCTGCTCTGATGGGGGACAGTGCTCTTACTGTGCCCATTTTACAGAGGAGAAAACTGAGGCCCAGGAAGATGAAGCGAGATGCATGGTGCAACACAGCTGCAAGCAGCAGAGCTGAGATTGGAGTGAGTGTTCTCAATCCCTCTGTTACTGCTCTGCTGCCAGTAACAGCCACCACATGTCCTGCTCAGATAAGGTGATATTAATTTTTTTAAAAAAAGGTAGCTGAGCATGGTGGCCTGTAATCCCAGCACTTTGGGAGGCTGAGGTGGGAGGATCGCTTCTGTCCAGGAGTTTGAGACCAGCCTGGGCAACTTAGCAAGACTCCAAGTCTAAAAAGCAAAAAAAAAAAAAAAAAAAAACCAGGCGTCGTGATGTGCGCCTATAGTCCCAGCTATTTGTAAGACATTCAGGCAAGAGAATCACTTGAGCCCAGAAGTTCAAGGCTGCAGTGAGCTATGATGACACCACTGCA
>NW_012140969.1:2564052-2566624 GCF_000956105.1 Propithecus coquereli
GGCGTGACCCACCATACTCGGCCTGTTCTTTTTCAAGATTGTTTTGGCTATTCTAGGTCCCTCACAATTACATATAAATTTTAGAATCAGCTGTCAATTTCTGTGAAAAAGCCAGCTAGGATTCTGACAGAGATTATGTTGAATCTGTAGATCAATTATTGATATCTGAATAAAATTATCTTGTAATCCATGAACATGGGATGTCACTATTTATTTAGGTCTTCTTTAATTTCTCTCAGTAATGTTTTGTATGCAGTTTTCAGTAGGCAGGTCTTCTACTTCTTTTTTTTTTAGGGACAGGGTCTTGCTCTATCACCCAGGCTGTAGTGCAGTGGCCCAGTCATAGCTCACTGTAATCTCGAATTCCTGAGCTCAAATGATCCTCCCGCCTCAGCCTCCTGAGTGCTGGGACTACAGGTGTATGCCACCACACCCAGCTAATTTTTAAAAATTTTTTGTAGAGATGAGATCTCACTATGTTGCCCAGGCTGATCTCAAACTCCTGTGCTCAAGCAATCCTCCTGCCTCAGCCTCCCAAAGTGCTGGGATTATAGGCATGAATTACCATGCCCAGCCTAGAATCTACATTTTAGCAAGAGTCCCTGGTGTCTCCTGTGTATGTTAAAGTCTGAGAAGTGATGATCTGAGATGTGCTGATGGATGCCCAGTGTTCATCTCCGGCCCTGAGCCCCAGCCTCCACACCTAACTGCCATTTTGGCATATACCCAGCCATCTCAAACTTAATTTGCTCCAAATTGATATTCCTGCTTAAACTTGTTCTACTCTAGCCTAGCCAATAGCACCACCATCACTAGTCATTTGGGCGACAAACTTAGAAGTCATTTCTGAGTGCACTATGTACCTCACTTTCTCACTCAATCCATCAACTAGTCTTGGTGACCACTTCCAATGTCTTCCCAAATGCACCCCTTTCTCTCCATCTGCAGGCCACCACCCCAATCTATGACCTATTTCCTGGATACTTACCTAGCCTCCCACTTCTGTCCTTCCTGCCTCCAGTAAGTTCTCCCCACCATGGCCAGAGAGAGATTTTAAAGACGTAAATTAAAATCAGTGCTATCACACTTAAAATCAGACAGGGTCTACCTTCTAAATTCAAGTCCTACCACTGGCAGCTCCAGTGACACTGTCTCTGAAAGAAGCCAAGTTTATTTCAGTCTCAGAGCCTTTGCATTGGCTTTTCCTTCCGTCTTCCTCCAGATCTGCCCATGGCTGTCTGTTGTCATCCAGGTCTCTATTCAAATGAGAGGTCTTCTCTGACCACTTCCTCTTCCCCTGCATTCTAAAACCCCTCATCATCCACATTAATGCATTTTTAGCAACTATCAGTATCTGAAATCACCTGTTTCGCTTATTTCTGACTTGTTCAATGTCTGGCCTCCCAGGAGATAGGGGATTTTGTCTATCTTTCTCGTTGTGTCTTTAGCACCCGGGACAGTGCCTGGTGTATGGCAGGTGCCCAACAAGTATCCATTGAATAGGAATAAGTGCTAAATTGCTATAAAGTATCTATAAATCTGAACCCCGAGGGAGGGTGTACGTACACGAACTCTGAGGCTGGCTGCCAGGATTCTGATTTCCTTGGGAGAAACAGGCAGACGCGGGTTCCAATTCCCGCTTAGCTGCCGACTTACGGCGTGACCTCTGCCGAGGGCCTTAACCTCTCTGAGTCAGTTGTCTCATTTACAAAATGGGAGATCAGGGCCGTGAGGCAGCTGGCACTAGGCGGGCGGCCTTCACCGGTACGTCCTCGCCTCCACCACAAAAGGTCATGGCGCCCTGGCCCGGCAGCTAGGTCCCTCTGGGGCCGACTTCTCGCGCCGCCGGGCCAGGAACGGGACACCCCAGAGACCAGCAGTTCGCGTTCACCTTCCCACGCGCGACCTACCTACTCTCGCGGCCAGCCGCGGACTTCAGGCCGGTTCGGTCTTGCCGCTGGGCGCCGCCATGTTGGCCCAGAGAGCGTCCGGGTCACGGGCCGCCAGGGAGACAGCAAATCGGGAAAGCCGTTGTCAATTTGTCCCGCCCACAAAAGGAGGAGCACCAATAGGAAGACGAAGTGACTTGGTCCCGCCTCATAACGAGCCAGACCCCGCCCCTACGGAGGCAAGCGGCACTCCGGACCAGGGAACCTTGGAGTATGGCCCGGGAAGGAGCGACTGGACCGTTCCCAGACTGGGAGGCCGGAATTGGGAGACTTGTGAATCCAACCGCAGGCCCAAGTCATCCCCCTGAAATGCGGAGATAAATTCTTAAAGATCAACAAACATTTATTGAGCGTTCACTGTGTGCCAGGCACAGTTCTAGGCTCTGAGGCTATGCTGCTGACATTAGTGAAGGAGACAGGGTCTGATAATCTAGCTCCATGACTCTGGGCTAGTGCTTAACCCATATGTGCCTCTATCGTCTCACCTGTGAAATGGGCCGATTATAATACTTAACCTCCTAGAATTTTTTAAAACTTTTATTTGTTTAAGACGCGTTCTCACTACGTTGCCCAGGCTGCCCTCCACCCCCTGGGCTCAAGAGATCTTCCTGTCTCAGCTTCCC
>NW_012140969.1:2566674-2567900 GCF_000956105.1 Propithecus coquereli
TATTTTTAGTAGAGACGGGGTCTCGCTCTTGCTCAGGCTGGTCTCGAACTCCTGAACTCAAACAATCTGCCCGCCTCGGCCTCCCAGAGTGCTAGGATTACAGGCGTGAGCCACTACGCCTGGCCCGATAGGTGCTCTTTTTTGACTGGTTTCTTTCTCTTGACATATTTTCAGGGTTCATGTATGTTGTAGCATGTTATCAGAATTTCATTCCTTTCAATTGCCAAAAAAAAAATGCCACTTTTTTTGGAATGGAATATAACCATGTTTTATTTATCCACCCGTCAATTGATGGGCATTTGCGGTTGTTTCCCAAATGTTTTTGACTGTTATAACTACTGCTGCTACGAACATTCGTGCAGAAGTTTTTGTGTGGACATATGTTTATATTTCTCTTGGGTCTATACTTAGGAGCTGCATGGCTGGGACATATGGTAGCTATGTTTAACGTTTTGAGGAAGTGCCAGACTATTTCCACAGTGGCTGCACCATTTTACATTCCCGCCAGCAATGTACAGTTGGCCCTTGAACAACACGGGTTTTAATGGCACAGATACACTTCTAGGTGGATTTTTTTCAATAAATGTTAAACACTGACTGTGCCCGCGTCCCCTTCCACTTCCTCCGCTTCTTCTGCCTCTGCCACCCGAAACAGCAAGACCAACCCCTCCTCTTCCTCCTCAGCCTACTTGATGTGAAGATGAGGATGATGACCTTTATGATGATCCACTTCCACTTAACAAATAGTAAATGTAGGCCGGGCACGGTGGCTCACACCTGTGATCCTAGCACTTTGGGAGGCTGAGGTGGGAAGATTGCTTGAGCTCAGAAGTTCGAGACCAGCCTGAGCAAGAGCAACACCCCATCTCTATTATAAATAGAAAAAATTAGCCGGGCATGGTGGTGCGTGCCTGTAGTTCCAGCTACTCAGGAGGCTGAGGCAGGAGGATCGCTTGAGCCTGGGAGTTGGAGGCTGCAGTGAGCTACGGTGACAGCACTGCATTCTACCCAGGGTGACAGAGTAAGATTCTGTCTCAAACAAAAACAGATAGTATGTGTATTTTCTCATCCTTATCATTTTCTTAATAAACATTTTCTTTTCATTAGCATACTTTGTTATAAGAATATAGTGTATAATAGACTATAATACACATATATATACTGTATACACATATATATAATATACATAATATACAAAATATGTGCTAATCAACTGTTTGTGTTAT
>NW_012140969.1:2571980-2574738 GCF_000956105.1 Propithecus coquereli
GCCCTAGGTAGAGTGAGTACCATGGCGTCAGCCTAGCTCACAGCAACCTCACATTCCTGGGCTCAAGCGATCCTCCTGCCTCAGCCTCCCGGTAGCTGGGACTACAGGCATGCGCCACCATGCCCGGCTAATTTTTTCTATATATTTTTAGTTGTCCAATTAATTTCTTTCTATTTTTCGTGGAGACGGGGTCTCGCTCTTGCTCAGGCTGGTTTCGAACTCCTGAGATCAAACAATCCGCCCGCCTCGGCCTCCCAGAGAGCTAGGATTACAGGCGTGAGCCACCGTGCCCGGCCTAAAGTGTGGGTTTTTTAAATGCGTTTTTGCAGTGTCTCAAAAACTCTAGCAAAGGTGCGTAGGTGTTTGGCTGTGTGAGTGTGGGTCAGGGATGGTCCCTGTGTGTGTCAGTGTGAGTCAGGCCAATCTGGGCATTGATGTGTGTGACAGTGTGTCGAGATGAGTGTGTGAGTTCTTGTGTGTCCACGTGTCGGTAGCTGAATGTGCACCTGTAATTGTACCAGCTTGTAGATGACTATTACTAAGGAGTGGAATTTGTCCCACAACTAAAGGGTTGGCAATACGTGTGTCAACATTTCCATGATCATTCCCATGCCTTCATGTGTGCACAATTGCATGTCCGAACACCAGTGGGCCAACCGTGTTTGCGACATCCTACGTGTCACTGATTTGTGGATGAATGATTGTGTCCTACTTTTGAGACACATGCCGTGGTATGTGACACACCATATTTGTCTATGTGTGATTGCGGGTCTCACTACCAGTGTGTCTGTGACCCTATGAGTCTGACTCCACATGTGCACAACCATGTTTGTGACAACACCCTGTATGTCTCTGTGTGACTCTATATCCCAGCAATGATATACTGGGTCTGACCATGCCAAATCTGGGACAGTCTCTGACGTTATGGGACTCTGTGTGTGGTTGTATCCAACCATTGATGTGTGTTTAAAAAACGCCTACATTGGTATGATTGTCCCCTGCTATTGGTGTGTCAGTGACAGAATATGACACTGTGTGTGTATGTGATGGTGCCTCATTACTGGTGATTCTGGGACTGTGTCCAGCCATCCATGTATGGGTGCGTGTCTATGTCTGTGACAATGGTGTGTCTCTATGCCTCTGTGTATGACTATACACATGAGCATAGTGAGGGCTGTGACTGTCTTTATAGCGCCCAGTGTGTATCTCTGTGTGTGATTGTGTGCCTGATCCCCAGGGTGTCCCCAGAGGTGCTGTATCCCCAAATGTGTGTGAGAGATGTATTTTCTGGGTCCCCAAATGTGTACCTCTCCTCTCCTTTGTGCACCAGGGATGTGATCTAATGATATTCTCCTTGCTTCAGGGCATGGTGACATCAAGATGG
Source organism: Propithecus coquereli (assembly GCF_000956105.1). Taxonomy (NCBI): domain Eukaryota; kingdom Metazoa; phylum Chordata; class Mammalia; order Primates; family Indriidae; genus Propithecus; species Propithecus coquereli. The sequence goes on from NW_012140969.1 coordinate 2,573,365, forward strand.
TGCAGCTGGCTGTAAGAGCTGGGCAGTCAGGCAGAGGAGGTGCCCAGGAGCACGGAGGTGGCCACAGCACAATGAACACCTTGGCGCCCCCTTCCGTGGTGCCCCCTTCCGTGGTTCTGCCTCCTGACTTCTCTTGCACCAAATGAGCTCCTGGTAGCGCAGGGGGCGGGGCCGGAGGGTGTGGTCAAGTGGATGAGGGGCGTGGTCTAACTTGCCCCTCCCCCATCGCCAGGTTTGTGTCTATCCTCCTCTCCCTGGCCATCAGCTCTCAGCCAGTACAACTGCTCTCCGTGGAGGCAGCCAACATAGACCTCAGCTGGGCCATGGTGGGCACACTCTCCTTCACTTCTGTGCCCGCTCTGCACTCCCGCGGTGGTGGGGAGCCGGTAGCATGGGGTGGGGGGAGGGGGGACACTGCTGAGGCTATCCAGGTGAGAAAGGGTCCCCTCCGGGAAGTTGCTCAGAGTGAGATTGACCCAGCTCAGGCCCACTGTCTCCCTCTACCCCACCCTAAGGCAGAGGTAGACCTAAAGCCTTGACCCCGCCAAACCAGGCCCCCAGCTGCCCTGGTCAGAGCCATCCAGACTGGGGTCCATGGACCCTCTGCGCCTCTCACCCCATGGACCCACCCCACCTATGAGGCTCATGCTTCTGGTTACCTGCCCTATGGTAGGTGGGATCCAGCTAGGTGGATCCCACCTAGGGGGACACAGTCACTCAACCCCCTGCTCACTTCTGATCCCTGCCTCCCTCCAGACCTGGTGTCGATTTTCCTCAACGGAGGGAACAAATAGCTCTGAATTACCATGTAGTTTCTCTCTGGAGCTTCTACCACTTCCTGTAATGACCCCGGAGACACCACCTCTCCTCCCCACCTCGCCCACATGTATTGAACACCTACTGTGTGCTTGGTTATACAGTGCTAGTTTTGCAACCCAGCAGATCTCAGTTGAAATCCGGCTCTGTCCCTTACTAGCTACGTGTCCTTGGGTGTGTGACTTTCTCTTGCAGAGTCTCAGTCTTTGCCACTGTAAAATGGGGATGATAAAAACATCTCACAAAGCAGTTGTGAAGAGGAAACCAGGTAATGTAAATAAAGGGCTTAGTTGGCCAGGCATGGGGGCTCACGACTGTGATCTTAGCACTCTGGGAGGCTTAGGCGGGAGGATTGCTTGAGGTCAGGAGTTCGAGACCAGCCTGAGCAGGAGTGAGACCCCCCCGCCCCCCGTCTCTACTAAAAATAGAAAAATTAGCCAGGTGTGGTGGTTCAGCTTGTGGTCCCAGCTACTTGGGAGGCTGAGGCAGGAGGATCGCTTGAGCCCAGGATAAATAAATAAACAAACAAACAAACAAATAAATAAAGGCTTAGCATAG
>NW_012140969.1:2577983-2581531 GCF_000956105.1 Propithecus coquereli
TCAACAGCGATGAGTCATAGTGACATCATGAAGCCCCTGTGACACAGTGACATCAGAAGGGTCCATCATCACCTCTCTGGTATTCTTGCCAGTAATACAAAAACCTCAATCTAATCAAGACAAACCAAATAGAGAGACCATCTATAAAATAACTGATCAGTACTCTTTGAAAGACTGAGGAACTGACACAAACTGGAGGAGTCTAAGGAGAAATGACAATTAAACTCAATGAGAGCTGGGTGTGGTGCCCCGAGCCTGTAGTCCCAGCTACTGGGGAGGCTGAGGCAGGAGGATCACTTGAGCACAGGAGTTTGAGTCCAGCCTGGGCAACATAGCAAGATCCCATCTCTAAAAAAATTAAATATAAGTGCATAAAAATAAATGCAATGAGGGATTTTGGATTGGATTCTAAACAGAAAAAGAACATAAGTAGAAAAGCTAAAGAAATCCTAATCAAGTCTGTAGCTTATTAGTAGTATTACAGCAATGTTAATTTCTTAGTTTGACAAATGTACTATGGTTATATAAGATGTTAACATTACGAGCAATCAGGTGAGATGTATACGGGAACTCTCTATACTATTTTTGCAACTTTTCTGTAAGTCTAAAATTATCTCAAAAAGTTAAAAATACCCAGGGATGGTGGTTCACACCTGTAATCCTAACACTTTGGGAGGCTGAGGCAGGAGGATGACTTGAGGCCAGCAGTTCAAGACCAGGATGGGCAACATAGCAAGACACCATCTCTAAAAAAAAATTAAAAAACTAGCCAGGCGGGGTGGTGCACACCTGTAGTCCTAGCTACTCAGGAAGCTGAGGGGGAAGGATTGTTTGAGCCCAGTTCAAGGCTTCAGTGAGCTATGATTGATTGCACAACTGCACTCTAGCCTGGTGACAGAGTGAGACCCTGTATCTAAAAAAACAAGTTAAAAACAAACAAAGTTAGGAAACAGGCACTATTAATATGTCCATTTTCCAGAGGAGGAAATGAAGGCACAGAGAGGGTAAGACACCTGTCCAAGGTCACACAGCAGGACCCACCAGGGCATGCCTCAAACTCACAGAATATGGATCTGGAGCCCCCACTCTTACTCTTAACCACAGCACTACGGTGTTTCCATTTAGCTCAAAGTGCTGCATATTCTGACTGCATCTGTCTATTTCCCTTGTCCCCCGCTGATGGATGACTTGTTATGACAAGGCCACTGCAATAAATGTTCTTGCACATATGTCATTCTTCACACCTACACTTGTACTTCTTAGGAATATTCCAGAAAAGAGGATATGCTGATTCAGAAGGCAAGGACATTTCTCACTGGGAAAACCACCAACAGGTTGCCCACACCCATCAACAATGTTCCCACAGCCTCCCCTGCATCGTGTGTTATCAAGCATTCTGATTTTTTGCCAATCTGATACTCACCTGTCTGCTTTCTTCAAAAAGCTTTCTTGTTCATCCAGATGTTTTTCCTACAGAGCATCTCCTTGCGAAAGCTCAAGGCTACACAAGGGAGTGGGAAGCTCCTATAGAATAGCCTGGAATAACCCCAGCCACAGCCTGTGACCCAACCCCCTCGCCCCCTCCTCTAATTGTTCTTCCGGTGAGGGGAGAAACGGAAACTTAAAGGGGACCCCCACCTCAACCGTCCATCAGAAGAAGCAGGGAAATCATGTCCTTCCCTTGGGTGTGGTTAAGCATCAACATTTCAGACACACGTGTGTTTGAGTCCCAGCTCACCCGCTTTAATTGCACTTACTCAGTGAGCAGCTTTTGAGTGCCTGCTGTATGCAGGCACTGTTTTGGGCACTGGGGATAGGAAGGTGAACAGAACAGGCAAATCCCTGCCCCCCTGTGGAATTTCTCTTCTCACAGGATAAGATAGATCATAAGCAAATACATATGTAAGAGGTCAGCAGATGATAAGAAAAAGAAAGCAGAGAAAGAAGAGAGAGTGGTGGGAGTGATTTTTTTTTCTGTCCTCCTGTGTCCAATCAGAGAAAATTTTTAAATCGCTTTTTAATTTTATTTATCCATTTTTTTTTTAGAGATGGGTCTTGCTCTGTCACCCAGGCTGGACTTCAGCCCAGTCCTCCCACCTCAGTTTCCCAAGTAACTGGGACTACAGGCATTTGCCATCATGCCCCTCCCCATCTTTTTTGTTTAGACACAGTGTCTGCCTATGTTGCCCAGGCTGGTCTTGAACTTCTGGCCTTAAGTGGTCCGTCTATCTCGGCCTCCCAGAGTGCTGGGATTATAGGCATGAACCAACACATCCAGCCCTAAAATTAAAATTTTTATGGAGATATAAATACTCACTGTCAGGTGCAAACACTTAAATGAACAGCTGCCTCCTGCTCACCCTCTCACAGTCTGGGGGTGGGGGATGCTATTATTTTAGGGCAGTGGTCAGGGAGGGCCTCTCTGAAGAGGTGACATTTGAGCAGAGACTGAACTGAGGGAGAAACCATGCAGGCATCTTGCAGAATGGGTTCCAGGTGTCAGGAACTGCTAGTGCAAGGGTCCCAAGCTGGGAATGTGCTTGGGGACTCAAAAAAAAAAAAAAAAACGCACTTCTGGAAGGATCTGGAAGGAAAGGCAGGAGCAATATGACCCTAGGACAGTGGATTGGCCTTTCTGAACCTTGAATTTCCTTATTTATAAAATGGGCCTAAGAGCTTCCACCCTGAGAGGGTGGTGGTGGTGAAGACGAAATCAAATTGTGCCTGGTACAGTGCCTGGCACAGAGTGCGTGCTCCTGGAACAGCAGCGGTTAGGATCGACAGCCTCAGCCTGTTTTCTGGAGGAGACAGCTAGGCAAGGCGGGCGCTGGCAGGGTGGGCTTTCAACTCTCTCCCCAAGACACACAGGTACAAAGGGGTGTGTGTGTTTTAAATGGTTCTGAACATCAGGAAGGTTTTAGGGGGTCCCCCTAAAGTTGAGAGTAGGGGATTTCACTAGGGCAGTCAGTGATGGGGAAGTCCCCTGGGACTGGGGTCTTGGGATGGGCTCAGTCCCCTCTCTGTCTGCCTCTAGCCTCATCTACTAGACCGAGACACGAAGAGACAGAGACAATACAGCGATATTCACATCAAGAGAGAGAGACCGACTGACTCAGAGACCTGCGACAGTAACAGAGACACAGAGATGGAGAGATAATGGAGAGCACGAAGAGACCTGACGACAGAGAGAAACGGGGACAGGCGGATTCACGGAGACGCAGAGAGACAAAGGCAGAGGCAGAAAAAGCCGTGGTGACGCAGAGGGACGGACAAACAGCGATCCAGAGACACAGACCCAGAATCGGAGGAACAAGGCTGACCCAGAACGGGCTGTCCCCTCGGGGGACCCGGGGCTGCCCCGTCGGGGGGCGCGCCAAGAGCTCCCCCAGCCTGCCCCCGTCGTGCCTGGGCCGTGACTTCAGAGCCCGCGCGGATTCTATAAATGGCCAAGCGGCCGCTGCCCGGGGCCGGGGCCGAGTGAGTCAGCGCGTGACGTCACCGCCGCCGGACCCCCGCCAGGCCCCTCCCGCTCCCGCCAAGCCCCGCCC
>NW_012140969.1:2581581-2584799 GCF_000956105.1 Propithecus coquereli
CAGGCCTATTATGATTATTCTAATGTATTCTCTTCTCAGAACTTATCATTTACCATAAGCTCTATAAGATACAGGGAGTTTTTGGTCTGTCTTGCTGTGTGCAGTGTCCCCGGCATTAGGGACAGAGCCTGGAACGTGCCAAGTGCTCAATATATAATAGTTATTTTTAAAAATGCACAAAAGAATGGATGAATGTTCCTGATGCTTACCCCAACCTTTAAGACCTAGCAACTGTTCCTCTTTGTTGGGATTCTGTCTGCTTCTGCCTTTGTCTGTCTGTTCATCTGGGGCTTTAAAATAAACCCCATGTGACTGCCTTCTGCATAGCTGACTAATCGCCCAGCCACTGCCTTCCCCCATCTTTCCCCGGACCCAGAGCTGGCTGTGCCAACTTCTCTGTGCTCACAGCCCTTTGTCAATTTTGGGTACTAGGGTCTGGGAACATATGGAGGTCTTCCGCGTCCTCTCCTGCATTTCCCTCCCTCTCCCTCACCCCTGACTCCTACTCTTTGGTCCACAGGTGGTTCTTGAGTACAGGAGACAGTCCTTGAAACTCGCTAGTGGCCCTGCTGAGTGGTTCATGGCTGTAGTCTACATAGCTAGCATTGCTGTGATGCCTTTCTAAAATTCGGAGAACATCGAATTTGACTACATTTTCCTGGAAATTCTCAACGTCCTGTGGATGTAACACATTCAGCTGTCCAGGGCCTGAGGCTTGCCACCTCACCATGGGTTCTCATGACAGCACGGTGCAAGGAAGGCTTCAGGCCCCAGAGCAGAGTGTAGGACAGGACTGAAGATATATAGAAAAACTCCCCTCAACCCCACTGCACACTTGAACCCAGCACCAAAGGGTGGGAGGTGCACAGGAGCCCAAGGCTGTGCCTGAGGTGGCTCGAATTCCCTGGAGCATTTATTGAGTGTCACGCACTGTTATACCCTTGGGGAACAACAGTGAGAAAATAAAGATTCCTGACCTTGGTGTGCTGACATTCTATTGGGAAGGCAGACAAAACACCCAAGTACTGTAGAAATATTTTATCGCTTGAGCTTTGTGGTGATGATGCAGGTGTGTATGTAAGTAAAAATCCATTGAGTTCTTGATTAAGATTTGTGCATTTTACTTGGTGATACTTTGATTTAGAAGAAAAAAAAAGGCTGGGTGAGGTGGCTCATGCTTATAATCCCAGCCCTTTAGGAGGCTGAGGCAGGAGGATCACTTGAGCCCAGGAGTTAGAGAGCAGCCAGGACAACATAGTGAGACCCCATCTCTAAAAAAAAAAAAATTAAAAATTAGCCAGGCTAGTGGCTTGTGCCTATAGTCCCAGCTACTTGGGAGGTTGAAGTGGGAGGATCATTTGAGGCCAGGAGTTCAGGGCTTCAGTGTGCCTATGATCCTGCCTGTGAATAGTCATTGCATTCTGGCCTGGGCAACATAGCAAAACCCTATCTCTAAGAAAAACAGAAAATGTTTACTTTAAAGTGAAACAGAGAAAGGGAAGAAGTGCAAGAGGAGTTTTCAGTCTGAAATCAGGTGATTCAGAGAAGTCCTCACTGAGGTGACCTTTGAATAAAGACCTGGAGGAAGTGAGTGAGTCGTCTGGATATCTGGGGAACACTTTGGGCACAGGGAAGAAACTGCAAAAGCTGTGAGTGGCCAATGCAGAGTAACTGAGGGGGGAATGTGATAGGACAAGGTGAAATTTGGGGTGGGGGGCTTTCTGGGCTCCCCTACAGAGCCCCAGTTTTAGGCTGTTGATAACCTAGGTGGATTAGCACGTAAAACAGGGTCTTGGCAGTCGCAGTGGCCCCAGAGGAGGAGGGTTATCCGCCCACAGAAACCCATTTCTGGCCGGGTGCAGTGGCTCACGCCTGTAATCCCAGCACTCTGGGAGGCTGAGGCAGGAGGATCACTTGAGCTCAGGAGTTGGAGACCAGCCTGAGCAAGAGCGAGACCCTATTTCTACTAAAAATAGAAAAATTAGCCAGCATGGTGGTGTCTGCCTGTAATCCCAGCTACTTGGGATGCTGAGGCAGGACGATCGCTTGAGCCCAGGAGTTTGAGGTTGCGGTGATCTATGATGATGCCAATGCACTCTACCCGGGGGGACAGAGCGTGACTCTCTCTCAAAAAAAGGAAAAAAATAGAAACCCCTTTCGGCAGTTCCTCTGCCTGCATGGCTCAGTCAGCGGGCTTGGGGGATAAGGTACAGGCAACTACCCTTAGGATGCCTCAACGACTCTGCGCAGCCGCAGCACATCCGCCTCATCAGGTCTCCTGTGATTGGCCGATCTGAGAGGACCTGTAGCCAATCAGCTGGCGGTCCAGAAGAGCTAGCACACTCCTCCCTGGCGAGTTGACAGCCACGTGGATGGTAGCTGGGCACGCTGCTGCCCTCTACCGGGACCCCCAGCTAGGCGCAGGCGCAGTTCGCTCTGCTCAGCGGGGGCGTGGGTCAGGGCACCTGCGGGCGGTGGTGCGGCCGCTGACCTAGCCGCAGCCTTCAGAGCTCCCAGTGTCCCTCTCTTGAAGTAGCAATGGCTTTGTTTTCTTCCTTCCGGAAGTAGTCTTTTTAAATACACGTTTTATATATTTTATGTACTGTATTTGTTAACACAGAACACAATACGATATGTCAGGCCCTGGTGCAGACTCTATAACATGCCATCCTGGAAAGAATCAATGAAAAATAGCAGCTTCACAGTGGAGGATCGTGGCAGGCACCACCTTAAGCAAGGGACCAAGGTTAACATCAACAGCGATGAGTCATAGTGACATCATGAAGCCCCTGTGACACAGTGACATCAGAAGGGTCCATCATCACCTCTCTGGTATTCTTGCCAGTAACACAAAAACCTCAATCTAATCAAGACAAACCAAATAGAGAGACCGTCTATAAAATAACTGATCAGTACTCTTTGAAAGACTGAGGAACTGACACAAACTGGAGGAGTCTAAGGAGAAATGACAATTAAACTCAATGAGGGCTGGGCGTGGTGCCCCGAGCCTGTAGTCCCAGCTACTGGGGAGGCTGAGGCAGGAGGATCACTTGAGCACAGGAGTTTGATTCCAGCCTGGGCAACATAGCAAGACCCCATCTCTAAAAAAATTAAATATAAGTGCATAAAAATAAATGCAATGAGGGATTTTGGATTGGATTCTAAACAGAAAAAGAACATAAGTAGAAAAGCTAAAGAAATCCTAATCAAGTCTGTAG
>NW_012140969.1:2587924-2600825 GCF_000956105.1 Propithecus coquereli
CAGACCCCGCCCCCGCCCCTCCCCGACCGCCCGGGGGTGCCGGGCCCAGCTGGGCCCAGGCGCTGGTCTTCACACGCACAGTAGCGACCTGTGGCCCGCGGAGAGCCGGTCAGCGTGGGCAGGATCCAGGAATCTGCGCGTTCGAATCCCGGCTCCGCCACCCTTGAGCTGTGTGACCTGAATAGTCAGCTGCACCTCTCTGTGCCTCGTATAGACCCCACCTCCTAGGGCTATTGTGGGGAATGAGTTAACAGATCTACAACGCTTAGTACACAGCAGGTGCTAATTGTTAGCTCACGTTATTAATATGTATTTTAGTGTATCTTCAACACACCAGGATGTACCATCAACTGGTCCTTAGCATATGGGCTTAGCTCAGCGGTTCTCAAACAGGGGCCATCTTCTTCCACCCCCACCCCAACCCGGGGACATTTGGCAATGTCTGTAGATATTTCTGGTTGTCACAACTAAGGAGGTGCTGATGGCATCCGTCCAGGAATGATGCTTGAAGTCCTACGATGCCCAAGGCAGCCCCCACCATGAGGAATTACCCAGCCTCGACTGCCAGCAGTGCTGAGGTTGAGAAACCCTGCCTTAGCCTCATAGCTAAGGTTCACGGGACATAGGATCAAATTCTATTCTGCCACTGGCCAGCTGTGTGACACTGGGAAGTGATTCCGTGCCCCTGTGCCTCAGTTTCTCTGCGTGTAAAGTGAGTGTAATAAGAGCATCCACCTCTGAGAGTGTTGTGAAGATTGAGTGGACACGTATATAGTGCTCGGAACAAGGCCTGACATAGGGCTGCTGTCATTTGGGCATGTCATGGCCATGTCCTTAGCACATGGCCAGTAAACCACATGTTCTTATCATATCATTAGTGTGTGGCAGGATGCTGACACGTCATCCAAGTGTCACTAACGTGGCCTTGACACATGTGGACATGGCATCCATCCCTGTGGTCCAGGGGTGAGATCAGGCCAGATGGGGCTGCTTGACAGGGACATAGTTCATGGCCTGGGACTCAATCACACCCATCCACGGTCACTCCATGGCTTAGGTGACCCACAGGTGGATGGGGAGGATCTCTGCTCCCCCATGTGCTTATGAGGGGCTGGAGGGGACAGAACGGGGGTGCTGCACCCTCAGCAGAAACAATGCTATCATCTGAGTCCCTCCCCTGTGCCAGGCGCTGTGCTGGGCATGTCCAAGGCATTATTTCTTCTGATTTTCACACCACTCCCATAAGGCAGGCACTGTCATTAGCCCATTTTACAGATGTGGCAATAGAGGCCCAGAGAAAGGGCTTGCCTAAGGTTATAGACTGCTGGTATCTGGAATAAAACCCACGATGGTGCTCCCCAAACTACGACAGGTGACAGTTCTGCCTCAAAACTGGAAAGAGAAGGAGAGAGATGAACTCAGAGACTCAGCCAGAGGCCCAGTGGATGGTGGGTGGAGACAGGGGTGACAGAAGAAGGTTGGTCTGCGTCTGATCAAGCCCCCCCTGAGCATAATGCAGGCTGCCCCCCTAGGTGGAAACAATGACACAACCAGCTCCCAATACCAAGGCTCTGACATCACAAGGGGGGGCCGCCGAGGTGGGGGGTGCTCCGCCCCTTGGCAGGCCCCTATGGCCAATGGAATGGTCTTGGAAGAGACCCGGGCCGCCTCCAGAGCTTCAAAAACGTGTGAGGAGGGAAGAGGGTGCAGACGGAGCTTCAGCTGCTGCGGAGGTCCTCAGAGTTAGCGCCGCCACTGCCCCGGGCCACAGCCCACCAGCCAGCATGTCCTCCGCTCACTTCAACCGAGGCCCTGCCTACGGGCTGTCGGCCGAGGTCAAGAACAAGGTAGGGCTGGAGGGCCTCCCTAGCCTGGCCCGCACGTCCTGCCAGGCCAGAAGCCCTGCTGCTGGGGTTCCCGAAACCCCCTCCTGCCTACCCCATGTGACCTGGAACCTTAGAGGGGGAGAGGGAGAGGCATGGGGCAGGCACTGCCTTGCTCCCCCTTGGGGACATCCCAGAGAGCTCAGCTACTGCTGAGGGGGACACAGCCGCGCATAAACAGAGGAGGTCGGTCCACTGCAAAGATTCCTACCTGTTCAGAGTCCTCTGTTAACCCTTTGTGTTCCTGGATGGGAGGGGGCCATAGGGGGAAGACTTGTTGATTTTTCCTACACTCCCAGCCTAACAGAAATATTGGGGAGCGCTTGAGAGCTGGGGTTCTTGGGAGGTGAAGCCCAGAGACTGTGGGAGACGGTGAGGGTAGAGGGGGACAGCGGAGGAGGGCAGGGGGCTGTGGGCATCAGAAACATGGCAGGGGGGCTCCTAATTGCAGAGCTAGGAAGATACCTGGACAGTGCCTCCATGCTATGGATGGGTAAACTGAGGTTCAGAGAGGAGAGGCGAGTGGCTAGGGACCCAGGTAAGGCAAGCACAGAGCTGGGGCCCTGGATTCACTCCCCCTACACCAGAATGGGGTCAGTTTCTCCAGGGTAGGGAACTTGGCCTTCCCACCCCATTGGGATCCCCCCAAGAGCGCGCGGGGAAGGCGGTCCAGCCCCATTTGACAGAGGGGAATACTGAGGCACAGGGTGGCTTTTCCCAGGGTCCCGTAGCGAGGGAGTGGGGAGCAGGTATTGGAACCTGGGTCGAGGGGATCCTGGGGCTGGAGGAGGACGCGGGTGGGGGGCGGGTGCTCGGGCTGGAGACGGATCCCAGCGCCGCCCCCTCTCCCCAGCGCCGGCCCCAGAGCCGCGCGGAGCCGCCGCGCCATATAAGGCGGCCTCGGGGAGCCCGGGCCACGCTATATAAGGGCCGGTTTGCTTTATAAAGCCGGGCTGGTGGGGAGGGGGGCGGCAGAGCCAGGGCCAGGTGAGGGGGCCTCCCCTCCCACCTCCCCCCGCCCGTCCAGGAGAAGGGGCAGCCTGATCCCCCAGGGACTGGGAGCCTGGCTAGGCTGGGGCAGAGGGTTCGGGAGAAACCGGAGGTGGGGGTGGGGTGGGGTGGGGGCAAAGAGAGGCAGACAGAGACACTGAGAGCCTGAGACACCAAAGAGACAGTCGGGGGAGGGCGAACCGTGAGCCAGATAAGACCTAGACAGCGAGACAGCGATGGAGGATGGAGCGGGAGACAGGGGACACAGACGCGCCCCACCCCCCATCAGAGGCCGGGAACTTGGAGTTGAGGACGGAGAATGACCTACCCCGAGGCAGAGATGCCAGGGTGCCTGCCCCACCCCCGGCCAGACAGGGACTAGCCACCCAGAGAGATGGGGACCCCAAGACTGGGCCAAGGAAAGACAGACAGAGCTCGCTGGGGGGAGACAGAGACATACAGACACGCAAGGAGTGGGGGGCAGGACCAAGGCCAGACCCCCAGTTCTAGCTAGAGACAGAGCCCCGGAGATGGGGACCTGGGGAGACACCGAGAGACAGAGATGTAGGACAGAGCAGTCTCCTGCAAGCCAGCACCCAGGGGCACCTCCTTCGATCTCCTCCTCCCCTGCCTGGGCGCCCCCTCTTCCAACAGGAGGGCAGGGCCAGAGGAAGATACACCCCAAGTTTGCCCTGGAGGGGGAACTAAGAAGCCAGGCGCCGCCCCTCACCCCTCCGGCTCTAAGGATCTGGCTTTCCGCGTCCACCCCCATCTACACTTTCTGGTGCCAAACCTCAGAATGCCCGGAATGGCCCCCTGGGCAGGTGCCACCTCAGTTCTGGCCCTCGGCCCACCCCAGCGCCCACCCCCACCCCCCCACGGACGCTGGGGCAGAATTGCCTTAGTTGGAAAGGGATGAAGCAGGAGACGAAGCTGAGGGAGGCTTGGATGGGACCCAGAGAGCCCAGGCCACTCCCCACTGCATCCTCACCGCCCCCTCTGTGCCCCCCACCCCCAGCTGGCCCAGAAGTACGACCACCAGCAGGAGCAGGAGCTGAGAGAATGGATCGAGGGGGTGACAGGGCGCCGCATCGGCAACAACTTCATGGACGGCCTCAAGGACGGCATCATCCTTTGCGAGTGAGTGGGGCACTTGTGGCCCGGACCCAGCTTGGGCCATCCCCAACCCGAACACCCATCTCCACGTGGCCCTTCAACCCCTCAAACGACCATGAGCCCACAGCTGGGTTGAACACTTTATATCAGAAACCTCAAAACAGTCCTCTGAGGTGGCAAATAATCATTGCACCCATTTAACAGGCAAGAATAACTGAGGCCCAGTTGGGTTGAACACACTACCCAAAGTCCTAGGCTGTTTCAGTGGGAATGACTCCAGAATCTTAACCACCACGCTGTACAGGGCAGGCCCATCTATGGCTTCCAGAGTCCCCAGAAAGAGCGGTCACGGTTAATAGGCAGCTGGCAACAATAGCTGTTCATGGCTGGGTTGAGTGATGGATGTGATAAGTAGGTCCCGGTTTTCTACTCCCTTCAGAGCCCCATGGCCCTGAATCCACTGCAACCCTAACGCTGGGTGGGATCCTATCTGCATATCTGCGTCTGACCCAGGGCAGGGTGACCCATGCACCCCCGGGAGGCTTTCTGAAGGCGCAGACTCCACAAGCTCCGGTGCTGAGGAGGGCTATGGCGGGTGTTTATCTTGTCCCATCCCCGTCCACTAGAAACAAGGAATTGGGGCACAGGGCAGGGGGCGGGAGAGGCTGGTGTCCCAGCTCAGACAGAGGGCTGCTCAGGTCTCAAACAGTACAGAGCCAGCCAGCCACTCGGTCATTCATTCCTTCACGCACGCAGCAAGGATTTACAGAGCACTTGCTGTGTGCCAGGCTCTGGAGCAAGCGCTGCGGCAGTGAACAGATGGGGTAGGAGCTAGGAGCAACTAGGACTCAACAGGGAGTTTGGGGGGTGAGATCAAATAGTCAATCAAATCATCACGGACTTGACCGTGGTGGCAAGTGCCCTGGGGAAAAGTCAACTGGGGAAGGAAGATGAGAGGGGCAGGTTGGGGATGTGGGGGGGTGCTGTTCCTTATAGAGTGGGCTTCGAGGCTTTCTGAGTTGGTGACACTTGAACAGAATTTCAGACAGAGGGAGAGAGGAAGCCGGGAGATTTGAGAGAAGAGGGGTCGTTGGAGGCAGAGGAGATGGCCGGTGCAAAGGCCCTGAGGTAGGAACGTGCTTGGGGTGTTCAAGGAAGATAAGGAGGCCAGAGTGGCCAGCACCAAGTGAGTGACGGGGAGTGCAGGGAGAGGAAGTCACACAGTGAGCCAGGGACCAGATGCCAGAGAGCCTTTTAGTCATGGCAAGGATTTGATGGTGAAGGCAGCGGGGAGGCACTGCAGGATTCTGAACTGGAGAATAACTTGAATTGTCTCAAAATGGCCATTCTGGCTGCTGCATGAAGAAGGGTCTGTAGGGGATGAGGTGGAAGTTGGGAGCCCCAAGAGCCCAGAAGACAGACGCTGGTGGCTTAGACCAGAGTGGAGGTGGTGGGGAGTAGTGGGTGGGCTTCTGGATGTATTTAGAAAGCAGAGAGGCCGGGCATGGTGGCTCACGCCTATAATCCCAATGCTTTGGGAGGCCAAGGTGGGAGGATCCCTTGAGCCCAGGAGTTTGAGACCAGCCTGGGCAAGAGCGAGACCCCATCTCTACAAAAAAAATAGAAAAATTAGGTAGGCGTGGTGGCGTGCGCCTGTAGTCCCAGCTACTCAGGCGGCTGAGGCAGGAGGATCGCTTGAGCCCAGGAGTTTGAGACCAGCCTGGGCAAGAGCGAGACCCCATCTCTACAAAAAAAATAGAAAAATTAGGTAGGCGTGGTGGCGTGCGCCTGTAGTCCCAGCTACTCAGGCGGCTGAGGCAGGAGGATCGCTTGAGCCCAGGAGTTTGAGGTTGCTGTGAACTAGGCTGACGCCACGGCACTCTAGCCTGGGCAACAGAATGAGACTCTGTCTCAAAAAAAAAAAAAGAAAAAAAGGAGGATAGAGACTGGACGTGGGGCTGTGAGAAAGCGGGGGAGTGAGGGGTAAGTTCAAGGGCTTTGGCTGAGCACCCGGAGTTTGGTGGGAGTGGGGTGGGTTCGACTGGAGACGCCCATGGAGGAAGCTGGATGGGGAGCGAGAGGCCAGGGCTGCAGGGAGACATGGGGGCGTCGCTGGTGGCACGTGGATGGCAGTTAGAGCCAAGAGACTGGATGAGATCATCTAGGGGGTGGGCATGGTCAGAGAAAGGCCTGTGTGGGCTCCCCACCATCTGCAAGAAAAAAGGATGCTGAGATGTGGCCCCAGTGAGGCTTGGGGACACCAGGAGACTTGGGCACACCTTGCACGAGGATCCTCTCTCACGGGGACCTGAGTCTAGCTCTCCCGAAGCTGGCGTCCCACCTGTGCATGCGGGGCTGGTTTAGAAGGGCTGCACTAAGAGCTGGCTGTAGTGGGAGGTGACACAGTATTAGGGCATGGCCCACCCACGGTCACCCTGATGCGCTACCCACTGGGCTGGGCTGGGTGGGGCAATATGGGGCATCCTCGCTCCCCTCCCCCACTCCTTGTAGGTTCATCAACAAGCTGCAGCCAGGCTCCGTGAAGAAGGTCAATGAGTCCACCCAAAATTGGCACCAGGTAAGCCCAGCCCCTTTCACCCCATCGCCCCCAAGCCCCTCAGCCCTCCACCCGCCCACCACTGACCCTTCCCTGGCTGCCCGCCGCCCCCCCCAGCTGGAGAACATTGGCAACTTCATCAAGGCCATCACCAAGTATGGGGTGAAGCCCCACGACATCTTTGAAGCCAATGACCTGTTTGAGAACACCAACCACACCCAAGTGCAGTCCACCCTCCTGGCCCTCGCCAGCATGGTGAGTGTGGGTGCAGGGTGGGCCCGGGACGGTGGGTGGTGGGCGGCCCGGGCTGGGCTGCACGTGTGGCCACTGGTGCCCCTGAGCCCAGTGTGGGTGGCGGGTGCTGCCACGGGTCTCCAAGGGGACGATGCAGCCTGGAGGCCCTGTTGTCAATCCCACCCTCCTCGCCCCACTCAGGCCAAGACGAAAGGAAACAAGGTGAATGTCGGGGTGAAGTACTCGGAGAAGCAGGAGCGGAAATTTGAGCCCGGGAAGCTCAGAGAAGGGAGGAACATCATCGGGCTGCAGGTAACACCCCTTCCCCGCCGAGAAGTCGAGACCAGGAAGGCACCCTGGTCCCCAAGGCTTCGGGGGATGGGATATTTGGCATTAACTCAACTACAGGCCGGGCACGGTGCTCAGCATCTTCCATTCACAAACTCGCTCCGTTAACAGCCGTTGTGGGGAGGTGATGTTACCACCACGCCCTTTCTACAGATGAGGAAACTGAGGCCCAGAGAGGCCAGCTCCCTTTTGCCTAGATCTCCCAGTTCATGCATGGTGGGCTGGGACTTGAACCCCAGAAGTCAATCACATGACACACCCACTCCGGGCCTCAGTTTCCAATCTGAAAAATGCACTGGTCCCTCGTCCTCGGACGTCAGGTATTGCTCACGACCTGGGGTGAGGCTCTGTAATTGTCTCTCTGGCTTCCTAGATGGGCACCAACAAGTTTGCCAGCCAGCAGGGCATGACGGCCTATGGCACCCGGCGCCACCCGTACGACCCCAAGCTGGGCACAGACCAGCCCCTGGACCAGGCCACCATCAGCCTGCAAATGGGCACCAACAAGGGTGCCAGCCAGGTGAGGGGGGTTCTCGGGGCATGCTGGTGAGGCCCCCCATTTCCCCATTGGTCCCCACGGCCTGACCACGCTGCCCTCCACAGGCGGGCATGACCGCGCCAGGAACCAAGCGGCAGATCTTTGAGCCGGGGCTGGGCATGGAACACTGCGACATGCTCAACGTCAGCCTGCAGATGGGCAGCAACAAGGGGGCCTCGCAGAGGGGCATGACCGTATACGGGCTGCCGCGCCAGGTCTACGACCCCAAGTACTGCCTGAACCCCGACTACCCGGAGCTGGGCGAGCCCATGCACAACCACCACCCACACAACTACTACAACTCCGCCTAGGCCGCGCCTGCCCTGCCTTCCCCCCAGGGAGGCTGGCTGCTGCCCTTGGCTGGACCCTGCCGGGCCCAGCCGACCCCCTCTCCCTGCATGGCGCCCTCCAGCCCCCTGGCACCTGCCTACAGGGTTAGAGTTTGGGGCGAGCAGACTGGGGGGCTTTTGGGGGGCCCCTCCCTGTAGTGCTACAGGGTCCAACATAGAGCCGGGTGTCCCCAGCAGCACCCAAAGGACGCACTGAGCAAAGCTATTCCAGCTGTCGCCCTACTCCCTCACAAGTGGGTACCCCCAGGACCAGAAGCCCCCCAAGCGAAGCCCCCAGAGCCCAGGCTCGGCCTGCCCCCACCCTGTCCCCATAGTGGGAGCAAACTGCATGCCCAGAGACCCAGCGGACACACGCGGTTTGGTTTGCAGCGACTGGCGTACGTGGATGTAACAGCAGCGTTTGGAACGCGAGCACTTTGTTTTTTCTATTTCACTGGAGCACAATAAATGGCTGTAAAATCACCCGAGGCCTCGGGCTGCTCTGGCCAGGATACACTCCAGTTCCCCGCACACACATCTGCGCGGACACGTACTCTCACACACACGCTGAGATACGCACGGACCTCACAGCCACTCGGCTAGACATAGGACAGGCACCCTGTCTCACTCACATGCAAAATCTACACACACGCTCCCCCCTGCTCACACGCAGACATGCACACACGTGCAGTACACACTCCCACCCATGACACGCACACCTGTAATCCCAGCACTTTGGGAGGCTGAGGCAGGAGGATCGCTTGAGCCCAGGAGTTTGAGACCAGCCCAGGCAACATAGTGAGGCCCCATCTCTACAAAAATTTTTAAAAATTTAGCCAGGTGTGGTGGCATGCGCCTGTAGTCCCAGCTCCTCCAGAGGCTGATGTGGGAGGATCGATTGAGCCACGGAGTTCAAGGTTACAGTCAGCCACTGCACTCCGGCCTGGGCCACAGAGAGAGACCCTGTCTCTTTCTTTAAAAAAAAAAAAGACATACTTGGAGAGCCAATACTCGCACAGCCACACACACACACACACACTGCCCGGCAGCTCTCCCACGGGGGCCTGTAGGATGTGGTGACAGAGCCCGAGCACTGGGACCAGCTAGATAGGATGTGAATCCCACATCTGCTGCCCCCTGGCTGGGTGACCCTGGGCAACCACTTCTCCCTATGCCTGTTTCCCCAACAGGAAAATGGGGACAGTGAGCCCTGCGGGGTCAGGGGAGAGCTTAAATGAAATGACACCCTAGACAGGGGCTGATGTTCCAAATCTTTAGCTGCTGATGCGGTCCAGGCACCAACGATGAGAAAGGACAATGAGCAGGGGGTCCTGGTGGCCCCACGAACCTTTCGACCCTGGATTGTGGGGGATGATGGGCACTTCCGGGTCAGGGCACTGGCCTTTTGCTGACCGGCACAGAGCAGCGGAACAGCTGACCACGGGGCATGGCTGGCTACCTGGGCGTGCCTGGCTCATTCCCGGCCTCCTTAAAGCTGAGCCTGAGTTGGCCTGTCAGCCCGGGGCCCTAGAAGGCTGTGGACAGGGCCCCAACCATCTCACATTTCAGAGGGGACCCTGTAATATCCATAAGGACAGCCCCAGCCACCCTGCCTGAAAGCCACCAGCCATTAGAGTTCCAGGCAGGAAGTGTGGAGAAGTGGGGAGGAGGCATGGAGCCATCTTCTCCCCTTCTCTCCCCAGGGAGGACAGGGGTCGGGGCTGGAACGTGGGGATCTGCGGAGACAGACACCAGAAGCCCCGAGCGCAGACGCACACAGCCCCTGGGGCCTTGTAAACCGGATTCCAGGCGCTCTTGGCCTGGCTACCGCGAGTCCTGCTCCCCCAGGGCTGGCGCGGGGAAGCTATGCCGAGGACCCACGCCTGGCCCAGGGCCCTGCCTCTTCAGGAAAACAGCACCATATTAGCACTTGGCCTGTGAGACTGGGGTGGGCGGGCGGCAGGGAGGGCCCCG
Organism: Propithecus coquereli; assembly: GCF_000956105.1. Lineage (NCBI taxonomy): Eukaryota > Metazoa > Chordata > Mammalia > Primates > Indriidae > Propithecus > Propithecus coquereli. Next base: position 2,597,894 of record NW_012140969.1, read on the forward strand.
GATGCCAGAGGCACGAGCCCCCTTCCCGCCGGATCCCCAAGGGCACCCCCCAACCCAGGTGCCTGTCCACCTCTCCGCCCACAGCCCCTGGCTCCTGCCAGAACTAGGGACCTTACCTGGGGCCTAGGAGGAGGAGGCAAGATAACCAGGGTGGGCCTGGGGGGCACATGGCAAACCTGGCTGCCCAGCCCAGCCCAGCGGCCAGGGCTTCAGGGCCAGCTAATGCCTCCCCTAGTCATTCACACTTGTCATTGCCCTGGGTGGGCCCCAGAGCCACTCAAACTGTGCCTGGCACTTCCGTCCTCAGCACAGTCCCGAGAGGAAGGTTCATCCACCCCTCCTGCTGCAGGAGGACGCCAAAGCACAGGTCACCTGCTGCCCCAGCTCACAGGCCGGTGGAGGAGCTGGATCTGTCCCAGGCTGCTAGGCACTGGGGTCCCCGTTACCCATGTGACTTCAGGTGCCACTGTCAGCTGCGAGCATCCAGCCCCCACATGCACCTTCCAAGAGTCCTCGCCACCCTTGGAAAAAGGGCCCTTTCCGGGACCGCTCCCCTCCCGTGTCCCACCCCCGAGTACAGCTCCCAGGAGGGCCCGTGAGCGGTTCCCTCCGAACGGACCCTGCACTCACGAGGAAGTCAGACTGTGGGCTCTGACCCAGGAGCCGGGCTTCCTGCGTTCAAGTCCCATCTGTGCCACTTTTTGGCCGTAGGATCTTGGGCCAGCAACCTCCCCCATCTCTGGCCTGTTTCCTCATCTTTGAACCTGGAGTTACCTTGGCGCCTGCCCCGCAGGGAGGCTACCGGGATGAGGGGGGTGACGCTGGCAAGCCCTTAGAGCATCACCTCCTCAGGCCGCCCCTCCAGGAAGTGCCCCCCAACAGCCCTGTCTGTCCCACCTCCCCAATGACGTTTTTCACTGTGACTGCTGTAAACACCGGGCCAGATGTCTGCCTGGTCCACCAGCATCCTGGGCACCCTGAATGCTCATTGAGTGACTAAAACATTGGACAGTTTGCAAGACTGACCGAGTGGGCCCCCAGGTCGCCCCTTGAAGGTTTCAGCCCCAGATTCCCCCTCCCGCTTCCGGCTCTGGGGCACACACAGAACTTGAGAAACCACGATGGCCAGGGATGGCCGGGGATGTGCATCGACTGTTTTATTTAAGGGCTTGTGACTGACAGCTGTCCCCCAACCCAGCCCCCGCCTCCTCTACAAAGGCAAGTGACATGAAATGAGGCTTCCCGGTTAGCACGGGCAAGCTGGCTCCCTCCAGGGCCCAGTCAAGGGACCTGGGTGATGGTGGCTTTGAATCCCAGGCCACAGGCATCAGAAGGTGGGGACAGGGGGAGTCCAGTTCAAAGGGGTGAGGTGCTGGTGAGGTGGCCAGAGAGGTCCCGCTCCAGCCTGTCCCAGGCTTCCCTTCCCAGGGTGTTGGGAAACTGCCCCCTGGATCCCCAGGAGCCAGGGCCCCAAAGCCAGGGGGCCTGAGGCTGGAGCAGGGAGCAAGGCAAAGGCTCCTGGAGCCAAGTGAGGCCAGTTCAGGCCCCTCAGGCCCAGCGACCGCTCAACGCCACCACGTGGCTACAAGCACACCCCACGGCCACCCCCACAGCTACACACACAGCCACACTCACACTCACACTCACGCCCACAACACACACCGAGGGCTTTGAGTGACAGCCCTGGACCCACACCCTGGACCCCTGGAATGTCTCTGGTGTCGGACCCAGCGGGTGGGTCCACGGCAGGTGGGGCTGCCCAGGGGGTGGGTCCTCTGCGTCGCTACTGATTGGCTGCCTCGCAGGCATCTATCCAATCGCTGTACACGTCCACGGGTTCTGACAGATCTGAGCCGCTTAGGTCAAGGGCGACTGGCAGCATTGGACCCTGCCCCGCAACTTCTCACCCCGCACCGATCAGCTGGTGGCGCCCCGTTCCTCTGAGCAGCCACGGCCCTGTACCAGGACACACAGCCGGGCTGGAGGAGCAGAAGCTGCACTCCGGCCCCTCACCCTCAGCCAGGTGCGCCAAGCAGCCCTGGCCTCCCCGCCCCCACCCTCTGGAAAAATCCTCATTTTCCAAGGATACACGTGATAGGTGTCTGGAATTCCTCTAGGCACACGGTACAAGAGATGACTCCGGTGTTGCGGGCACGGTCCCTAAAATGGGCAGGGAGGAGGGACTGGTGAGCCCTGACCCTGTGGGTGACAACACCCCAAGCAGGGCGGCGAGGGGCAGAACGGAGGACGGCAGGGAGGAGGGAAGGGGGAGCCCTGGGCGCCCCACAAGGCAGGATCCCACGCCCACTTCCCCACTCACATTTTCACGTCACAAGACTTCTCGTGGTTGCAGAAGGGGCACGTGAACTGGGTCTCAAGGGTACCTGTCATCTTCTTCTTGGGTGGCGGCTTCCGTTTTGACTTTCTGCGTCCCATGTCTGCAGGTGTGCACACCTGTGGGGGGTGGGGCAGAAGTCAGTGGCTCACGGACCACCGCGCACAGCGGTGTCCGAGCCTCCACCTCTGAGGGACAAGGCTCACAGTCCCTGGGCAGGACAATACCAATGCACTCTGGATGGGAAGGGTGAGGACAGGCTCTAACCCTGACCCCCCCACTCACTGCGTGACCCAGGCAGGTTACCTAAACTCTCTGGGGCCCAGTTCTATACAATAGAGACGAGGTCGCTACCTCAGAGGACTCCCGTGGGGCTGGCACGAGCAGTGGTAAGCTAAAGGCTCAGCACAAGGGCCTGGCCCATCCACTGTTGGCACCTGCACTAGTAGTCGCTGTTCCTGGGGAGGATGACACAAGAGACAATAGGACAGGCCAGGACAGGCCAACAGGGCAGGGCTGGGCCGAGCCTAAGCGCTCAGGAGCCGGTGATTTTATTCGGTTGCTTCTCTTATTGGGGGACATGCAAGTGCCATTAAG
>NW_012140969.1:2601560-2604570 GCF_000956105.1 Propithecus coquereli
GGGCAGGGCAGTAGCCCGGCAGGCCACCCAGAATCAAGAGCGGAGATTCATTCACAATTAGTGATCACTCCCTATGCAACGGCCTCACCCTTCACTGCAGATGCTTCCAATTTACCAAGTAAAAGCCGCAATGGAAAGAGAGCGCCTAAGACCCCCCATTCGGCCTTCCCTCTCTTACTGTGAAAGTACAATATGTCTGTGTTTCCCGCAAAAACGGCTTCTTCACTCTGCCCCGGTTCCTGTCCCCGTTTCCTTCAGCAACATCAAATTTCCCAGCTCTATGAGATCCCGGACGCACTTATTATCACTTCCCTCATCGCTTGAAAAGGAAAAAAACAACCTCTTCAGTCTCTTCCTGCTACCACCTGTTTCTCAGTGCCCCCCAGCTAAGGTCACCGGTGTCTCCATACCACCCTCCCACTCTTGCCATGTGGCTCTAAGGACCCCGTGCTCTCCCGCCACGCCTCACTGGTGGCTGTGAGTCTCCTCAGCTCCTGCGTCTCCACCAGCTTCTCTAATGAGCTCAGTCTACGGCCTTCTCCCCTCTCCGGCTATACTTACCTCGAGATCCCGGAGACGTCACCCGGTGTCAGGGCTTCACGCCTCCTCTACATGGATGTCTCCCCTGAACTGCAGACTCACTGGTCTACCTGCCTCAGCCACACCTTCACCCGATGTCTAACAAATGTTTACACACGACACGCCCCAAACCGAGCTCCTGACACCTCAACCTGCTCTGCTGCAGTCTTCCTCAGCTCAGCTAATAGCAAGTCCATCTTTCCACGTAATCAAACGAAAAGCCTTGGACTCATCTTTGATGCCTTTTTCTCTCTCATATCCCTTATCTGATCCTGCCCCTGCCCCTCTACTTGTGAAATACACCCAGAATCCGACCACTTCTCACCACCTCTGGGACCAGCACCATGGTCTTGAGTCATGGTCATCTCAGCTTCCTCATTGGTCTCCCTGTGTCTCCAACCTCACCCACCACCTTCCAAATGTAAATTCTAAGAAGGAAGATATTTTTGTCTTTTCTTTGTATCCCCAGAGCCTAGAACTGTTCACGTCACAGAGGTGGTGCTCAACAAATATTTACTGAATGAATCAATGAGTGAACAAATTACAGGCCCTTTGTTGATAGACACTAATGCTGCAATCAACAAGGCAGGCCAGGAATCTGTTCCTGTGGAGGATGCCAGACCCTTCACAAGCAAACTCATAAGCAAAACGATCACAAATATTCCTTAGTGCAATGAGGTTAATAAAACAAGGTTAAGTGAACATTTCAGAGCAGGGGTACCGCAGATATTGGGAGAAACGTATGAGATACGAAATATGGGGAAAACATCAGCTGGAGCCCAGGAGACCCGGAAGGCTGAAGTAAAGTGCAGCCTGGTCTGTAGTCCATGCTCTCACCTGCCAAGGCAGTCTCCCCCGCCCTTCTAAGCCCGCCCCCAGCGACCAGCTGCGACAGAATCACCTGCGGATGGGGTGGAGGTGTTCAAAAATGCTCATCTATGAACCTAACCCCAGATCTCCCCCCACTAGAATGTTAGTTGTGTGAGGACACGTGTTGGCCATTGCTGAATCCCCTGCATGTATACTGTCTGGTATACATTAAGCGCCTAATAACTATTTGTTGAATAAATATATTAAGTCTCCTGGACACAGATGTCTCCCATCTATGGATGGGCCCCAGAATCCCATTTTACCCTGTGACCATAGCCCCCCCCGCCACAGGAATGGGGTCTGGCTTGCACAAAGACTGCAGAGGCCTCGGCCTTTCCTGGGGCGACGTCGAGTCCAAGGGCGCCAAGCGGGCGTGGGGGGCTGGAAGAGGGGTCATCCCCTGAACCTGATGGGACACAAGAGGCGGCGGGCTGGTGGTTCCTTCAAGCTCACCGAGGTTTCGGCGATGCCTCCAGCCAGCTGCCCGTAGGGCCCGGGGGCCCGGGTGCCCGAGTAGCCGCGCTTAGCGGGCTGGGGTCCGGGAGAGTCAGTCTCCCCGACGGGCCGCCCCCCAAGCCCGGGGCCCCCGGAGCCTCCTCTAGGACGTGAGCTGCGAGAGTAGAAAAAAGCCCACCCCGGCCCGGCCCCAACGCCTGCCCGCGCGAAACGTCACCTGCACTCGCCTTCCCTCGTTTCAATGGCCCAGTTCACCCGGTAGACAGAGACTTCCAGCTCCAGGCGGAAGCGGAAATCCCTCTCCTTTCAGGTCCCGCCCACCCGCCGCCAAGACAACCCGGCGAGCAAGTCCCGCCTCCTCCAGCCGCTTCTCTGTGCGCTTGCGTACTCAAATTCCGAGCGCGGCGGCGGGGTCGCAGTGCGCCTGCGCAAGGGCTGGAGTCCATTTACTTACTCTCACTGCGTTCAGGGCCTGTCCTTCTGGTCGGTTCCAAGGAGTGATCCTTCCCGCGCTTTTTCAGGAGCAGTGGGCTGGGGCATACCAGCGCTGGGAAGGCAGCCTCGCCATCGGCTGCACCATCTCCCTGGGCATGTCTCGCTTGTGTTCTCTCTTCTCCCGTTTGCAGCCTCAGCCCCTCCCAGCACACCTAGGTTTCCCCATCCCCGACACTCGGTCGGTTCTAACGATCGCCTCGCCGGGGGGATCTTTTTAAAACTTAGGTACTCATCCAGCACGTCCAGGACGGTGGGGGGGTCTAAGAGTCTGCATTTCTAACTCACTCCCAAGTGACGTCCATGTAGCTGGTCCGCGTACCACACTTCGAGTGCCCAGGTTATAATAGATGAGGTTGGATAGGCAGACAGGGGTCAGATCACATGGGCCCTGTGGGCCATGTTAAGGACTTGCATTCAATTTTTGAGCACAGTAGTGACGTTTGGTTTGTGTTTTAAGAAAGGCCACTCCTGGCCGGGCGCGGTGGCTCACGCCTGTAATCCTAACACTCTGGGAGGCTGAGGTGGGAGGATTGCTTGAGCCCAGGAGTTTGAGGTTGCTGTGAGCTAGGCTGACGCCACGGCACTCTAGCCCAGGCAAGAGAGTGAGACT
>NW_012140969.1:2604620-2605379 GCF_000956105.1 Propithecus coquereli
CCAACAGGGCAGGGCTGGGCCGAGCCTAAGCGCTCAGGAGCCGGTGATTTTATTCGGTTGCTTCTCTTATTGGGGGACATGCAAGTGCCATTAAGAGGGCTGTGATGGCCTCAAGATGGGCCCACTGGGATGCCTCTCCACAGATGACAGGCTGCTGGGCAGAGACGCAGGGACAGGCACTTTGAGTCGAGGAACACTGTGTGTGAAGGCTCTGGGGCAGGTGCCTGTCCCCTGGCAGGTGGGGGAGAGAACCAGGGACAGGAGGGAGGGTTCCGGGTGTGTGGATGGGTCCTGGAGGCCGTGAGCAGTGATAGGATGAAATCACCATGTGCTTTCAAGGGACGGTGGCATGTGAGTCATGAGTCTGGATGAAGATGAAGGCAGAGCCAGGGCAGGGCTGTTGGGGTGGAGAGATGGCGGGGGGTGGGGGGGGGGAAGGGACGAGTCAACGGAGTGTGACGAGACAAGAGTCCAGGATGACTCCCGAGGCGGTGGAGGGGACACAGTTGGTGGGTAGGAAGAGAAGGTGACATCACTCTCTGGTGTCTACTACGTAGGGTGTTGGGGAAAATGATGGGGGGGCATGTGGCAGAGGGACATCTAGGGACAGAGTTCTTGGAGGCAGCTGGGTAGGAAAACAGCAGCAGCTACCCCTGAGCGCAACTCCCATGCCAGGTGCGTGCTCAGGGCTCTGCGTTTGCCACCCCTGATCCTCCCAAGGTGCCTCCGCGCACACATAGCCCACTGCTGTTCTAGCAT
>NW_012140969.1:2620049-2643372 GCF_000956105.1 Propithecus coquereli
CAGGGATTACGGGTAGAGGAATCTCCAAGATGTCCCCTAGGGGGCAATGTTACCCTTGGATTTGCCAGGTGTAATACTTGGAACTCTGGAAGACCCTTTCAGTGCTGGTACAAACTGGAATACACACAGCATGAAATAGTATTATCCAGTTACCCTGCAACTCGCTATTTCCACTTAACAGTCCATACACGTAACTCTTGTATATAGTGCGACTCCGCCATAGTATATTCAACCATTATCCTACCAATGGACAGTCCCAGGAGCTTTCGGGGTTTTGCCACTGAGATAATGCAGGACAAGTCCTTGGACCAACATCCTTGAGACTGGATCTTTCATTGTGAAAGTTAATTTTTCAAAAATGACATTTCTGGGTTTCAGGGAGTATTTATTTTTTATTTTGCTTATGGTTGCCACATTAGTTTTCTTTCTTTCTCTCCTCCGTCCATCCCTTCCCCCTTCCTTCCTTTCTTCCTTCCTTTTTTCCTTCCTTCCTCCTTCCCTCCCTCCCTCCTTCCTTTCCTTCCTTCCCAGCTTTGTTGAGATGTAATTGACCAAACATAAACTGCTCACATTTAAACTTTGGAATTGCATGCTTTGGCATACATGTGCACCATGAAACTATCCCCGCAATCAGGACAGCGAACATATCCATCATCCTAGGAAAGTTCCTCATGCTCCTTTGTGCTACTTCCCTTACCTCTAGACCCTGGCCGCAGCTGATCTGCTTTTGGTTCCTATTGCTTTGTAGTTTTCTGGAAGTCATAGAAACAGAATCATACAATGTGTAGCATTTTGAGTTTGGCTTCCTTTACTCAGCATAAGAGACCCATCCATGTCGTTGTATATATCAGCAGTTTGTTCCCTTTTATTATTATTATTTTGTTTGTTTGTTTGAGACAGAGTCTCACACTGTCACCCAGGCTACAGTGTAGTGGTGTCATCATAACTCACTGCAACCTCAAACTCCTGGGCTCAAGCGATCTTCCTGCCTCAGCCTCCCAAGTAGCTGGGACTACAGCTGCATGCCAACACACCTGGCTAAGTTTTCTGTTTTCAGTAGAGATGGGGTCTTGCTCTTGCTCAGGCTGGTCTCGAATTTGCAACCTCAAGCGATCCTCCCACCTCGGCCACCCAGAGTGCTAGGATTACAGGTGTGAGTGACCGTGCCTGGCTTGTTCACTTTTATTATTATTATTATTATTATTATTTTTTTTTTTTTTGAGAAAGAGTCTCACTCTGTTGCCTGGGCTAAAGTGCCATGGTGTCAGCCTAGCTCACAACAACTTCAAACTCCTGAGCTCAAGCGATCCTTCTGCCTCAGCCTCCTGAGTAGCTGGGACTACAGGCATGGGCCACCATGCCCGGCTAATTTTTTCTATATATTTTTAGTTGTCCAGCTAATTTCTTTCTATTTTTAGTAGAGACGGGGTCTCACTCTTGCTTAGGCTGGTCTGGAACTCCTGAGCTCAAGCAATCCTCCCACCTTGGCCTCCCAGAGTGCCAGGATTACAGGCGTGAACCATCGCGCCTGGCCCACTTTTATTATTGAGGTATAGGATGTATCACACTTTGTTTATCTTTTCGCAATTATGAATAGAGCTGCTATGAGCCATCACAGGCTTTCAGGTGAAGGGTGGCAGAAGATGCCACTCCAAGATATGCCACTTTGGCATACAGATTATTTTGAGCCAAAGGCACTTGAAATACAGCAGGTACAAGGAGGACACTCTGACCTCCCTCTTTTCTGCCCTAAAACAAGACATGGAAGATGTTCTCTCTATACCAGATGGAAAGTAATATTCTTTTTATCAGAAGACAAGGAGTCAAAGCAGAGAAACATCTGTACAAACAAACCTTGTTAAACTAACTTTTGTCTTCCTAATTATTTTTCCACTATTAACTGCCCTTTTGTAATGTCTCATTTTCATAATTTACTACTCTTTGTCCAATTCAGTCCCGAAGTGTTTGCCTCTAACTGCATCTTTGGGTCTTCAATTTCTTTTGAGGGCTAATGTATCCCATTAAATAAATCTTTCCTGTTAATCTGTCTTGTGTCAGTTTACTTCTTAGACCCAGAGAGGAAATCTTGCCTCCCCTCCTTAGGTCTTTGTGTGGATGTTCATTTTTACCTTTTCCTGTGATTTATTTCTCTATGGAAATATTTGATTCATCTGGAATTTATTTTTAGATTATAATAATACATGGTCTAAAGTGGCATTCAGGATTTGTCTTCTTCCAGGCAAATTGACAAGACAAATAACACCTTTTTTTCTGGGACATTGCGATGCAATGTCACCTTGAACTTGCATCATGTTCTTTTTTGGGGATCTCACTCACTCTGCCACCCGGGCTGGAGTGCAGCAGCTTGATCGTAGCTCACTGTAGCCTCAAACTCCTGGGCTCCGGTGATCCTCCTGCCTCAGCCTCCCAAGTAGCTGGTCCTTGGTGCTTGGTAGAAGTTCTTGGATGGTGTGGAGGAGCTGGCTTGGGTTACAGTCCCCATCCATGACACTTATTCCCTGTGTGACAATGAATGTATCACTTCTTCTTTCTGTGCTCTGGCCCCTGGGAACAGGGACGCTGGGCTAAGGTGATCTCTGATTCAGACCCCTGTCTGCCCGGAGCCTCTGAGTCAGTGGGAAGAGGGAGGGTGGCCCTGAGCTCCCTAGACAGTTGTGGTTAAGATTGAAGGCCTACCACTTCCTAGGCATGATCCTGGGAACATCACTGAATCTGTCCCATCTAAGATAAATATCGCACCAAAAGCAAAACAAAGCAAAAAAACCAAACCCAAACGGTCCGAGTTTCAGTAATGTCCTTTGAGAAACGAGGATGATTTTGGTCCCTGCCTCCTGGGTCAGGATCAGAAGTGATGGGAACTGTCAGCTGGAACAAAATCAGGGCTGGCGTTTCCATGAGATCTCTTTGCTTAAAGTATAACAGTAACACATGCACCTTGTAACAAATGCAACAGTTTCAATATCTACAAAGTAGCAACTGGAAGATGCCACTTCCACTAAGTCCCTCTCCCCAGAAGTAACCTTGGTTACATTTTTTTTTTTTTTTTTTTTGAGACAGAGTCTCACTTTGTTGCCCAGGCTAGAGTGCCATGGCGTCAACCTAGCTCACAGCAACCCTGGGCTCAAGTGATCCTCCTGCCTCAGCCTCCCGGGTAGCTGGGACTACAGGCACACGCCACCATGCCCGGATAATTTTTTCTATATATTTTTAGCTGTCCAATTAATTTCTTTCTATTTTTGGTAGAGACGGAGTCTCGGTCTTGCTCAGGCTGGTCTTGAACTCCTGAGCTCAAACAATCTGCTCGCCTCGGTCTCCCAGAGAGCTAGGATTATAGGCGTGAGCCACCGCGCCTGGCCCTTGGTTACATTTTTTATTTGTTTGTTTTTTTGTTTTTTTTTTTTTTTTTAGACAGAGTCTCACTGTGTTGCCCGGGCTAGAGTGCCGTGGCATCATCCTAGCTCACAGCAACCTCCAACTCCTGGGCTCAAGCAATCCTTCTGCCTCAGCCTCCCAAGTAGCTGGAACTACAGGCATGCACCACCATGCCCGGCTAAATTTTTTGTGTGTATATTTTTAGTTGTCCAATTAATTTCTTTCTAATTTTAGTAGAGACGGGGTCTCGCTCTTGCTCAGGCTGGTTTCGAACTCCTGAGCTCAAACAATCCGCCTGCCTTAGCCTCCCAGAGAGCTAGGGTTACAGGTGTGAGCCACCGCACCCGGCTATTAGTTTGTTTTTGTTAGAGACAGAGTCTCACTCTGTCGCCCAGGCTGGAGTGCAGTGGCACCATCATAGCTCACTGCAGCCTTGAACTCCTGGCCTCAAGCGATCCTCCTGCCTCAGCCTCCCAAAGTGCTGGGACTACAGGGTACAGGCGTGAGCAACTGCCTCCAGCCTGCAGTTATTAATACATTTTGTCAAGCTTCAATTTCCCAGGCAGGCAACTGGAGCCAAAGGACTCAGTCTCTGCTGTGTAGCAGCTGAAGTGTGGTTGAGGGTGCCCACAGGAGCCATTCCTGTGACTTGCCCAGTGCTAATGGCTTGAGCTGTCTGGGGTGGATGTTATTTAAGTCTCTGAAGCTGTCAGCTTGGGACCAGCAGTCTGTATTCTGTTTTCATCATAAGAAACGGGCCCTGAGATATTAATAATTCTGCTTCTAGAAGTTTTCCTACATACATACTTTTACAGACGTAGAAAAACATTGGTCCAGGCATGTCCACTGCAGGCTTGTTGGTAAGAGGGAAAGATTTGAGAAGACCTCAAGGGGCACCAGCAAGGAGGCAGTGACATTAGGTGGGAGCTTGATGGCTGTCAGAAAGGGGATGTTCCCCTGGGAATATGTCCTAATATAGCATACAAACGTGTCTGCACATGTAGGAAAGAAATGTACAAGGTCATTGATTGCAGCGTCATTGGAGGATTGCAAAATTGTTGGAAGCGATCCAGGTGCCCCTCAGTAGATGTCTGGTTAGCGGTTCAGACACACACTGGGGTCTCCAAAACCGCAGGAAGAGTGAGGAAGCTGTCCTGAGGGCTCAGGGGACAGATCTCCGTGCGTGACAAGCAAAGCCAATAAGATGCAAGGGGAATCTTCGGGGCTGTTGGAAAGGCTATATGTGTCTTGATTGTGGTGGTGGGTTTGCGGATATGTGTCTTTGTCAAACTTTTTCAAATTGTACTGGGCACAGTGGCTCAAGCCTGTAATCCTGACACTTTGGGAGGAGCACTTGATCCCAGGAGTTCAAACCTGCAGTGAGCTATGATGGATGTGTCACTTCACTCCAGCCTGGGTGACAGAGTGAGACCCTGTCTCTGGGGGCGAAAAAAAAAGCAAGTTGCAGTTCAATGGGAAAGTGGAGGGGAAAAAAAAATTGCCATTTGCTTTCATTCATATTACAAAAAATACTGAAAAAAAACCAGGAAACCCAAGGCATTTATATAGAAAGTTATTTCCTACTAGGAGAGGCAGAAGGAGTAGGATGAACAGGCACAGGGAGGGCATCAGAGATCTTTCTACAAACTTTAGATGTTCGAACAATGTGGAAGTATTACTGGTTCCATATTCAAATCAGCAAACACGAGTGTTCAGTTGAAAAGTTGTGGTTCAGTAGAAGGAACAGGTGCAGAACTCTGTGTATGTTTTGTCACTTTGGTGTACAAAATGGGAATGTTTTTTGTGGTGGCACACCTGTAGTCCCAGCTGCTCGGGAGGCTGAGGCAGGAGGATCACTGGAGCCCAGGAGTTGAAGGCTGCAGTGAGCTATGATCAGTCCTGTGAACAGCCACTGCCCTTCAGCCTAGGCAACATAGAGAGACCCTCCCTGTCCCCCCACCTCTAACATTTTTTTTTTTTAACAAAGGGAATGTTGGCTGGGCCTGGTGGCTCACGTCTGTAATCCCAGCACTCTGGGAGGCCGAGGCGGGCGGATTGTTTGAGCTCAGGAGTTCGAGACCAGCCTGAGCAAGAGCGAGACTCCGTCTCTCCTAAAAATAGAAAGAAATGATCTGGACAACTAAAAATATACAGAAAAAATTAGCCGAGCATGGCGGCACATGCCTGTAGTCCCAGCTACTCAGGAGGCTGAGGCAGGAGGGTTGCTTGAGCCCAGGAGTCTGAGGTTGCTGTGAGCTAGGCTGATGCCACGGCACTCTAGCCAGGGCAACAGAGCCAGACTCTGTCTCAAAAAAAAGAAAAGGGAATGTTTTTATTATGGAAGCATCAACTGTAGAAGGAAAGAAACTGATTTGTGATGGTTGACCCTGGGGAGGAGGACACTGGGAACACTGAAGATCTGGTCCCCCAGGAAGACTTGCTTTGGATTGTACCCTTCTTTCTGCTTGGTTTTTACTTAAAATAGCATCCGTGGATGGGCCAGTTGGTTATGCACGGGGCTGAGAGACGGACGCACAGAGGATACAACACGCCCATGGCACTCGCTCAGCCTTGGCAACTATTCTTTTATTGAACATCAGTGAAAGATGCTTGATTCAGGAGGCAGTGTTCCCTCCCTGTCCCCCAGTCCCTGAAACTCAGCCGAGGCGAGCTGTAGCCACAGGTGTGACACTGCGACTGGGACACATGTCCATGCCTCTTTCAAACACGTGGGCATCTGTGCCACAGGGGTCCACGTGGCGCCACAGTGCTTTGCTGCCCCAAGCCGGAGAGCCTGCCCCAAGGTCCCCGCGGGGCCCACCCACCCAGCACCGGGGAGCCCCCTCTGCCTCAGGCCTCAGAGCCGGGCACTCGTGGGGGTTCAGGGCCTGGGTCGTCTCGGCAGGCTGGTCTTGAACAGGGACTTGCCCGAGGCCTCGATGTAAGTGACGCTCATCTCTTTAGGGCTCATCTCCACGTAGGCAAAGCCCCCCAGCGAGTCCTCAGCCCCATAGTGGAAGCGCAGGTAGCCGTTGGGGACCTTGCGCTGGTGCCGCTTCGAGGGGTCCATGAAGTTCCCAGCCCCGCTCAGCACATAGCCCACACCGTTCTCATCCTGCAGGTACTGAGGACAGAGGACACAGGGTCGGTGGAGCCCCCGGCCTTGAATGACGGTTGATCAGGGGCTCCGCCCATACCCTCCTTGGGTCCAGACCCAGGTCTGTCCCTGACCACAGGGCCACCTTGAGGTACATAACCCCTCCTGGCCTCGGTTTCCCAACCTGTAGGAATAGGTTAATCATATTTCACAGGTAGAACACTTAGCAACCAGTAGACAGTTTTCTGTCTTTTGGGGGACGTTGCAAAAGTCTCCGGTTAGAGAGATGGAATTTGAAGAAGAGGCCAGGCACAGTGGCTCACGCCTGTAATTCTAGCACTTTGGGAGGCCGAGGCAGGAGGATAGCTTGAGGTCAGGAGTTCGAGACCAGCCTGAGCAAGAGCAAGACCCCATCACTACTAAAAATAGAAAAATTAGCCAAGTGTGGTGGTGTGCAGCTAGCCGTAGTCCCAGCTACACAGGAGGCTGAGGCAGGAGGATCACTTGAGTCCAGGAACTCAAGGTTGCAGTGAGCTACAATGATGCCACTGCACTCTACCCGGGGCGACAGAGAGTATGGACATTCAGAAGACCACCAGAGGCCCCCAAACAGCAGGAGGACCCCAGCCTTGTGGACATTGGTTGGGATGGGGACCCCTCCCCTGCCTTCCCACCCCAGTCCCAGGGCCCTCACCTGCAGGTTGTGATCATGGCCACACAGGTAGGCAGTGACCCCGTAGGTGGCGAGCAGTGGCCGAAGTTGCTTGACCAGGCAGCGGGTGGGCCCGTGTTCGGCTATGGACCACACGGGGTAGTGGCCAGCCACCAGCACGTAGTCCTCCTTGGCCGCCGCCAGCTGTTTCTTGAGCCAGGACAGCTGCGTGCGGGCCAGATCCAGGTCTCGGGGCCTCTCAGGCTGCCGGCTGAGGAAGTCATCCGAGTTGCCACATATCGTCACCGTGTCCAGCATGAAGATGGCCACAGACACATTGGTGCGTGGGATCTTGAAGCGCAGGCGGTAAAAGGGACTGGGGAAGTTCCTGCGGAGGGGGATAGAGGTCGTGGGTGCACATCTTGGGCACGAAAGCTCCCTGGTCAGCTCAAGCCACAGGGTCGTTTTGTGGCACTGAGAGTGGGGCTGGGGAGCACGTGGAGCTGGGGGTGGCTCACCAGCGCTTGGAGATCTTGGAGTAGGCGATCTGTGCCGAGACGTTGCCCAGGTGGTCGTGGTTTCCGGCCAGCACGTACCACGGCACGTTGCGAAGAGAGCGGTCAGAGAACACGTCCTCAAAAGTCTCCTGCAGCAGACAGAAGAGGTGCCCCCCATCCCCTGGGATCAACGTCTACCCTGATGCTCTCACCAACTCAGGGGCCGGGAAGAAGGGAGCATTCCCAGTGCCCCAAGGTGCCCCATCAGCTCCCCTCTTCCCTCTCCAGAGGAAGGTCACCAGCTCAAGTGGCTTCCCCTCACTGCCCCCTCTGTCCCCACTCTGTTGGGCACAGACCTGGAACCTCTTGTCATTGGCATCCTGCACGCCAGTGAAGTAAAAGTTGTCCCCCAGGGACAGGATGAAGTCTGCTCCCAGGATCTGCACGGTCCTGGCGATCTCCTTGGCATTGGCCATTTCCCGGGCCGTGTGGAACGGGGCGTTGGGGACACCTCCCCAGTCACCCACGGCCACAAAGCGCAGGGCAGGGGCGGCACTGTCAGCCACGGGGAGTAGCAGCAAGGCTTGCAGGACGAGCAGCGCCGGCCGCGTGTCCATCTGGGAGGGGAGAGACGAGTGTTGCGTGCCCCGGGCTGTGACAAGGACAGCGAGCCCTTGAGATACCCCACCTGCTCTGCTCTCGGAGAGGGGAAGACCTTGGTGCCCTAGTTCCCAGAACACAGCTGGGCGAGCTGGCTGGGGGAATCTCTGGGTGGGCGGGTTCCACGGAGGGGCCAGGAAGGGTGGCCCTGCAGGCCCACTCCACGGTCCCTCACGCAGACCTGCCCAGCACTCACCCCGGGAACGCACAAGCCAGTCAGTGGGGACTCCAAGAGGCAAGTGGGCTCCACGGCAGAACTGGCTGCCACTGAGCCTTTATTTCCTGGCGAGGAAGCAGATCATCAGGGAGGATGATGCAGTTTCTCCAAGGACTGTCCCAGGAGCCCTCCCCTTTGGGTCATGTGAGCTGTGGACTTCCCCAGCTCTGGACACGGGATCAGGGCAGAGGTCTGGGCACACGCGTGCAGCAGCGCTGGCCCACACAGCCTCTGGGTCTACCTACCTGCAGGGCCTTGTCTGTGTTGTGGGCCTGAGATGTCCCACATGTCTACGCACGTCTGTGTGTCTTTGTGTGTGTGCGCGTGCAAGGCCGTGGCTGCTGCGTTGTGTGCCCAAGGCACCTCTCGTGTGTCCTCATTCTCTGACTACGTGTTTGTCTGCGTGCATCTGGGTGTGTCTGTTTCCTGTGTGCAGCTGAGCGCGCCTGCTTGGGTCTCTGCTCTTCTGCCTGGGAGTCCTGTGTCCCTGCAGTCCTGTGTGGCCTGTCTGTGACTCCTGCCCGAGCTCTCATGTGGCACTGGGTGGGAATCTCTGGATGGGGCTTCCCGGCTGTAATTGACTGAGTTCCCATGTGCTTGTATCTGTGTTGTGTCTTTAAGGTGAGTTGTGTGTCTTGTGTGTGATGTGTACTTGACAACATCTGAGTGTGGGACTGCCTGTGTGTCCTGGTCTTCCCTCTGCTTCCCTCCCCCACAACCCACATAAACACAAACAGCAGCAGCCTGACTTTTCCAGGAAGTCCCCTTCCTCCACCCCCAATTCCCACGCAGGAGGAACCCAGGCAGGAGGCAGCTGGTGACAAGCCATGTGACCACGCCTTTTGACCCTCACACCCTCAGTAGCCGCCAGCAGGCCCCCCACCCCCTCCATGGGACGGCAGCCTCCCAGGGGAGGGGGCCACAGCTGGCAGGGGTGGCCCCTGCACCTGCAGCCAGTCTGACCTGCTTCTCATCTCCCCGCCTGCCTCCCCTGGGCTGGGCGACGCTGCGACACGTCCCGTGCACACCCGGGACGAGTCACTCCAGTCCCTGCCAGCGCAAACGGGGGAGCCCTCATTCGACACTGAGGATAAGGGCTCAGAGAGGGGCGGTGACGCGCCGCGAGTCACACAGCGCTCGGGCTTGCTGTTTGTCCCCCCACCAAGCCCCGACAGCAGCGACAACCAGGAAGGAAGTGGGTGATGAGGGAAGGTGGGGACGCCTCCCCCGGGGACGCAGCGCCGCCGAGGGCTGGGCGGGTCTCACCTGCCGTCGGCGGGGCGGACTCCGTGGCCGGTGGCCGGAGCCCGGCTGCAGATCCACGGGCGCCGGCGAGCAGGGCGGCCCCGGCTTTAAGGGAGGCGGCCCGCCCGTCCTGCCCGCGGGCCCGGCGCCGGGCCTCCCCTCCCCGGAACCCTGCGCTACCGCCCAGCACAGCCACGCCTCCCGGGCGCAGGCTCCGGCTCTGCAAAATGGGCCGATGGACCCCAGAGGGCCGCTCAGACCCTCGGACTGGGGCTGCAGCTCCAGCCTGGGGACGACCCGATTTCATCCCCCTGTTCCCCCGAGGCCAGCAGGGAGCCACCACCTGCCTGAGACACTTAGGGGCCCCACAGCTCTGGGTGGAGCCTCAGCCATGGGCTGTGCCAGGCTCTTGTAAGATGGTCTGTCATTTTCAACCTCACTTTCCTGGTCTTTAAAATGGGTGTGATTGGGAGAAGAGTCAAATTTTCCTTGCAAAGAATTTCAAATAATAGGCCGGACGAGGTGGCTCACCCCTGTAATCCTAGCACTTATGGGAGGCCGAGGCAGGAGAATCGCTTCAGCCCAGGAATTGGAGGCTGCAATGAGCTATGAGGATGCCACTGTACTCCAGCCCGGGTAACAGAGCAAGACCCTTTCTCAAAAAACAAACAAAACCCCCACAAAAAAACTATCCAACATTTATTGAGCACCTACTGTATGCCAAATACTGAGTGACACAACGGTGAACAAGACACAAAAACCTGTCCTTTGGCCCTGTGTGGTGGCTCACACCTGTAATCCTAGCACTCTGGGAGGCAGAGGTGGGAGGATCGTTTGAGCTCAGGAGTTCGAGACCATCCTGAGCAAGAGCAAGACCCTGTCTCTACTAAAAATAGAAAAATTTGCCAGGCATGGTGGCACACACCTGTAGTCCCAGCTACTGGGGAGGCTGAGGCAGGAGGACAGCGTGAGTGCAGGAGTTGGAGGTTGCAGTGAGCTATGATGCTGCCACTGCACTCTACCCGGGGGGTCACAGAGCAAGACTCTATCTCAAAAACAAATGAACAACAAACAAAAAAATCTACCCTGCTGGGCTTGAACTGCCAAAGGAATTTATATTCTAGCTGTTAATTCCTTTCTTTTCTGGTGGTAGTAGTGGGGGTTGCTGGGGCTGTGAGGGATGGATGTCTCCCCTTCCGTTTTATACTTTATGTCCTGTTTGGATTTTCTCCTAAAAAGCCTAGTTAGTAATTTTGCCAGTAGAATAAATGTACACTTCCTCCTTAAATATCTGTAGTCAAAATGTAAACACAGCCCAGTGCGGAGGCTGAGGCAGGGGGATCGCTTGAGCCCGGGAGTTCGAGACTAGCCTGGGGAACACGGTGACAGCCCATCGTTTAAAAAAAAAAAACAGAAAAACAAAAAACCTGGTTGATCCTGCCGGTAAAAAACAAAACAATATTAACACAGGGAACAAAGTCACTGCAAATTCAGAGTGGTTACTCTTCTGGGGAGGAAGAGAGGGAAGAGGCGTTGGGGCTAGAAGATAAAGGGGGTTGGGAAGGGGGCGTTAACTATATCCCTCCTGTTTTCTTTCACAAAAAAAAAAGGAAAAATAAATATCTGAAGCAATTACGACCAAGTATTAACATTTGCTCCTTCATGTGGTGGGTAAAGGGGTGTTTTAGGGATTAGCTTCTATGTTTCCTGTACTTTGAGATCACACAAAATCATAGTATTTATTACCTTATTGTGCTATATGGTCTGCATAGAAAAGCTGGAAAGTGCTGAAATGTACAAAGAAAAAGGTTACTATAGCCAGTAAAACCCCCGCCTGGAGAAAGTATCCATTCCTTTTTCTACGCCTATGTGTGTCTTCGGAAAAATGGGATACAAGTGGTTCTATGTGATAACTTTTTAATTTGTGTTAGCACTTTTCTATATTTTTCTTAATCCAGGAAGCACAAAAGGATGTGCACAGGATTAAAATAAATAAACCAGATCTTGTGCAAGGTGTGTAATGAAAACTTGGGGATTTTTGGCTGCTGTATCTCTGGTGTCCTCCTCCAGGGCAGGGTTCTTGTTTTTAGAGACAGGGTCTCACTGGGTCGCCCGGGCTGGAGTGCAGTGGTGAGATTACAGCTGGATCACAGCTCACTGCGACCTCCAACTCCTGGGCTCAAGCGATCCTCCCTCCTCAGCCTCCTGAGTAGCTGGGACTATAGGCGCGTGCTCCTCCAGGGTTTTGAATAAACTCTTCTCTCTCCATTCACCCAAGAGAGCTTTCTCCTGCTGATTTTCTGTGGGGCGGATCAGAATTTGACTCAAAGTCTCCCGCCACCTCCACCCCTGCCTGTTTTCCCAACACCAATAGTCAATCTCAGACATTAGTCCCATGCTTGAGTTCCTCCTTTGACCATTCCTCTGGGTCCTGCCCTCCCCTCCACCGCTTACCCCACCTCTTCCCTTTCCCCCTCCCCTCTCCCCTTTCTCTCCCCAATCCTGGCTCCGCAGACCTCCTCCTCCTTCCTTGAATGTCTCAGACACACTCTGACCTCAGGACCTTGGCACTTGCTGTTTCACCTGACTGGAGGGCTCTTCCTTCCCCAAACACCACGTGCCTCCCTCCCCCATTGTGTTCAAGTTCCTTTAACACGTGTAAAATGCCCCACCCTGCCCCCAGCGTTACCTCCATCTCATCTTGCTTGAGTTTTCTTTTTCTTTTAATTTGAGACATCTCCCCATGTCGCCCAGGCTGGTCCGGACTCCTGGGCCCAAGCGATCCTCCCGACTCAGCTTCCCCATTAGCTGGGACTACAGGCGCCTTCCACTGTGTCCAGCCAGTTCTGCCCATTTTAAAATCAATGTGCTTGGATCGGGCCTGGCAGCTCACGCCTGTAATCCCAGCATTCTGGGATTTGTCCGGGCTGGTCTTAAACATCTGGCCTCACTCAAGTGATCCTCCTGCCTCAGCCTCCCAAAGTGCTGGGATTACAAGTGTGAGCCACTGCACCAGGCCCCTGACACCTTGATTCAGTTAGCTCCCTCCCCCACTCCCTGGTCTCTATTGATGTTGCATACCCCGCCCCCACCCTTCCTCCCAGGAGCACTCATCAAAGCAGATGTTAGGGGACAACCACGCATGCTCATAGAGGGTGAGTGAGGTCTCAGGGTTAAACATTTCTTCTGACATGGGTGGTTCAGTGGTAGAATTCTTGCCTGCCATGCGGGAGGCCTGCGTTCAATTCCTGGCCCATGCAAATTTTTTTTAAATAAAAATAAAATTTAAACCGAATAAATAATATTAAAAAAGAAAGAAAAAAAAAACATTACTTCTGACCAGCACAACTTGGGGCACAGTGGTGGGCACCAAGATGGGTCCCTGTGGTGTGACAAAAGCCCAAGATGGGGGGCTGGTGTGGAAGGTGTCAGGAGGTGGGGAGCAGGGACTACCTACAGCAGCCACAGAAACAAGAGTTAAGGAGGGTGACCGGTTTGGACAGGTTTGGGGATGGAGTCTGAGTCACGTTTTTACAAGATCAGTTTGGAAAAAAGCAAGCCAAGGACACATAATCTATTAAATGATGAGAAAGAAAAGTCTTTTATCTGAGGAACGTAAGGGCCTTTAAATGATCAGGCCCAGAAAGGCATTAAAAATGTAACAGCAGGGCCTGGTGCAGTGGCTCACACCTGTAAACCCAGCACTCTCGGAGGGACTCCTGCTTGAGTCCAGGAGTTCGAGGCTGCGGTGAGCTATGATGATGACACTGCACTGTAGCCTGGGTGACAGAGCCTTTGAGCTAAATAATTACTTCTGGAAGCCACTTGCTATGCAGTTCTCTAGACTACAGCCAGGTAACCATAAAATCCCACACACTCCCTGTAAATGTTAAATATTCCACAATGTATGGCCACTCCCTAGCCAACGTTATTTGTGTAAACCAGTGAGAATTCCTGACAAACAACTTTTGCAATCACCCCTGCTCCTGACTTGTCCTTTTTTTCTTTAAAAACTTGAGCTTCCCTTTGGTTCTCTGAAGCGATAATGCCTCAAGGCAACTTAAGAAGCACGTCCAGGGCACAGTCCTCCACCTTTGTACTTGAATAAACTCTTTTTACACAAGCGCCTGACCTTTCTGATTATCTTAGGTTGATAAAATCTATCTGTATCTGTATCCACACCTGTCTGTCTGTCTGTGTCACTATATCTTGGTTCCAAACTACAGGTATTCTGGTCAGTACACACCAAGAAGAAATTATGGTGCAAACAGAGACCAAATTAAAAAGTAGGAGCCAGGCGCTGTGGCCCACTCTTGTAGTCCCAGCTACTTGGGAGGCCGAGGTGGGAGGATCGCTTGAGCCCAGGAGTTGGACGGTCCAGTGAGCTAAGATTCTGCCATTGCACTCTAGCCAGGGCAGTAGACAAATCCACATCAGGTCTCTCTCTCTCTAAAAAAGTCATATCAGATATATGTTTTCCTTTTAATGAAAGAAAGAAAACAGTAGGGCTAAAGTTGAAGCCCACCCTCTCCCTTGTAATTTTAATTTTAAAAATCCCAAATGGTTTTTTTGAATCCCACTGCTGTCCCCCAAATAACTTCTCCTCCGTTGGAGGGAAAAAATGTTACCAGATTTCTCTGTCTGTTGAGGAATGGTAACTTTAGGTTGAAAAGTATACAATATATTGGGCTTAGTTTAGAAGTAGTACCAGACTGTTTGAGAGAACATTATTGTTCTCCCTTTATGTATATGTGTGCATTTAAAAAAAAAATTGGAGATGGGGTCTTGATATGTTGCCCAGGTTGGCCTTGAACTTCTAGGCTCAAGCAATCCTCCTGCCTCTGCCTCCTGAGTAGCTGGGACTACAGGTGTGTGCCACGGTGCCCAGCTATGTGTGCATTTTAGAGTTGTAATAACTACTAAGGATTTCACAAGTGTTTGCTTGGTGGAGACATTTAAAAAGAATAAAATGCGTCACGTTTATACACTTCATCTTAGCCAAAAGGCTGAGAAGTGATTGCATCACATTTATTAATGTAAAACATTTAGGTGATTTCAATCCACTAGTCTTGTAGCTGGACCCAAATATGTATCCAATGGCCTCTTAGAAAGTGATGATCCACTTTATAAAGTGTATAAGTAACGTGATAGTTAATTGTGAGTGTAACTAAAGGCTTAAGGGAAACTGTGTTTCTAAAGGTATAATTTATTTAAAATTTTTTTTTTGTTAGAGAGGATTTCACTATATTGTCCAGGCTGGTTTCCAACTCCTGGCCTCAAGCCATCCTCCCACCTCCAGGTTACAGGCCTGAGCCACCTGCTGACTACACATTTACAAAGGAACCACAAAGATGGAATTTTCTAGCCAAAGGTGAGAACACCCACGCAGTGTGGTGAGTTTGTTTGATTTGAGGTTTTTGTGGCTGGAGCAGAGTGAACAGGGGAGAAGAAGGGCGGGGATGAAGGCAGGGAGGTGAGGAGGGGGTGGGTGGCGCAAATCTGTGGGGCTTTGGGTGCTGCGGGGAAGGGGGCTTTTACTCCTGGTAAGGTGGGAGTCATGGAGGGTTCTGAACGGAGGAGGGACTGATGTGACTTATGTTTTCCATAATGTCCACCAGTTGTTGGGCTGTGGGGCGTTGGCCGCTGAGAGGGTGGGTTAAGTGTGTGAAGCTGGGTCATGGAGCCCCCTCTTTTAAAACGGGGGACGGTGCAAGGCGGGGGTCGGCTGTCTTGGCCAGGGAAGCATTGGGGTTGCCGCAGCGACTCCACCAGCCTGAGCGCCCGTTTCCGACGCTTTGACCTGTCCACTGCTGCCCCCGCGTGGCCACAGCCTGACCTGCAGATCCCGTTTCTTTCCTAATGAACAAATAAATGTTTCCTTCACCCCTCTGAGTACTGGGCGGATCCTACTATATCCAGCCAGAGACTGCCCCAGAGGAATTCCCGGGGGCAGGATGAGTGAGAAGCGCCAGGATTGAGAGGTTTGTAGGATAACGTGATGAGCCGCCGGCTTCCCTGGGAAATTGCAAACCGAGTCTGCTCTGGAAGGATTCTCAGAGGACGGGTCTTTGGGTAGCCCTACGCAGGAGCCAGGTAAAGGCTTGGTAAGCCGCTCTTGGCCTGGTTGGGGCTCTGCCTCACTCACTAGGAGCCTCACTCAATAGGGCCATTGATGGCTGCCCCTTGGGGAGCCATCAGTCAGCACCCGTGAGCTGCACGTTCCCACCGTGTGTATGAGGGTGTTGGGGAGATTGGCCCCCCCCATGCCTGCCCCAGTGCGCACGTGGGACACAGAGGAGATGGAAATATCGACTTAGTGGGGTGGTGGTGCACAGCGGGAGGGCCCGATTTCCAGTCTGGAGAATGGGAGGACGGCATGGTTGTGGAGGGTCAGGCTGGTGCTCATGATGGAAACAGAGATGTTAACTGTTGTCATTTGCAGTCAGCGATTCAGTCTGGCTAGTGTCCAGGTGGGTCAATAATCTCAAGTGGGGGAGGTGTGGTGGGGTCTGTCCCTGCTTACTGCCTGTGGGGGCCTCTTTCCTCCAACACTCGCGTGATCGACACAAGCACCTGTTACTCTCTAGAGGCAATCATGCTGCCCCCAGCCCCACGTCCTCTCCAAGTCCTACCAGTTCTAGCTACCAGTGTAGAAACATCCGTCACCAGCATCATGGCAAAGCAACTCATGGCTTCTCTGCCCTAGCCATCGCTGGGCTAGTTTGGATGGCAGGAAGGTGATCTCCACCCAAGTCCTACCTTACCCTGCCCTACTTTTCATCCCAGCCTGTGCCCACTGACCCCATGGTTACTGATCCCACTATCCACTCCAGCTCCTGCTGCCTCTGTCCTGGGTTCAGGTGAAGCATCTGGGAAGAGCAGGCTGAGAAGTTCTGGTGTGTCTCCTGCAGCAAGGCTGTCAGCAGGCACAGGAGGATGGGCAGATGGGCTGGATTGAACCATACCCAGAGCAGGAAGGAACCCTCCAAGTTCCGACTCAGCTGAGAGCTTCACAATGACCTACCTCATAGTCAAGGACACCAATGGGCACTCTGTCCACTCCCCTTGCTGAGCACCCATTCTGTCTGCTTTTTTTTTTTTTTTTGGAGATAGGGTCTCGCTCTGTCACCCAGGCTGGAGTGCAGTGGCATGATCATAGCTCACTGCAGCCTCCAACTCCTGGGCTCAAATGATCCTCCTGCTCAGCCTCCCAAGTAGCTGGGACTATAGGAGCACACCACCATGCCCAGTTGAGTTTTATATTTTTTTTGTAGAGAAGGGATCTCGCTATGATGCCCAGGTTGGCCTCAAACTCCTGGCCTCAAGTGATCCTCCTGCCTCAGCCTCCTGAGCAGCTGGGACTACAGGCATGCACCACTGTGCTTAGATTAAAATGCATTTGTTAATATTTTTAAAGCCACGTAGAAAATACCAAATAGAGTTATCAATCATAATTACAATAATACTGTCTTTTATATTTCTCCATGTAGTTACTTATGCTGGACATCTGTATGTCTTTATGTGCTCGAGTTATTGTCTCACATCCTTTCATTTCATCTCAAAGAATTTCCTTCAGCATTTCTTGCAGGACAGGTCTAGTGGTAATAATCTCCATCAACTTTTGTCTATCTGGGAATTTCTTAATATCTCACTCATTTTTTTAAGGACAGTTTTGCTGGGTATAGAATTCTCAGTTGAGAGTTCTTTTTTTTTTTCCTTTCAACATTTTAAATATATAAATCTATTACTTTCTGGTCTCTGAGATTTCTGATAAGAAATGTGGTGACAATTTCATCAAAGATCCCTTGTGTGTGATGAGTTGCTACTCTTGTGATGCTTCTAAGATCCTCTCTTTGTCTTTTGACAGTTTTACTATAATGTGTCTCACTGTGGGTCTCTGAGTTTATCCTACTTTGGTTGAGTTGAGTTTTGGGGATTTATAGATTTTTTTACATCATGACAGTAGGGGACTTTTCAGGCATTATTTGCTCAAGTAGTCTTTTTAGCCTTTCTTTCCCTATGTTCCTTCTGGGACACCCGCATCTTCTTAGTGGCACCCTACAGATCTCCTAGGCTCTCTTCACTTTCCTTCACTTGTTTTTCTTTTAGTCCTAATACTCAGTAATTTAAATGGCCTTACCTTTTTTTTTTTTTTGAGACGGAGTCTCACTCTGTCACCCTGGGTAGAGTGCAATGGTGTCATTGTAGCTCACTGCAGCCTCAAACTCCTGGGCTCAAGCGAGCCTCCTGACTCAGCCTCCTGAGTAGCTGAGACTACAGGAGCTCACCACAACGCTCGGCTAATTTTTCTATTTTTTAGTAGAGACGGGAGTCTTACCCTTGCTCAGGCTGGTCTTGAACCTCTGACCTCAAGCGATCCTCCGGATCGTCCCTCCTCATCCTCCCAGAGTGTTGGGATTACAGGCTTGAGCCACCGCACTGGCCTATGTGCTTGCATTTGAATAATCTAACCTTCAATGTCTGGCTCCCAGGATGAAAAGAAATAAATTAAGGGAAAAAATAAAAGTCATCAGCCCTTTATATCACCTGGAAGCCACATCAGATGATATAAAGGGCAACTAGTGCCTTTTATTTTCCGTTAGGAGGAAAAGGGCTTTCTAACAATGGGGGGAGCTGCAACAATAGTGGCCAGTCGCCTCCTTGCACCTCTCTGCTCAGAAGCAGCTATTAGCAAGCAGAGCACAGATTCCCAATATTTGGATGACAGGGTCCTTTTTGCCCACCCTGGCCCCCGAAAGCTGCGTTCAAGGTGCTGGTGGAACTCACGCATAGCTGCTGCTATGGAGCTGTGAGGGAAGGATGGGTAGCTTTCCATTGAACTAAGTTGAAATTGACCAAAACCAACCACAATTTATCCACCAGTCCTTTTCCTAGAAGTTGCAAAGTCTCAATAGACTCCACAGTTCCAGAATAGCTACATCCGTCAGCCAGCGCAGTTGATTTCTAAGCGGGAAGGCACCTTGTCACTGATTCCTCTTCTGCCATCTTCCATGAATCCTCCAACCTGACTTTTTTTTTTTTTTTTTTTTTTTGAGACAGAGTCTCACTCTTTTTGCCCGGGCTAGAGTGCCGTGCCTGGCATCAGCCTAGCTCACAGCAACCTCAAACTCCTGGGCTCAAGCAATCCTCCTGCCTCAGCCTCCCGAGTAGCTGGGACTACAGGCATGCGCCACCATGCCCGGCTAATTTTTTCTATATATTTTTAGTTGTCCGATTAATTTCTTTCTATTTTTAGTAGAGACGGGGTCTCGCTCTTGCTCAGGCTGGTCTCGAACTCCTGAGCTCAAACAATCCGCCCGCGTCGGCCTCCCAGCTACCTGATTTTTTATACCATACATTACTTCGGGTCTCATCCCACAGAGAGTGTCCTGTTTTCCACGTGCAGCTTTTTTTCAGGGACAGGAGGGTGTGTCCTCCTTGGCATGCCTCATCCCACATTCCTGACCCCAGGATGACATCTGGCTTGCCCAGTCTTCCCTGGCCCTGTCTGGACTCCCTTCCTGCTCCGGAGCAAGGACATGATGGCTCCATTCATTGCACAGTGAGTCTGGAATTCCCTGCACACCCTTGTGACCCCGTGTCCAAGAGGAAGAAGAAGGAAGACCCCACTGGGTGCAGGAAGACGACAGAGCCCCTTCTGGGGAGCCAGGAGGAGCGAGTTCTGCTTAAATGCAAGTACCCCTGCGGCGGGATGTGGGGAGGAAGCCGGGACTGAGGGGCAGGGGCTAGAACCTGTCAACCCAGCTCCACACAGCTTGGTTTCGGATCGCTTCTCACGTCACTCAGGCCTTGGGGGCGGGGCCTGACGCACTATCCAATCAGGGGAGTTGGGCGGGGCCCTGAGAACTGTCTAATCAGACGCGCCCCCGGAGAGGAGGGCGGGGCCTGGCGCCACCCCACCGAGCCTTTGTTTCTTGCGCCCGCCCCCCTCAGGCTCCCGTCTCCGTTTCCCCGGGAGGCCCCGGTGTCTCTGCTGCAGTCTCTGTGGCGCCGTGACCTGCACCGGTCGCGGGAGCCGCAGGGAGGACGCCGGGACACCCCGGGAGCCGGGAAATGGTGAGTGTACGGGTCCGGGCGTCCCCAGGCGGGGAGGAGGGGCGATTGGAACCGGCTGGAACCGGCTGTGGCGGGACCCGGGCCTCCCCACGGTCCGCCCCGGAGTCTGCGGACCCGAGTCGCCGCTGGCGCAGCTCGCCCCTCGATCCCTCCGGCCAGGGGGGTGGGGCTGGGCCGGCAGCCGGGCCCCCGGGTGTCCTGTCCTGTCCCTGCGCGGCGACCTCGGCCCTGGCGCCCTGTCTGGGAGGCTCCGCGGCCGCAGCCCCGCGTGTCCCCAGATTGTGCGGTGACGGCGGGAGGGTCATCGGGCGAGGGTCGCGACTAGGTATGCGGAGGTCGTGCATGGGCAGGGATGAGGTCTCTGGGGTTCCCAGTCTCTCCTTTCTGCTTTTAAAAATTAAACTGAGGCAGTGTTAAAAATGAAAGAGTTTATTTGAGCAAACAGCGATTCACGAAGGAGAAACACCCAGTCATGGTTTGGGGGCCCAGTGGAGGGGCTCGAAGGAAAGGCTTCAAGGGGCATGCGGAAGCAAACCCAGTTCCATACTTCATTGCTTACTGTGATGTAGTCGGCTTCGTCGGTCTAGCCTGGTGGAAATTTTTTGATTGTGTAGTCAAAAGGGTTCATTGGAGGTTGTGGTTTGTTAAGCCTAAATTTCGTTTCTTTATAAATAGGTAATTTATTAGAATTTCATTTGAGTTCGATTTTGGTTTCTTTCAATCGGAAACCACGGCCACTTCATGAGATTACCTCCCAATTAATTATTTTTAACACTCTCCCAGGGAGACTAGTTTTCCCCTGCGTCAAATCCTCAACCCAGTTCCACCAGCCGAACTCTTCTAGGGCTTGCAGTAAAATCCTAAATTTCCATCTCCTTCCCTTCATTCCCAGATGCCAACTTCCCCTCTCCGATTCACAACATTATCAACGATTTGTCTTTTAGTGTCTATTTCTAACAGACACAGTATTTTCATTGTTTTATCATGTTTTTTCAAGAAGCAATGGATGGCTTTGGAAAATATTTGTTTTCTGTTTCTGAGCATTTCACATGACAGGGAAGCAGAGAATAACCACCTGCCACTTTGCTTTAATAAAATCTTTGTGCCTCTTCTCTTTTTATCTTTCCTAGGCACAAACAGCTTATGGGAATGTCTTTGGGTTGAGGTTCCCCTTTGGAAACTTCACGGGGTGATGTGTCCTCAGCCCACACTCTGTCTTTTCCTAGTCCTGGGTTTCAGAACTGTCTGGGCTGACACCAGGTGCCCACAGCTGCTCTGTCTCTTGGAGGGTTTAGTGAATGTCAGCCCCTGGGTCACTCCTCCCAGAGGATGGCCTGAGAGTGGGGCCTCTCAGGGGAGCAACTGGTTGTCCTGGAGTGGCAGGAGTCTCCTGGCATACCCTTCATCTATACAGCCAGCTCCATGGGGCACTCAGCTTCCATGCCTTGGGGACACATTGGTGGCCGGTCAAATGGATGGTGGTATTGAGGGGAAAGGCATATGATTCTTGTCCTCTGGAGTCTCTCACACTAGTGAAGGGAGAAAAACCATCCCAAAGGACAGGAAAACCCACCCAACTGAGGCAGTGCAAGAACCTGAAAAGCGAAATGTATTTGCACACGGAGGAGCACCACGCAGGATTTCTTAGCAGGGTGGTCAGTGGGCCCCCAGTGAGCAGGATGGGGGTGAGAGGATTTCCCCCATAATGGGATGAGTTGATCTGACACTTGATTCAGACATATCTCTGTTCCTAGTCAGCACTAACCCCTTTCTCAGTTTGTCCCCTGGGAAAGATTTGCTCACTTCTTGCAGTTTTCAGATTTTTCTTTTTAAATAGCTATCAATATGCTTTATCAGTAGAGCTTGAAAGATAAAATTTTCAAAAGAGGTGGATTTCAGAAAAAATTTAAATATCGAGTTTTAGATTACGTTTGTTAAAAATTCCTATTTACCTTTTTTCTTCCCCAGAGCATGTGTAGTAAGTTTCTCATGTCTATTCTTTTTTGGTGGGGTAATTTCAGTGGAATTCCAGGGCTTAGTCTTAGGAATGCTACCAAGGAAGAGAAATAGGGTAAAACTCTCTTCTATTATGGCTGCAGAAAAATGAATACATTCCCACAAATTAAATGTGGTAGATAAATTGGTGAGTTACAAAGATTCACCAAAACATCCGTTCCTCTGCTGAGTTTAATGCTAAATTATCTGGGTTGGGACTTGGCAACTCCTAGAACTGTTCACATATAATTGTTTACCCTATGATTTGTTATAATGGAAATAATTAAATGACATGTTTAGTGTCTGAAAAGGATAGATACTTTTGCTTTTTCTGTTGAGGTATGAAATGTAAATACCTTATCATTTCCTTCCCTGGTGTAAACATAAAAACTGAATTTGAGTGATTTTGCTGGATTCTGTAAACACTGGGTATTTTCTGCCATAAAAGTAAGTGAGTAGCTTTGACTGGGAACAGAAGCCTGAGGCCAGTGACTGCAAGTTCAGGCCAATCCTGAGCCTGGGAAGGGCAGTCATTGCAGGCCCAGTTGGTTCTTCCAGGGGAGTCTCCCTGCTGGTGTCTCAGCTGCTCACAGTGACCTTGGGAGGAGCCCTTTATACTGAGAGAAGCTCAGAGCTCTGGAAAGCTGGGGACCCACACAGGCAGATGGGGTTGGGGGGGATGCCCTGTCTGAGGTTGTAATTGTTATTATCCTGGTGCTGTTTCTTAGACATTGTCAAATGAAACACATCTGGATTTAGGTAAAGAATGAATTCGTAATGAAGGAATACTGCAAAAGCCTGAAAGCACCAAGTATAAGATCTGCAGGCATCGCAAAGGTTAGGCAGAAGAGGGTTTTCTTTGATAGGGAGAAGTGAACAAGATTAGAAAGAAAGTGGGGGGGAGAGGGCAGGATGGAGGGTACAAAATCAGATCCTAGGTCAGAGACTGTTTTACCCTGAGGTCAGCCTGTTCTTC
This sequence comes from Propithecus coquereli, assembly GCF_000956105.1. Classification (NCBI taxonomy): domain Eukaryota; kingdom Metazoa; phylum Chordata; class Mammalia; order Primates; family Indriidae; genus Propithecus; species Propithecus coquereli. The sequence goes on from NW_012140969.1 coordinate 2,642,859, forward strand.
AGAGGGGTCATGACAGGGGGGTGTTGCCTGCTGATCCCCAAGCTTGAGAATATGTGTCATCTTCTGAATGTGAGTTCCCTTGTGAACTGTGGGCGAAAACGGCTTCTTTTCTGAGCTGTTTCTCTTTTGATTCCTTTATAGAATCTTGCTGCCATATAATCTTGGTTTGCCTAAGCATTCAAGAATTTTATTCCATGATTTCGGTGTCATATTTTTACTGTCTTCGTTGAAAATCTAAGTGGATTGAGTGATAAGGTCTGAATAAGCAAAGATAGTTCTGTAAATAAAATAATTTGTTCTATGCTTCATTTAATTAATAAGAATATACACCCAGGGACCTACCACCCAGGTGAATAAATAGGCCTTGGGCAATCTCGTGTGTCCTGATGTCACCTCCTTTCTGTACCCACAGATGACCAGATCGTCATTTTTTTGGCTTAGCTTTATGGTTTTACCATCTATGTATCATGAAATTGAGTTTTGTTTGGTGTTTTCTTTTTTGAATTTTTTTTTT